>NC_137481.1:20858931-21458931 GCF_918807975.1 Aplidium turbinatum | reverse complement strand
TATTAGCATTATGCTAATGGGCGATTCTGGTGAGTCGCAGCAATTTAAAAAGTTTGGCAAAGGAAAATTGCCTTCATGTCCGGTTAGGCAGACGTCCGTAAAACCCCATGATGATGTGATGTCAGGGAGTTCGCAGTACTCGACTGTTGTTGGCGCACCGCGCGGTGGTGAAGCCAGACGTAAAAACCTACCGGCATGCATTTGTTGTTCGTCACGTGGTCAAGTTGAATATCATTTTTTGTCTAATTGTAAAGAATTTTTGCGCTTGACACCTAAAGATCGGAGAGATGTCATTGTGAAAGCTGGCAAATGCTTGAATTGTTTGCGCCAGCATATGGTTAGGGATTGCGTTCATGCAAATAACTGTCGTAAGTGTGGGCCTAACAACGATAGGAAACACTATTTTCTTCTGCATGATTTTTATGTGACGTCACGTGATTCTCTGGATTCTGTTGGGAAAGATGATGCTCGTGCCAGAGTTCCTGTGCGTAATGTTAAGATTGGAAATGTTAAAGCAGCCTTTAACAGCGTTACTGCTGCTCGTGTTTTGAATCCAATGACTGGCAAATCGAAGTTGGTGTATTGTCAGCATGATCCTGGTTCGCAGTTGACGTTTGTTTCGAGTGATTTGGTGTGTGAACTTGATCTTAAACCGTACGATAAAGCGTCGTTTAAAATGGATACCCTGGCTGGTCAGAAAGCTACTTGTGCTGACCTTGTCAAACTCAACATCCAGTCGTTAGAGACAGATGAACTGTTTTGTGATATAACTTCGGTGGTTAACCCAGCTTGGGCTGACGATGTTAAAACTTTACCGCATAAGCAAGATTTAAATGGTTTCCGTCATTTTCATGACGTGAATATGTTTCATTTGAATGATTGTAGTACTGTAGATGTACTGATTGGCAACGACAACGCTTATTTGATGTGTGCAAAAAAAGAGCGTGTTGGTGAAAATCGTAGTGAACCACATGCTTTGCTCACTCCTCTCGGTTGGTTGGCTTGTGGTGGTAAGTCACCGTTAGATGAAAGCGTTGCTAAAGTGTGCAGAGTGCAGACGTCTTCAGAGTCGGATGTCATCTCTGGCTTTCAGCGTAAAATTGAGTCTCGTGATATGGAAATAGCAGACCTGAATAAAGTCATTCAGGATTTGACGTTGCAAAATGAAACCTGTGAATTGTCTCGCAATGATAAGTTGGCTAGAGAACTTGTTGAACCGAATATTGAGTTGAAAGATGGTCGATTTGAGATACCTGTTCCGTTGAAGGAAGATATTGATCTACCTAACAATTTTGTGTTGGCGTCAGATAGAGTTGCTGCTTTAAGGAAGAAGGCTTTAAAACAACCTGAACTTCGTGATTTCCTTACTGACACCATGAAAGATCTTAAATCAAATGGCTATATTGAGCGTACTGGTAAAGCAGGAAATGTCAAGGGATTTGAATGGTATTTACCATACTTTGTGACGTCACAATTAAAAAAGCGCATTGTTTACGATGGCAAGTCTGAATTTCGAGGAACTTGTGTTAATGATGTAATGTTTTCGGGTCCTGACTTGTTAAACCCTCTGGTAGATGTCTTGGCTAGATTTCGGCTTGGTAGATTTGGTCTCATGGCTGATGTGACTAAATGCTTCTTTCAAATAAAGTTACCCGAGTTGATAGAATCAGCTGAATTTCACAACGCCCTGAGACAGAGAGAGATAAACTTGGAATTTATACCTCCGTATGCTCCGGCGCAAGGTGGCGCCTGGGAGGCAATGGTTAAACAATTTAAAATTGCATTTTTTCACATTTTGGACTCTTCAATTCGTAAGCCCAATTTTATTGAACTGCTTACGTACACAGGCAGTGCCGTTCGGATCGTGAACGAACGCCCTTTGGTACCTTTGAGTGACGACCCTAGGGATTTTACTGTCATCACCCCTGCCTCAATTTTGACCCCATACTTAGACCCATACTGTGCTGTTGGGCAACCACATGATCGTGACCAATTAAGAAGAGATTATCGGTTCAATTTGTCACTTTCTCATCAGTTTTGGAGTAAATGGATCGATTTTTACTTGCCAGGTCTTCAGGGCCGGAAAAAATGGCTAAAAATGGCCGAGAATTTGGAGCCTGGTCAACTTGTAGTGGTAGGTTCTCTCCAGGACATTGGTAAACGTGGGAAGTATCAACTTTGGAGGGTGCATGAGGTAGTTCCACAAATTAGGAAAGGGAAGCCTGTGGTTCGTAGAGCTAAAGTTGCCGTCTGCAACTATGATGAGAGTACGGGGAAGTGAAAGTAGACTGTGTGTTGAGGGATATTTCGTGCCTCGCCCCCGTAAAGAACACCTAAGTGTTAGGGTTTGAGCCTGGTTTTGTCTGCGGTGGCCGACACTTGTCTGAGCCCAGAACAGTCGGTTATAATCGCAACCATTGTATATAGCGTCATTTTTTGCGTGTACCTACTACCTATGGTACCAATTTCATGTATCGTCGTGTTTATTCTTATTGCTGTTCATTCTTTGCATGCCCTTTGTATTTGCGTATTAACTTAAACGTGAGTGATTCAAACAATTTGTGTATCATGTGTTTTTATTCATTGGTTCACAATTGTCGTCAATTCTTTTTTAGTTATGCCATGTCAGACTGTCATAACTAGGGGCCGCTATGTTCCAAACGGTTGTTCGCCTGGTCAAACGTCATATAAAAACCGTTCAAGTCTACTGAATATTACGTCATGGAAATTCCTAAAACATGAGCCAAAATTGCGCCATCGTTCGTAAGACCTGTGTCAAACCTGTTGAAACCTGTTTAAACATGAAATGTTGCGTCGCGCTAACTGCTGGCGTGCCTTTGAGTTATCACAAATTTTTCTGATTCATTCTTGAAGTTGTTTGTTGGAAGTCGGTCGCACATTTAACTGGTTTATTTGGTGCTTGCTAGCTGGACAAACTCTCCGTCTTTTATCCAAGTAATCTGTATCGTAGTGACAGTTTTAGAGGTGTACGGCTTTGCATCTCGATTTCGATAGCCGCGGGCTAATTTTACAGGAATACACTTTAAGAATAGACGTTTCAAGGAGTGTTTCTTTTCGGTCACTACATGCAGACAAACGGATCCGGGAACTTTATGTTACAATTTTCCCACGAAGAGATTATGGTTTACCGCTGTGACCAGACATCTTGTGATTTCGAAAACGTTCGATACTTAATTTGTTGCGTAGTTTTATGTTTTTGTAAATGTGATAAACTTGAAGATGTTAAACTTGATCACGTTGCTCGGCTTCGTATGCCTATGGTTCAACAAGACAAACTCTCTACCGAAGCTCAATCGTAGTAATGTTACAGCTTAGGAATACATCAAATGTTCAAAAAAGCTTGAATGCATTTTATTCAAAATTTGGGGTAAAAACGTGCTCAGAACACACGAAATTTAATGTGATTATTCAATTTTTTTTGGGGGAGACCCCCAGACCCCCTGCAAAGTCGTTCGCCTCGGGCGAAATCAGCGACTGGCTTCGCCTTTCCGGACTATTTATTACAGCCCCACTACTCACAAACAACACCAGCCGCCATGGTAATGAACTTAAATATGTTAAATCTGATCAAGTTACTTGGATTCGTATTCCTATGGCTAAATTATTACACATGACCATAGAGTTAACAAGCATACCGTAATTATTATAATCAGCGCTTCATCATGCCTGCAAAGGTATGTGAAGAAAAACCAAAATTTTACAGTTCTAGCAGAGATTAGCCTACTTATATAGATTTATTTGATAAAACTACCATTCAGCAAAATTTTCAACGGTTCGAGAAAAAGTTTTCTCTGCCTTTTATTTATTTATTTTTTTTACTTAATAAGTCATCTATGGTTCCAGTTCCAGTTGCCAGTTTTCATTGGGATGAGGTGTCGCCAGGACGGCTTTTACGTTGTTCAACTTGTTGATTTGGTTTTTGTAACGATGAAAAGCAGGCTGTAGTCCGAGGTCATCAACAACCAAGGAGATATTTCATCCTCACCAAAGTGGCCACGGAGATGGAAAAGTTATAATTTTAGTGCTTATTTTATAATGTTCTATGGGACTGTGTTAAATATCGTATCCTTTTATTTTTCGTCATTAACGCATTATAAATAAACAATCTGAGATGTTGTTCGTTATTTTGAGTGATTGATTGAATCTTTATTTTCGGACCGGGAAAGCTTAATTCTAGCAGTTTCGCATAAGTTACTTAGAGAGGCTTTGAACCACTGACGCAGGCCCGGTCACCGAGATTGACAGAGTAAAGTTTCCAATTATTGAAGTGTTGTTGCTGGGGAATTATTCCATCCATTAGATGCCGCTGAATAGAGAGCAGTCCTCAACTTGCGTTGCTCAGGCGCGCATCCCGAGAGTCGAACAGTTTTGCAGTGAGGTGAAGATAGTATGATGCAGGGGCGTATCCTCAATGGAAGCAAGGGAAGCATTGCTTCCCCTGTCAAAATTGAAAAAAGAGAAGCTGATATTTTTCAGTAAAACGATTTCGTGATTTCTTTACCTAAATGCGATTTAGAACGGTTTTTAACTCATGCCCCCCGTATGATTTTGAACTCGGTTTTAATTTTAAAAAAGTTGGAAGCCAACGGAAGCGAAGATTCGTATTGCATCCGTTGCTCTCGTTTTTGCAATAAGAAGAAACAAGTTTGAAAGAAAGGAAAAAAGCAGCGCAAAGTTTTCGCAATTTACGTTTCTTTTAACTAATCGCTGGAAGCGATTTAAAAATTGCTTCCAGTCGCGGAGTTGCCAGATTAGCCAAATTCCGCGAATTATTTTTTTTTTAAAATAACTTTTTAAAATGCATAATAATCAATATTTCTCTAATATTGTAACCTTACCAGATAAAAACATATTCAACATTGTTCAATACATGTTCTATACTTGTTTAATACTCGTAATGTGGCGGATCAAAACTCATCCGCTACTTTTATAGGCTAACTTGCTATTTTTTGGGCTACTTTCAGAATTATTTTTGCTACAATTTATTAAAATCCAGTACAAGTTATGAAATATATATGTAAATTTTATTATTTTTGATAGAAACAGGTAAATATATCCATTGGGTCTTTTTTGTCTAATATTTTCCTTGTTTTGGCCTTTTCTTTGTATTATTTTGGCTTTAAGACTTTTTCATAGTCTGGCAATTCTGCTCTGTTGGATGTTGTGCCAGTGAGCTCTGTAATGAGAAAATCTAGGGCACTGTTATGGTTATAATATCGGCCTTGTAAGCAAAAGTTTAAGCCAAATGTTGGCTTTACACTGTTATCCTGGCTGGATAGACTTTGGAATAAGACAGGATATGTGAGGTCTAAGCTAGACTTGACTTTGTAGCTGAGTTTTTGGTGTTCTCTAATTATAGTCGCATTTTTGCCCGTTTGTGTGTAAGAGCTACCTTTAATAAGTTAATAGCTGTTTATCTGCTAATAAATTTCATACAAAAATTACCCTAAAAGTGTTTCCAGAAAGCAGTATAATTCATTATTTGAGTGTAATTTTGCAAAAATTTTCCGGGGGGCATGCCCCCGGACCCCCCTAGAAAACACGTGCCTTCGGCACGCTCTATTCCCCCACGAGTTTTATTGCTTCCCTTGCTCAACCAACCAGGATACGCCACTGGTATGATGGCATTAAACTCCTACTCATCATCAGTAAAAAAAATAAAAGATCTGGTAGAATCAATAAGTAACATACATATAAGCTAATATTGCTGCAAAACTTCCGGGATGACTAACAAGTTTGCAACTCTAATAATGTAGCGGTTTGTAGCCTGTCATTTTATTTTCAACGTGGTTTTAAGTAGTGTTGCCAGATGACATTTCCCCCCATATTGACAAAACTTGAAAGCTGTTTGAAAAATAATATGGCGATTGTGAGAATCTAGAAGTTTTGGGAAAGGTTTGACACGCCAAAAGCTGTCGAGTCGACAGTTCCGTCTAACTAAAAAAAAAATAAAACTATTTTTTGTGACTAAGTAGGCTAGACTGTCTGAGGTCAAGTGCAAAGTTCAAGAAATGTGTTATGCTTTGAAATAACGTAGCATTCAATAAAGCTTGCCGGGCCTTGTTACAAGTGTTAAGTGAAATTACTTTGATGGAAGAGAGAGTTGCTTGAGCGCAACTTTCGTACAGTTTGGTAAGCACAAACAGGTGGAATCTTCTGGACATGAATTTTTGTCTATTTGCAACTCATGATAGTGACATCAATCAATCGTTTATTTATCAAAAAATAAAACAGAAAAGTGACATAATACGATAATACATACAATGTTTAGGTTTTGTTATTGATAAGGAGACAACGAAACGACGATACGGTCTACTAGTCAGTTGACACACTGGAAAGAATAATTTGAGTTATGAAACTAATCAACAATTTAACCAAATCGGTTACAATCAAAAAAGAAAACACAAACATGACTAATACTTCCATTAGTAGCTTACAATTAATTGTCAGCTTCATAGAATTGTATACAAGATTTTCAAACGAACAGTAATCCTGAAAATCAGTGGACACTGGACACCATGACAATAGTCATCACATCACACCAGAAACAGTTGAGTTAGATCACTACATGTTTTTTCGACGCCTATGGTTGCATAGTCAGCACGTTTTACAGATTGGATGATCATAAGGACAGAGGCACGGGAGTTTTGTGAGTTAGTATTTGTTATGGTAGTATTTTCTATTTTGTCTGTGTTGGCGAAGAAACGCCTAAATTTCTTTTTAAAGATTTCTTTATCACAATTCAGTTTTTTGAGTAGCACAGTTCCAAAGTATTTTAGCAGTCAATATTTTTAACTGAAAAATATTTTCTGCAAAACCTAAAAGCATACTTGTCAAATTTATTCTTGCTGAAGTTGAGCATATTAAAACGCCATTAGGGAAATCCTGGTAGGCTACGATGCTTGACAATTCACTGGTAAGCGTATGGCAGCACTGGGTTTAGACGGGCTAGGAAAATCGTAAACTATTCAAACAGGGTGGTGAAGTATGGCACAGATCGAATGCGGTTGTTCTGAAAACGTGATAATTTCATTTGCAATCAATATCAGCTAATGGGATCATTAGCACGAACCTCTTTAGCTGTTTTTGCATTTTTGACAACTGCAAGTTCTATTTGTGTGTTCGCATTTGGATATTTGTTCTCCATACCATTGCTGGCTGACCAAATATTTGAAGTATGTATTTTATGGATTCAAAATATTTTGTTTTTTAATGAATATTAACTACCCGATTAAACATGCTGTACGGTACATTAATATTAACCTTTATTCACAATATATTTAGCTAACAATAGATTAAATGTGTGTGAAATAGGCAATTTATTATATGGAAATTTTGTGTTGACAGCATTATAGTAGTGTAGCTCATATCTTGGTAGTTTTATATAATAATAAATATAAACAATGTATATGGGTTATGTTATGTAGGCTAATATGAGAAAACTTCACCAACTAATTTTGGGTATGTTGTCAGCCTTTGAATTATAAGGTTAAGCGCCTGGCTGAAGATCATGCGACGCTGGTTCGACTCTCGGGGTGTGTGCTTGAGCAATGCACTTTCAGGACTGCTCTCCATTCAGCAGCACCTAGTGAATGGAATAATTCCCGGGCAACAACACTTCAACAATCGGAAAACTTCACTCTGCCAATCTTGGTACGGTAACCGGCCCTGTGTCAAGAGCCTCTACATTCTACAAGTATCGTATGCGAAACTACCAGGAATAACCTATCAAGGCTTTGTCAGTCGGAGGATAAAGATTCAAAACCAACCAACCTAAGGTATGGTATAAAACTTTGTTCTGAAAATGTGAATGTTTACAAATCTTGTAACTTAATTGATAAATAGTGTTGCAGATATATTTTTACATGGGCTAATGCTGTCATTTTGCCTTTTGTTGTAATCAAACATGTTAACTGTAGGCTATTATCATGCATTCATAAAAATTCATACACAACTCAATTTTTATACTTTATGTGGTTAAATCAAACAAAGTCATCAACTTGTCTGATTGGTAGATTACATCTTCATCTAAAGTGAATCCAATAAGTTTATATATGTTGGTGGCTTTGAATAGGAAATCATTGAGATCACCAGGGTTCTCATTTTCATTCATACTGCTGTTTTGAATATTTTTGTATGTTTTCTCTTGATTTTGTGGTAAATTGCAATTCTAATAACTTTCCTGGTCAGCTGGTGTTGTTTGTTTATTGAGCAATTTGGGCTCCTTCTCAAGCTCTAATGTTGTGAGCTGTTGCATTACAATCAAATCCAGGTTTTTTTGGAGGAGTCCTCCTTGTTGTCCGAATGCAGTTTGCTCAGCCCGTAGGATAACGAGCTTATCCCCTGACATAGAGAAAAGAATGCTCAGTGGTTGCTAACAGCATCAGGAAGTCCCTAAACCCACTCCACTGCTGAGTGCCAAGCAGGAATGATGTTTAGCACCATTTTTGAATGGTCTTGAGCTGGTGCTGTAGTACAAGATGTAGTACAGCGCCATTTTCAACTGTCACTTTTGTTGTATGTATATTTAGATCCTCCATAAAGTGCATGATTTATGTCTGATTTTTTACAGAAAACATTATGCTCATACGTAGCAAATGCAAGCAATGGTTTCAATGGATGCCAGTGCAAGTGGGATTTCTTGGATGACGATCTACTTTTATGTTTTTCAGAATATCCTTGCATAAATCTTGAAGTTGAATACTATGTGCAATCAGTAAGTTAAATTTTCTTTAACTCGGTTGATTGATATGTTTTCAGTGACTGAGAAAGCCTTGTCTAAAGCTTAAAGCTGGTGGTTTTACATGCTTGTAAAATCTAATAGAAAATCCACATGCTATTGCTATTTGCTAATGCTCTTTATAATAGCATAAATATGATATATGTGAGTTGTAGGGCATAGGTTATTCATTTTTTAAATAGTTTTATTTGAAAAGCTTGTGCAACAATTTTGAAACTTGAAGATTTTATTTTGTTATATTTTTTTGCTAACGGTCAAGATTTTTTCAAAATAGCTGCACAAGAAATTGATTAAAATGTTTTTTAAAAAAACTTTCATGTTTGTCGTTGTAAGTTTTGTTTGCTGAGTACAAATTGACAAAAAAAGCTGCATGAACCAATAAGGAGTAGGCCTATTTATGGTAATAAAAAATAAGTCATAGTTGCCTTGTCTCTGAATCAACAAACACACGGCTCACCGCTTCTTAACTGATATGCATATAAGTTTTGCTAGGCTATAGTTTTGAAATTTTTTTGATGTAGCCTAAGCATTTTTATGGAATTTGGAAAGCAACAATCCTAAACTGTTAATTTAATCTTGACTGCAGTTTAACTGTTTATAATATACAGATAACAGAATAAGGCCAATGTTCCAAGAGGGTCTGCTACTATTCGGTGAGTCCGATTTGGTGAGTCCGATTCGGTGAGTTCGTAACCTCTAAACCCTAACCCCAAACCCTAAAACGGCAATGATAATTAGGCAATGGTACCCGATAATTTAAAAAAAAATTGAAAAAATCCCCCGTTAAGGGATCGGACTCACCGAATCAGACTCACCGAAACGGGCCATTCCGGTTCCAAGAATACATGAGCAAACATAACCAAGCATTATTGTTTTAAAAAGTAATAGTGTAAAAAAGTTAACGCTTATGGTTTAAACTTTTAAAGTAACTTTTCTACTCAATACGAATTACGTTATTTCAGCAAACATTGTGTTGTGTGATCTGAGTATTGTCTTAAATGTGGATAAATGAGAAAGTTGCAGTGCCAATTAGGCAATCGTTGCTTTGAACAATCTTTGTTTTTCTGTTTTATAGGAAGACAGAATTGTTGCTTCACATATGGAAAAAACTGCAGGTACTACATATGAACTATCTGAAACTCAAGATGTGAGTGGAGTAGGCTATTAAGTTTCATTTCTGGTGTAATTTTGACATGATTTAGTGCACAATTCTACAATAACTTTTGACCATACACATTGCATTTCAATAAAAGATAGGTACAACGTACAAGCTTGCAGTTTCTTTACTGTTTTGATTGAATGATTGAGTAAAGTTGAGTTGGAGAGTCTTGAATCGTTTGTGGAGACCTGCACACTGCTAATAGTATCTTCAGCCTCCTCATGGCATGACTTGTAGTCACCATAAGACATTAGATCAGAAAATATCCACTTGTATGTTCATAAATTTGTGACTTCTTCGACCAGACTTGAAAAAACTCTGGTGCTAGTCGCTAGGGTTGACAGCTGTGCCGTATCCGTAAAAGGTGTTGTTGGATTTTAAAAACAAATGAGCAGACGTTGGTAATAACTAATAATAATAATCATACTTTATTTTACGCCATTGCGACAACAAACTGTACACTGCGAACACAGATGCAACACAATAGACAACAGGATGCGGCGAAGGGCATATAGTCTTCGAGTGAATAGCCGGGTGGTGAGAGCCCTGGAATGGCAATCGAAAGGGTGCCGGTTTGACACCGCTCAAAAACATGAGGCTGTGTCTTTGGCAGGACACTCTTTGGCAGGCATTGGCATGGCAGGCGACGTCTTTGGCAGGCATGCCTGAAGGACGATGGTGGACACGAAGATTGGCTTCCTTGCCTTCCCGTCAACTTAATCTAAATCTTAAACCATCAGGCGTAAGCCTGGATACGACAAACAAAGTCTTCGAGTCAGCTGCTTCCCTTATTTTGGCATGCTGAGACACAGTTGCATGCTCTGGAGCGGTGTCGAACCGACGTCCCTTCGAACGTCGCGCAGACGTTCTCACCACTCGGTCACGTATACGTTAAGCTTATACATTTATATGAGAGTGTTTGGCTCTGGTTTGGCTACAGTAAATGACATTAATACCACAAATGAGTGCTCAATCTGTAGGCGTACATCTGTTTTTGTGCAGCAATTTAATTGTTTTGTTTTCCCTTCAAAAAATTCTCTTTTGGTTCAGTTTTATTTTCAATGTAAGTGCTTTCTTGATCTAAATTTTCATTGAATAATTTGCTGAGCATATTTCCACAAATGACATATTGCGATTTCGGCACACTAGCATCATCTGTTGTTATAAAGCTAAATTCTAAATAAGAATCTAAAATTCACTTGAATCTAACCGTTTAAATCCATACTTGTAGAATAAACAACGATCATGCTGCAAACTCCATCTATTATATTTTTGTAATATTACGCATGGCTATTTTTAAGCAACAGCTCTTTTAATTTGCACTTATTGTTTTTTCATAGTGTTTTATGAAGCCAGCACCTTGTAAAGAGCAAAGAAGTGCCAACATTCGCTCTGTGACTCACTCTGTTAGTAGATACACTACCGGCGAAAGATTTCCTTGTTTTTATTTCACTAACAGACCTTTAGATGTGAGTTTAATTTGTCAGATTGTAATGTACAGGGTGACGTAATAGGCCTATAGACTATTGGTATGCCTGCTGTTTTTTATTGCTCATATTTTATAACATTTTGTTTGATAGACTTATTTAACATCTAGAATTCGCATCGAAATATCAGCTAAAAAGTATAAATATGGGTAGGCTAAGCAATAAATGATCTAGACTTTATGACACAACGATATATTTATTTCAATGCGGAGTGCATTGCTTAAGTTTCATTTAAAAGGAAAGTATTTTTGTTACTTATTGGAATCGAAACGCATACGCAAGCGTTTCAAATTATGCAGTAACTTAGAGAAAGTTTGGGAATGACAATAACAAGATAGGCCTTGATTTGATACTGACAACGATATAGAAATAACTTCAACCTCAACAAAACATTTGTGTTGGAACTTGTTTTCTTTAATATTAATCTCTTGCAATTTTTCAGATATATGCTGAGGATCCATCAAGTTCAGCTCCTTTGTTGGGTATTTTCATGCCATTTATTATCCCCGCAGTCTGTGAAGGCGTCTTTATGATGTTGATGCTGATATCTGCTTTGTTTGTGGTGTGCCAAAAGTGCAAACCATGCTCGGATCAGTGCCGGTCTTAGGGTATTTCGGCCCCTGTGCGAAATACGTTTTGCAGGCCCCAATGACAATGATCTAATTCAGTAGCGTAGCTAGGTATTTTGAAAGGGGTGGGGGGTTGACGGGCGAAGCCTCACGGCGTGTTCACCCAAAGGTGGGGGGGTCTGGGGTGGCCTCACCCAGAAATTTTTGAAATATTACTTTGAATTTGGTGCATTTTGAGAGCATGTTCAACAAAAATTTGGGTATGAATATTACTGCAAAATGGTGCTGTCGGTGTCATAGCAAAAAGATAAGATCATGTTTTCTTTGGCATTTTTCATAAATAAAGCTGAGTCTATAACTCTATATGTTGTTGGTTGTTGCTAATAACAAAAATTACTGCATTTTCTGAGTAAATTGCGGGCCCTGTGCGATCGCACGGTTTGCACACCCCAAAGACCGGCACTGCTCGGATGTATATGAAACATTTCATATTTTTTGAATCAATGCGACCGACCACAGCTTCTATATTTCGAAGTTTTCGAAAAATTTTCGAAAGTTTTTATATTTCGAATGTTGCCGCCAGAGCGGCAAGACACATGTTGAAGGTAGCTCAAGCAAAAAAGAATATGTAACGACTTAGTTACAAGGTTCATTTCTTCATTCGCCGAATTGCTTATTAACAGACTTCTCTTAAAGACTGTTTTGACGTTCGACTGCACAACTCGGTCTACAAAAGTTCGTTTTTGAACTCAAGCTATCGACCTGCTATGAGCACTTGAGTGTGTGCACCTAGTCCTAAGCTACTATGTGCAAACTTATAGAAAGTGGAGTTATGTGATGGGAAATATGCGGAAAAAAGTTTGTTAGCTTACTTGCCTCCTTGGTTTTGGGGCAAACCTTTTATTGAGTCGAATAAGAGTTGCATTGGCCTAACAAACTGGAAATTTCGCTTTGCATCATTTAATCTTCATCTAAAAAAAATTATATAAATAAACAGATTGGAACTCTTGTGCGTTTTGAAAACCATCAAGAACTAACACAGACTACATTTGTTGTCGCTAAACGAGCTACTTTTGTAGGTTACGTGTCTGTTTGCTAATGTTAGAATGCGCCTTGATGATGACACTCTTTATGCACTTTCGTTTTTGCATCAGTCTTTGTTAACAAACAAACATGCCCTGTTTCTTTCGAAACCCCGATAACGATAGATTCAAAACTTCGGTGACACACTGATTTTGTGGTTTATAATTTAGTAACAAATTCCCAACCCTAAGATTGACTAGGCCTACTTGAATTACTAATGGCTGTATACCGGGAAATAAAATATAATATTTGCGTTTAACTGCTAACCACACAATTTCAGTCTTTGCTAAGGTTGTAGTTGTGGACTCGGCTTTTGCAAACTGACACCTTTGCTCATCCCCGTAAAATTTTAGTCTAATCACGGGTTTACGATAAAATGTTGATATGGGTTACAGATTTAGCAACACTTTTATTCAAAATCTGTAACTCATATCAACATTTTATCGTAGACCCGTGATTATGGGATGAGCAATTCTGTATTTTTTTCACTTTCTCACAATAGCGTTGATAGGGTGTACTTTTGGGCCCTGGAGGACTTCAGGAGCCCGTAGGCCGTAACGTTTCCAAAGGGCCCGAAAACTTGAAGAAACCACCGCATATTCTTGGATATAGGCTAGTGCTTTTTCCGACCAATGTCTTGATTTGGGCCCCGACAATCTCATTAGTACCGGGCCCAAATTATCCTCTCAATGGCCCTGCTTCAAGTATATATGATGACCAACGTGAGCAGGGCCGTTGGGAACATAATTTGGGCCCGGTAGCTTACCAATAAAGTTCTTAGCTCCTAATGAAGACAATAAGAAAAACACATCCAAAGAATACGAGATGGCTTTTTTACGTTGACGGGCCCTTAGAATTATCCGGGGTCCAGAAGTACCCCTGGACCCCCCCTGTCAACGCTACTGCCAATGTAACGTTCAACCAATGACGGTGCTGACTGGAGTTTCATAATCAACCAGTTTTGAGATGCGTTGTTGACATGCTCAGATTAAGCTGGCTATATTGATAGTCTACCCTTTGCAGTGGATAGCCTAGCCCTAGACTAAGTTTATTAATGTGTATCAAATAGTTCGTGTTTAGATTGTATTGACGCTCTATTTTTGCACTGATGTCAAACGTGTTGCATTCCTGGAAGACATGGCGAATCAAGCGCACGATTTAGATGCAAATCAACTTTCATAAGCTTGTTAAAACTTTTGCGTTTTGTCTCTTCTATCTTTCTCTAGCTAGACCTAAAGTAATGTGTTGTTTTTTGTTGCAATAGTCGGAAATAAAATCAAAAAGTAAACCGTAGGCACAGATGCAAATGGATGGTCATTCACTTTTGCAATTAAAGTAGAATTAGTCTCTGATGTACGTGTAGGTCCTATACAAAAAATATTGACGCCGTCAGCGTAAACGCAAACGTTCGAAAAACCATACGCCGTATGCGTCAACGTAACTTGTAAAAAAAGTTATCAGCGTCAGCGCATAGGCCGACACTAGCGTAAACTCATTTTGTTTGCTAGGTGCCAAACATTCACACGGTATAAACCACTCAAAACAAACAAGTTTTATTTTGAATTTCCACGAAGAAACAAGCATCTGAAAGTGTTCATTTGACATATTGCTGCGTTATGGTTTCAATATGTCTTTGCTCATTGAAAACATTCTTTCAACTACAGCACTGGAAGGTATTGGCGTGTTGTAGCGAAAAAAATACATTAAAAAGTATACGTTGACGCTATACGCTAAAAAAACCGCGAAAACTTTACGGCGTAGCCTCAAGCGACAACTATCCAAAAAAATGGCCGTAAGCGTTAGCGTAAACAAAAAGTTTACGGCGTAGAATTTGCGGCGTATAGGGTACGTCATCTCTAGAATTAGTAGAGCTGCGGATAAGCGCAAGAATGTAAATTAAATACTTTGGTAGGCTATGGAAACACATCAGAAAAGCAAGATAAGACGTGGGCAAAAACTACGGCGATTATAGGCTAATAGGCTACCGCTTGTTCTGAAAACTGCTAGTTTCAGACAAGGATCGAATCAGGCAATAAAGAACAATTAAGGTGGCTGTAACGGCAGAATTTGCAAAACTTAATTTGATCAAAGGCCTTTTGGTAAGCAAAACGTTAACCAACAGATTGCATACCGGTAGGCTACTTATTTCTGCCTCCTGTTAGCAGCGAAAGTGTTTGTGACTAAATGCCGCAGAAATTTGACCAAACACTTTTCCACAGCTTTTTAATACCTTGCAATGCAAGCTGTGGAAAATCTTGCAAGTTTTTTAGTCGGTTGCATATACAAAGATATTTCGGGCGAGGAGAGCAATTGCCCTAGCTGTGACCAGAGCCGGATTTAGCTGATGGGGGGCCCGGAGCACTTTTAGATCGGGGGCCCCCGTGCGAAAAACCACCTCTGCGTCTACAGGACCATTAATCCACCACTATGACTGCACAGCATTTTG
The DNA here is from genome assembly GCF_918807975.1 of Aplidium turbinatum. Taxonomy (NCBI): domain Eukaryota; kingdom Metazoa; phylum Chordata; class Ascidiacea; order Aplousobranchia; family Polyclinidae; genus Aplidium; species Aplidium turbinatum. The sequence goes on along the minus strand of NC_137481.1, from coordinate 21,443,426 downwards.
TGGAAACTTCAAAGGCTGAAAGAAAAAAATAACAACACAAAATTACATTTCTTTCCACGTCCGGGGCCCCCTTCAAAAGGGGGCCCGGGGCATCTGCACCTTCTGCCCCCCCTAAACCCGAGCCTGCCTGTGACTACCCCAATGTTTATACGGATTGCACTTACTGATGGCTTGGTTATAATTGAAGGAAAGGCGATAGAAATGACAGTTTCGAAAGAACAAACACGCGGGACAGTGGCGTACGCAGGATGTTCTCAAGGGGGGGCCCATTGACGGTAGCGTAGCCAGGAATTTTAAAAGGGGGAGGGTTGACGTCCGGCGGGCGAAGCCCGACGGCGTTTAAACCTAAGACGACACCCAGCGGCGGGGGGTCTGGGGGGCCTCCCCCAGAAAATTTTGAAAAATTACTTTAAATTTGGTGCATTCTGAGAGCATTTTCAACAAAAATGTGGGTATAAATATTCCTGTAAAATGGTGCTCTCAAGTGGCATAGCAAAAGGATAAGATCATGTTTTCTTCGGCATGTTTCGGGAATAAATCTAAGTGTCTATGTTTTCTTGTTGCTAATTCCTTGCTAAGTTGTTTGAATGTTTGGTATAATTGGCAAAACTCGCTCGTTTGATGCAGTTTTGTTTAAAATTAAGCAAGTTTTTTTTAGACTGAAAGCATCATTCCCTAGTATAAAGAGACTGCAAGCATCATTCTCAATATCGTGACGTCACACGCGTGCCAAATGGGGTGTTGTAACCCCCAACCCCCCTGGCTACGCCACTGGCCATTGACATCCCAGATGTCTTCATGATATCCCAGTATGGTTTTAGTTTAGACTTTATCCATTTCTTTTTCACTATAATAGGCTTACAGAACACTATGTAATTTGGAAATACCTGGGGTGGGGTAGGTGGATTGGGCTATGTATTTCGTATTGGCTTAGTCTATAGAACATCATTGTTAATTGCTTTGACAGTGCAATCCAAAACATATTAAATGCTTTAATCTACGTCGTTAACTACTAAAACATTTTTGAGGGGGGGGGGGGGGCATGGCCCAATGGCCCCCCCTGCGTACGCTAGTGACGCGGGATTATCATTAATTCATTATCAAGATTATTTTGTGACAAAGAGGCCGTTGTCAGCTGGATAATAATAACAACAACAAACTATGCTCCTGGGCGATGTAAGTTACTTAACAACGGTGATAATTAATAGCCTACGGTAGGTTTCTTTCAGTCATAATGTTCAGTGAAATAGAAAGTTTTTAAGTGGGTTTTGAATTCATTATAATTTTCAGCTTCTTTAATCTGGGTTAAGAATAGACGAGCTACTGCACTGTGAGATACTGAATTTTAATCAAAAAGTGTTTTTTTAATATAACGTTTTATTAGTAGCATTTTTACAAGGGGGCAAGAGATTTACAGGCCCCCTGCTTTCATCTAGTGCCGGATTTACCATTAGACTAGAAAGGATGAAGCTTAAGGCCTCAAGATTTAGAGGTTCAAAATGTAAGATGTACCAAGTACATTTAAAAACATTTATACATGGCCTATTTTATATTTGGAGAAACTTTCACCAAATAACGTAAAATTTGCTGGCAACCAGTCCTAATAAAGTAATATGTCAGTATTCATAAGCAGGTGGTCATGCAAATTAAATTTCTGGTGTGTTTGTTTTTTTATGGAAAGGAAATATGACACAGGTTAAAGGTTACATTTTTGACTGTTTACTTTGAAAATGGCTTGATTGTTAATAGTCATTGAGGAAATTATCTGCTAATTTTTAACGAACGATGTTAGTTAATTATTTTCTTTGACTAACATTCCCTATTTTACAGTAGCCTACTATTTCACAAAATGTTTATAATCAAATTACAAAATTTGATTATCTTCAAATGGTTAATTTCAACACTTGTGTGCATGGGCGTCATCAGTGGGGGCAAGTGCCCCTCAAATATTTATTTATTTAAAATCTAAATTGTTATGATAATTTTTTATTCATATTGTTTATAATTGTACCGTACTATTCTTGCAACAGACAAAATAAAACTTTTCTCACTCTCTTCTCTCTCTATTAGCCTAGTAACGCGAAGCAAGAACACAGTAAGAACGCATGACGTCAGAGAAAGCTCTCGGGCGCTACATCTGACACTTGGCAACTCTGATCAAGATCAAGAGTCCGGAATCCGGAATCCGGATTCAGAATCAGATTTCAGAATTCAATTCAGATTGGAACTCATCAGATTAGCCCCTTTTTGGTCGATATTTCGAGATTTGCTTGCTTAGTGCGACATTGTCAAACCTGACTTTGCCTGATGTTCGGGTTCTCTGCTAATATAATATTCATAATATATCTGCAGCGCAGACGGTGTCAAACCTGCAGCTGCTTATTGCAGCGCAGACGTTCGAAAGGACGTGGGTTCGACACCGCTCCAGAGCACGCGGCTGTGTCTCGGCGAAAGACACTTAAAGGCAAGCCAAAATAAGGGGAGCAATGAGCAGCTGACTCGAAGACTATATGTCACTTCGTTGCTTCCTGTTGTCTGTTGTATCGCATCTGTGATCGCAGTGTACCGGTACAGTACGTTATCGCGATGGGCGCAAATAAAAGCATGATTATTATATTGAGCTCAATTATCTGTCCACCCCGATAGCTCAGATGGTTATGCGCCTGACTTTACAAATGATGGATCTGCAAGATCAAGTGGCGCTGGTTTGGCTCTTGAGGTGTGCACTTGAGCAACACATTTGTAGGACAGCTGTACATTCAGTGTCACCTGGTGGATGGAATAATTCGCAGACAACAATACCGTACTTCAACAATTTGAAACTTTACTATGTCAAACTTGGTCACCAAGTCTGTGTCAGTGGTTCTGTACAAGTATGCCAAATGGCCAGGATTAAAGCTCTCAAAAAAGCTTACTCAGTCTGAGGATAAAGATGTCATCAACCAAGTGGCGTCAGGTAATTCAGTCTCCTTTTTCTATGGTACTTGTGCTATAGAAAAAGGTACTTTCTATGGTACTTTTCTATGGTACTTTCTATGGTACCTTGTGCTAAAATTTTAAGCTATTTAACAAACAATGTCAAAACACTAGCTTCAAAACAAAATGACTATCGTTCATTTTTTTTTTCTGACCATCACAACAAAAACCAATATATGCCAAGCATAGCATTCGAGAAAAAGGTAGAACAACATCTGTTTTGATGACACTATTTTGCTAAAGCTTGTTTCAAGAATATTTGTTAGGCCACAGTTTACTTCTTGGTCTTTTGTTGTATAAATGCAGGAGCTGTTTGTGTTCTCATGATAGCAACATATCAGCTGCCAGAGAATTCTTGACCTTTTACATGCTAATATAATTATCTTCAAAAAGTGAAGACAACTGTTGTCAGAATGAGATTAACATGCTTTAGAAGAGCTATTCATGCAATGATTATGGGACCACCAGGATCAGGTGACTATGCAAGTTTATCACATTAGCTATGTATCTTTTTTTGAAGACTGATTATATTGTTTGTCACAAGGTGTAATTTTAATAAAGAAATATGAAAAAAGTTTGTGATTAAAAATGTTTAATAATTATAAAGATTGTTGTTTAACTTGCATTGTTTCTGTTGTCGGCTATGTTGCTGAGTGTTGAGAATTTTCTATGTTATTAGAACTTATAGTCATGCTCCGCCCCGATAGCTCAGTTGGTTAGCGCGTCACTTCTGGAACGAAGAAACTTCAAAATCAAGCGGCGCTGGTTCGACTCTAGGGGTGTGCGCTTGAGCAACGCACGTTAAGGACTGCTCGCCATTCAGCGGCATCTATTGGATGGAATAATTCCCCGGCAACAAGACTTCAACAATCGGAAACTTCACTCTGTCAATCTCGGTGACCAGGCCTGCGTCAGTGATTTAAAGCCTCTACAAGTATGCGATACTGCCAGGATTAAGCTCTGCAAGAAGCTTTCCCAGTCCGAGGATATAGATTCAATCAATCAAACAATCTCTAAAGCTTCAGTTCAACATTTGATGTCAGAGATTTTATGGTAACACGTTGACAAAACTTTTATGTATGCAGTAGGTTGCTATTCTTTGTACAATGTACATGGAAAGTTTTTAACAGCTGCTTTGCAGGTTGGCTAACTTCATAGATTTAGCTATCTTCAGTAATGATATTTCAATGACTATTTCAATTATGTTAGGAAAAGGAACAGTCTCTGCTCGCATTGTTCGAGACTTTGACATGAAGCATCTTTCAAGTGGAGACATTTTAAGAGCAGAAATTGGAAAGAAAACTAGTTAGTATACATACAATTTAGTTTGTTAAGCAATTGCCAAGGTTTTGGGTATACTGTATTTCACAAATGTAGATACTAACAATCTGTTTTAGCTTGATGCTGCGAGTTTGCTATGATCAAAGTAGTAGGCAGTAGCAGTTTGCACTCAGGGTTGATCTCTAAGTGGTCAAAACTGGTTTTGACCACTAAGCGGTTTAAACCTGATTTTAACCGGTCTAAACTGGTCAAACCCAAAAAAATATTTTTTGTGTAGTGAATGGTCGATGGTTAAAATTGCCCAGTTTAAACCAGGTTTTAACTGGTTATAACTGGGTGGTTTAAACTGCCCCGGTTTAAACCGATCAACCCTGTTTGCACTAGCTTTCAGAACACAGTTTTATAGTCATGTGCTATGGCGAATGGTGTTGGAGTCAGTAATCAGGACAGCTGCCTCAAGCCAAGGAAAAGAATCGCATAAAGTAACGACACCATGACTTCGTCATAGCAGAAGATTAAGGAACTGTGTTATGAAAACTAGTGCAAACTGCTACTACCACAGCGAACTCGCAGTCTGAGGCTAAAACAAATCGTTTGTATCTACAATTCTACATTTGTAAAGAAATCAACAAACATGCTGAGTTGAAGCAAAACTCAATCTATTGCTTAAAGTGTATAATGATGCATATACTTTGTGGTGCTGCTTTTTTGCATTCTGTAAATAGACACATGCATGCCTACTTTTTTGTTTCTTTTTAGTCATTGCAAGTTGTTGCTGAGAGTGCCTTTTATGTGCAAATATGGTTGGAATCTTATTATCATTCTGCTATTTCTGTATGCACGAGTTGCGGCTGCATAATTGTAAATAGTAATACTATATACAATAAACATTATGAATTGCTGGTGGTATGAGTTCTATTTTACACTTTTAAAATGAAATTATGTCTACATTTTAGCCTATGGAATTCAAGCTATGGCTTACACTGCATCTGGGAAGCTTGTGCCTGACAATCTGGTGGTTGAGCTGATGCTATCTCAAATTCAACGAATTCCACTTACAACAAATTGGCTTTTAGATGGTACAGCATATTTTATTTTTGGTGTTATATTGTCTAACAGGGTCAACATATTTGTAGTGAACACTGAACAGGCTTATTGACGTTAGCATACTTTAATTGCTGCGTGTTTTATTGATTGCCACTGGCTAATTTTAAGAAATTTTCAACATCATTTACTGTTCTACATTGTTCATCACCAACACACTTTGGTTGTGGTTGAGCTAAGATTTTAGCGTTCATCTCGATGTAAATTAATATGGAATATTGTGCATGACTTGTGGGCAGATATCAAGTCGGTGCCCACTTCCCGCTCTGTTGCACCAGACGATTTAGACATTATTTCGAGTAGTGTATTTTTTGGGTCTGCTACTATTCGGTGAGTTCCTAACCTCTAACCCCTAAACTTAACCCTAAAACAGCAATGATAATTAGGCTACGGTACCCAATAATTTAAAAAGAAATTTGAAAAAATCCCCCGTTAAGGGATCGGACTCACCAAATCGGACTCACCCAAACGGGCCATTCCGGTATTTTTTTGAGTCCTTGGTCATTAAATATTTTGATATTTTATAAATTTTCTGCTTGGTAAGTCAATGCTTTCCGTCTGAAAGTTTGTTTTGATTAAACCTTAAAGTATACGAATATACAATCCTGTCACAATAATCCACCAGACCACCACCTAATAAAATACACTTACTCGGAATAGTGCCTAAAACCTAAATGAACTGCTACTAAAGTGACTCAGCACCTTTATCGCCTGGCATCACAGTGTGTGAGCTTATGTATCTGCGCCTAAATGTCCCTATTTTGTGCTGTGGAAGAAATGTCACAATTAGTCCCATCTCTTGTCAGTCTGAAATTGCATAATTCATGAAACGGCTGTACATGTACAAGTTGCACCAAAAATATTTAGTGTCGTTGGTGGTTTAAAGAATAAAGCTTACGAGAAAATAGTATGGCATTTGTATTTTATGGCCAGCTATTCCTTTGGATGAATTATATCTGGTAAAACAAGGCCAGTCTGGTCTCTAGTTTGCTTACTGGCATCACACATTGTACAACTTGATTACATATATATTCTAAATTTGCTAATTGCATAAATGCACATTTTGCAGGCCTTAATGAATTCGAAAACTTGATAAGTTAGTATGAGTGAAATTTACATCATGCCGTAAATAGAACTTTACAGTTTTGAGATGTGTGTTGCATTTGAAATTCGTGCGTGTTTATCATCGTGCATTGTAAAGGTTAATTGGTTGTTGCCGCTGTGGTTTGATTGCCACTTTGAATCACTGGGTGTTTCCATCGATGCAATCTTGTATCGGTCAATCGATGCACTTTGATTTTGCATTTGGTTTGGATCAAGACTTTCGGTTTGATTTTTCATCATGATCCAATTTCGGTTTTGTTCCCATCAGCGAGAAGAGCCGATTTTTTTCAGCCCCGATTGTCTTCACCACTTTTCTCCACACTCGAACAACACTAGACCTGGTGATGTCTTTTTGCCCAAATTCGGCACAATGTAGTTTGATTGGTTATCTGAGAGACCAAAAGCATCTGGTCAGACTTATATATCTCTCTGCATTGCATAACAAATCTTGTAAACAAAGAATTTACTTGCAATCATTTGAAAATATATCCTACACATATTTAATTCATGTTTGGATAGTATTATGTTTCATCTCATAAGCTTATTGAACTTGGGATGAATTATGTAAGTGGCTGTTGCTGTTTTAAAATTCTATTTTATTGCATTGATTGTGGTTATATAATATACGGTATTACGGTATTCTAAATCGGTATTCAGTCGTCTTCGTATGCTGGAAGGGCGAAAGTTGTCTTTTAAGTTTTTACATTTCATATAGAGACTGCTTCAAATGTATAGTACACTATTTAAATCAAGGGTTATCGCTTTACGAATATTTTTTTTTTAATTGTAAAATTTGTATCAAGTGTCAGATTATTTTATGTACAGGCTTTCCTCGAAACGTGTCCCAAGCCCGTCATCTTGTTGAAAGAGAGAGGCTGCACGCTGTAATCAACTTGGACGTTCCTTTTGAGATCATTCGTCAGAGGCTGAGCGGTCGATGGACTCATCTACCCAGCGGCCGTGTGTATAACGAAGGTTTTAATCCCCCGCAAGTGGCGGTGAGTGTGTGGGCTGGCAGTTTATAGCCATGGTTTCATTTAGCAAAAAAGCAAATGCACGATATTGAAACAAATGTGTGATAAACTAGTGGTTTACCACTCAACGACTGCTCTAGATAATTTTTTTTTTTTCAACTTTTTCTGATACTTTACACTTTTTGATTATTTTGTTTGTCTGGCGTCTTACGAATGCGCGAAGATTTCGATAGAAGATTGTTTAGTCAAAGTCGTGGCAATAGCAAGACTAGTAGTGTCATTGTATACTATTATTTTAAACGAGAAGCGTGTATTTGATTTTAAAGCTGACACACTGGCCTAGCAAGCTACTTCCGTTCAAAGTCAAGTTTAAATTTGTAACAAGTTTTAGTTCTTTTGATTCGCTTTAGTTGTCAACCGATTAAAGCTCTTTGTGACATCCAAAATTTTGCACATGTTAAAATCCCCGTTATGTAACTTCGCATTCATACCCCAGACAGCAAAATCCGTCATTTTTACATTGATTCAATGTATTTTACATAGCCAATGTAAAAATGACGGATTTTGCTGCCTGAGAAGTGCTATGCTGCTTTGCGTATGATCAGCAATTCTCAACAAACAGTATTTAAATCTTATATCTCTTTAAACAACTGATTATCACATAACGATTTATTTGTGGCTAGGGAATTGATGACGTCACTGGCGATGCGTTGGTTCAGCGAGACGATGATAAACCTAAAACAGTATTAAAACGTCAGGAGACTTACTTGAAAGAGACGGAGCCAATGTTGGAGTTTTTCAAGTATGTAGCTGTGTTGGTAAAGCCAAGTTTTTCAAAGTGTAAAGCTCAGACTTTCAAAGTGTGTCTTGTATATACGACTACGCGCGTAGTTGCACCCTAATGTCATTGCACAACGTTTTGCACCCCAGATTTCAAATGAATATGCTAGACTTGCTTTGACGCTATCTCTGATAGTGTACTTCTGTGACATCGACTTGAAGACATCACACAATATTTCTCAAACTGTATAGATACAAACGACTTGTGTTGGCCTGATGCTGCTGGATCGCAGTTGCAGTAGCGATTTGCACAAGCTTTTAATACACGGTTCTCTAGTCATGTGTCATGACGAGTGCATTGTTGCTTGTCATTGCACATGACATTCCAGTCAGCATATGACTAGGGAACTGTGTTTCAAAAGCCAGTGACAAACCGCTACTACCACAGCGAACTCGCAGCATCAGGCTAAACAGGTCCTTTTGGATCTACATTTGTGAAGTAAACAACGATCATGCTGCTAGCAGCGAAACTCTATCTATTGTATCACACAGTAGTTTAGTCCAGCTAGCAAAATTTGTCCTTTTTACATTGATTCTACGCTTCTTAAACCTTGTAAAAAGGAGAGATTTTTTTAGCTGGGAGTGGCGTATCAAACTAGCTGCTGAGTGAGAATTCCTTTCTTACAACCGGTTTGGGTTCTTTTCTTTTCATGCTGTTGGATCGAACGAGATTCCAGCTGCAAGCAAAAACAATCGTTAGGCTGAAGAATTGATTGTATTGTGGCAAAGCGCGGTTGTTTGTGTACCGTATTATGCAAATCTTTGATCAATGGTTGACGTTATTTGTGAAAACGTTGTTTTTGTCACGTAGACAGCTCGTTCCCAGCTCTTGCTGCAGTATCTTTGTTAGTTTAGAGCTGCTTGAACGAAACAAACGTTTAGCATCGGCTCGGCTCTAACCAAGATATTTGCCCACACCGACAATCCGTGTTTTTCTATTCTTTTTAATGGACTTGTAACTGATTTTACAATCGCTTGTCTCGGCAGCTAACAAAGGTTTTCCACTTTACACAGGCGCGGATCCAGGAGTTTTTTCGAGGGGGGCAGAAAATTTGAACATCAATTAAAAAGAAAGACAAAGATAAAACAGATATTAACAATGATACTACGGCATATGCGATATGCTATAAAATAAACGTTAAAACAGCCATTTTCATCAATTGTGAATGTTTAAAAAATAAATTTTGCTTGAATAAAAATTGCTAAGCATGCAAAGTAAACTTGAAATCTGGTTTAAAACCCTGTATGCAGTGTCCATGACTAATTAGATATTTGTATGTTTGTAGGCATATTATACGGTAATTAATTGAAATTATAATCAAGACAAAAAACTATAAAACAGCCATTCAAGGTCTCAGATTGTTTCAACTGATGTCATTTGGTTTAGCGTTGGTTTCAGCTGAGTCAGCTCCAACAAATGTTGCTATTATTATGTATTTGAAGTTGTATGAAAGAAAATAACGGAGTCTGATCGATGGATAATTTCAACCATAATAATAACAAAAAATTATTCCCCCCGGATAAGTTAAGTCCGCCGTGGGACTAATATCAGCTGTTTAAAAGCATATCAAACCATTTGATGCGGAAACATACAATTTCAACAATTCCTCACTAAATTTCGCCCCCCCCCCCTCATAAATCCGCGCCTGACTTTACAGTATGCTGCCAACTGTCAAAACAATGCAAACAGACAAGTTTTTTTTCAGCTTGGTTAAGTTGTCGTCTTCATTTGTTAATGCTGTGCTATAGGCAGCATAGGCGACACGTGTGTTTATAGCTCAAGCAGTTTCTTTCGTGCTTACAGTCAATTTTCCATGTTTTGCAGAGAAATGGATATATTGCATTCGTACAGCGGCACCAGGACAGACGACATCTGGCCTGACATCAGACAATTTGTTAAAAAACTCATCGCAAGTGATATAAAAAGAGCGGAAGACTGAATTTTTCCAACTTCTTCTTAGTCAGACACGATAAAATCGACGTCTAAAATTATGTGATATCGTTGTCGTCACCATCCAGCCAGCAAAATTTCTCATTTGTGGACCTGGAAACGAGAGATGTAAAGTGCAGTCTCTTTTACATGGGAAAAACGTATTTTACTAGCTGGATATTACTGTAATATGCTTTGTTCTATACCAGAGATTGAATTAATTGGTAAATAATATCAGTTTAAGGTTAATTGTGCTGCGTACGTATGCTGATGAAACATGCATTTTAATTTGCTGCCAATCCGTTTTACTTTTAGTAATTGCTATCTTTTCTGTCATTTTATTTTGACTGGTGTGCATTAATTATGAGACGTTGACACGCAGTTTCATCTGGAAATCATTTGTACTGTAATTGCATGTAAATTTTGTGAACTTTATCAACGTTTCTTTCAATTCTTTGGTGCAAAAAGCAACTTTTTGTAGCTGCCCACTAATTGTATTCGGGCTTTACCATAAAGTTCAACACTAGATCCTTATTTTAGATTTTTCACCTTTATGTACAATTGATCGTCAATGTGATGAACTGTCTTGTGAAGTCCGTGAATGTGTTGGACACGTAGCAGCTCCCCAGATAGCAAAGTCGTTTTTTACATTGATTCAACGTCTGCAGACGTTGAAAAAACGACTAATTTGCTGTCTGGGTCACCACATTAACGACGAATTGCACGTCCACAATCATCTCTCACTGTGTTGTTGCTTGTAATATTAATTTGCTTGTGCAATCATCATTCGTATATAATTCTTCTAATCGCTCATTAATATAAGCTCACATAAAATATACTCTGAATTATTGCATGTAATAATGCCTTGTTGAACCTAAGCCTAACGTTATTATCGTCAGTAATGAGTTCTCGCAATTTTCGATATCTATAAGGGACAAGGGTATAGCCTAACACTTAGTAGTGCTTTTTGATAAAGTTTATTAAAAATAATATAAAGTTAAGTTTTAAGTGTTTTAATTACATCAGTAAACTGGTGAAGTACAGCAATATTTCATTTTTGATGCTGACAGAAGGTAATTGCAATAATATATTGTAACTTTTATCATTTAGAATCGGCATTCGGCAATATTATCCTAGCAAAACTAACAACACAGTATTGAATCAAAACGCTATCCTTGCATGCTTATTGCTTAACAAGCTTTTAATCTGCATTTCTAAGGTGCCAGGCAATTGTTTCATTGCATGCGCTTTCACCAGACGTTTTTCGAGTAGCCTACAACAGTAAAACGAGGCATGTAACAAAAATATTGTAGTGATAAACTGATTGCAACATCAGTTTTGAACCCTAGAATTTTTGCCTGGTGTTTGCTAGTAGTTGCAGTAAAACAGACCCGTATATGCAGTGAACAAAGCAGAAAATAAATAAACTAAAATTTGATGTTTTGGGACAATACACAGAGTTTCGTCTAATCGGCAGCAGAATTTTTTTGATTGTGAAATGTATTCCTTAGCACAAAAACGGTTAAAAAAACTTCTGATCTGTTCTGAGATATTTCTTTTTCATTAACAAATGCTTGACAAAGTTTAACCTGTTATTACTTTTTGTGCTTTGTTGCAATGGCCTGACTCTTACAATTATTTTTTATCTTATTATTTCAATGTGGATTTGTATATTGCATTATTTTGCTTAAATTGTATCAGATGTAAGTTCTAGTATGATTACTGACATCATCCGCAGCAGAGTCTTGTTCCAACAAGTTCGCATAGGCCGTGCTCTGGTTTTTGCAATAGAGTTTCATTGAAATGAGCATCCCAGCTTGCTCATGTTTTTGAATTACACCAGTCATAAGGTGTCGATGATTTTTGTTTTATTGTCGCAAATTTCTCTCTAACCTATAGTGTGTAAGGTGGTGGAATATTGTACAGCAAGTAGTGATCACTTGTAGACCCACTTATAAAATTATGATTGGAATTAATTGCTTCAAGCTTTCAAATTGGTATTATGAGCTGTTTATATAGTTATATACATTACATATAGGCTAATCAGTAATCATGGTGGTTGTTATTTGTAATAAATGGCGCTCTTCAAAGTGTTTTTGTGTGTTTTAACGTTATGAGATCTATGCCTTGGTGCAAATCCCTATTAAACGCATTTTTATGACACAATACACAGGGCGTTAAGAGAATATTTTTGGCCCGGTACCAATGGAGTCCTCGGGCCCCAAATTTAAACATTTAAAAAACTCATTACACCCAAAGAATACGCGGCGGTTTCTTAAGCTTCCGGGTTCCTTGGAAACCTTCTGGGCCCCTAAAATCATACCCTGTAAACGCTACTGACAATACACCTGGGTCCTGGGTTGCTATGGCACTTGTCTGAAGTGCACATCTGCAATTGCCATAGTCGGCTACTTTAAAACCGAACTTTTGCAGTTGCAGTTTTAAAACTGTATCATTAAATGAAACGAAGGCAGAACATACCCCGATGGTCTCGCACTATATGAGCCACAAATTCCTGAATTGGATTTTGGGGCTCATGGGATTGGAGTCATACTTGTTTGCCTGTTTCAATAATAATTGTTAAACAGGGGAAGTGTGGGACCTATAGGACATGGGGACCAATCGGACAGCAGCATTTTTTTGTCTTGTGTGTTTTTTTTGTGCCAATATTTCTGTCACGTAATCTAGCTTACATTTCACTGTAGAGACCATTTTGACAATGTTTTTAAATGCATATAATCTTTCCGTAAGTTACTGCAGCTCTTTTCTGACAGCCTAAGCTTGTGTGAGAAACAACAAAAAGTTTCGATGTTTTCTAGACGAACAAATTTTGTAAAAAATAAAATAAACTGAATTTCGTCCCACCGCTCATCCTTTCTCAGCGGAAGGCCAGCATATCAAATAAGTCTGTCAATAATAGAAAGTTGCGATATAACTTGCCTTGGTTGGTTGTGCAATCTTAATCTTCCGACTGAAAAAAACTTCGAAAAAGCTTAAATCAGGCAGTATCTCATAGCTAGGCTATCTAGCTTTGAGGTTTGAATTATTATTGACCCAGGCCCGGTCGCGAAATTTTTTTTCCCACGACATTTCTGTCTCATTTAGGCATATTTTGGTAAAAGTTTGTATTAAAACCGTGTGGATTGCAAGTTTTGCAACGGTTTCCCGTTGGCACGGTTGGTTGAGTGGTTTCATCCTCCCCCTAGTGATCGTGAGAACGAGGGTTCGACGCCCGTCGAAGTCAAACTTTTTTTTTCTTTAAATTATTTTTTGCGGTGCACAAGAGCTTTTCAAAAAAAGTAGGATTAGGGAAAGCTTATATTTTATTATCATTGCAGAATTTCATTGGCAAATAGCTATCCACCGAGTGCAGATAGAAGAGGTCCTTGAAATGCGTTATGGTACTCAAAAGCGCACACCCCGAGAGCAGGGAATGGATCAGATTTTGGGATGGAAAATGTCAAGCATGGAAGAATCTTGAATATGGGATGAAAGACAATCTTCCATCATTTCATCCCAATTCCATCATTAACTTTCTAACACTTTATCAAGACATACAAAATATTACGTTGCTTGCTGAAATATTTCAATTTTCGGCTCGTATTACGGTATTAGGCCTAAACCAACGGGACTGTTGCCTGACGCGTATTTGTCAAACCTACTGTCGTTAGGCAGAATTGACCAATCAGAAAGCCATGGTTTTTAGGTTTAGCCTATTTGTGGCATATTCAACGCGGAGATCACAAAATGTGAAAATGGAAGAGATTTCTGAGATGGAATGGAAAAAAATCTCAGTATGGAAGATGGAAAAAACGCCTTCCATTCCATACCCTGCCCAAGAGTCGAACCAGCGTCGCTGGTTGAACTCTCGGGAATGTTGTAATAACCAAACAAGTGCCAAACAAGAATGTCGTTTTAACTAAACAAGTGCTAAAGAGTTGCTAAGTAGGCCTAATGTAAAAAAGTTATCCACTGAGCGACGCTGGTAGGCCAGTGGACAGAATAACCCACAACGAAACGTCCATTTGTTTCACGGCGGTCGAGTGTCGCAAGAATTGACAGCAATTAGAAACGTGTTTCGCCCATGAGGCTGGCTCATCAGTAGCACACCACTAATTCATGCTACGTAGTTTTCAACCGCGGCTTTTGTCAGTCAATTGAATCCTTACTTTTGTGGAAAGAAAACAACTAAACTACGCTACACCGGTGGAGACTACACGTACAGGGGTATGGTTAGCGAAACACAATGCTCGCTGTTCTTTCGTGAGAAGTCTGGTACCGTGCTGACGCCAGGAGTATATCGCTCCTTCTCAACAAAACATCCATTTGTCAAACTTGGTGACAGAGTTGCCATATGTAAATTTTATCTCCATATAGGAGAAATTTCAAGGTCGTTTTATTGGAAACAAATGGTAAACTTCCCATATTCCGGAAAGCTGAAACTTGATTTATTTTTTGAATATCACGTCAAAATCGAGAAAAAACTGCTTTAAACACAGCTGAAAACCCAACAGAAAAACTGCTTCAATAACAGGTGAAAACTTTGACCTTGTTTTTACAGATTACTTTCAGCTCGGCTGGAAGTCGTGTTGGATTCAACTTTAGGTGGAAAAGTGTAAGTAAAAAGAAGTTGTCTTCGAGTGCGGGGAAAATGAAAGAAGATCCCCCTGCGGCTCTTGGCAACACTGACCGGGCCTGCATCAGTGATGCAAATTCCAATTTTTAGAATGGATTTTTTTCAGTCCGAAATCAAGGAATTCAACTATTAGTATTATTTAACAGAGTCAGGCAATCTTAGCACACAATGAGTCAATTTTTGATAAATTTGTTGGGATATATTATTAAAAAAATGTTGGTATTTTGTGAATATGTAGGTCACTAGCATAATCCGCAATGGGATGATAAGGTGTTGGTTTTCTGATGTTGCAAACCTGGTTCAACAACCGGAAAAAGCTTGTTGTTGATAAACACCACTCACCTCTACCCAGGGTTTGATGAATTGGGTGAATGTAGTTGCTGAAATAAAGGCGGCCGAGAGAAAGAGACTGGCCACTCTGCACTCGTGAATGCCGAAAGTTTAGTATGATGATAACCTTATCTTCTAATTCCCCGAAGCTCAGTTATAATAGGCAAGAAACAGGCAAGCAAAGTTGTAGCAGAAAATAGTTGATAACTATTAACTCGTTACAAATCAAAAGTAGCAAGTTGCAACCTTTTATCAGGGTGCAGCCTTGCATAATATTTGTTTGGATTCGATCCTTTAATGAAATCATTGATGCGTTTCGAAATCACAGCAGCAACAAGCGGAAATAATTTGCTTTGGATTGAAGGAAATGCTTTTATTTGGATGCATTGTGTGCAGTATTTTGTTAGTTCAACTGCAGGCTACAAATGAAGCAAAAGTTTGTAGTTAATTTATTTAAAAACACTGTGATGTTAACTATTTTTTCCTTATGTGTTGCAGATCATATGGTCCACTGTAACTTCAATCTTAGTGGTGAAGTCTAGCCTGGGAAGCCAGCTAGCAGGAACGAGTGGCTAAAGTAAATATTCCTAGTGGCTTCACAAAGTTTGTATTTGTAAAGATGCCAAATTCCCAATGGATTATTCCTCTCAAGGCAAAGTATGGTGTTGGTAAGTTTATTTAGATTGTTGATTAACTTGTTAGTCTCATAGATTTTTACCCATGAACATCTGAGACAGGGGCATAGTGAAGAGGGCAAAGGAGGTAGTGCCCCCGCACCCCCGAAATATTTTAAACCAAGATGCTGATGAATTTTAAGGAAATTACATTTTGTCTTTGGGAATATAAGTTGGTAAGCTAGCAGATGAAACATAATAGACTAGTTTTTATTTTGTCTGCATTGATCCACTTGCTTTTGCTATGTGATTGAAACATTTATCTTTTAAATCAAATTAAGCTGATATGCATTTTTCAAAAAACTCTGGATTGTTAGAAAATTTGTAATTAGCCAATTTTACCTGTTAAGCTATTATTGTTCAATTGAGCAGAATTTCCCAATGTGTGTTCCGCAAAAGAACAGAAATTTAAATGTTCTAGCCACAACGCAAAGCTGGAAAGTGTCAAAGTGGTTTTGAAGGAAACATTTGCTTTC
The DNA here is from genome assembly GCF_918807975.1 of Aplidium turbinatum. Classification (NCBI taxonomy): domain Eukaryota; kingdom Metazoa; phylum Chordata; class Ascidiacea; order Aplousobranchia; family Polyclinidae; genus Aplidium; species Aplidium turbinatum. Next base: position 21,427,101 of record NC_137481.1, on the reverse strand, counting down.
ATGTTACAGTAGATAGGCCTACCTTTAAGTAACTGCATAATTTTTTTGATTATCAGACCAGTGCCAACTGATGTCAACCCCGAATCAAGACTGTTTGCACATAAAAAGCAGGCACACCATTTGCATTGCAGTAAAAGTACAGTTAATCATCATCATAATTGTTATTACGTATTAATTAATAATGCATTATCTCTGCTTGCTGCATTGAGCAATTTGTTTTCAATTGCTACAATTTATCCTTGGAATCATCATCATATATATTTGGAGACCTGTGGCTATTTGCTCCTTGCACCATGAGTAAATTGTCAGAAAAAAAAATTCTATCCTAATTTGACAAAACTTTATAGACGACTGAAGAGGTCGTCAGACCACTCGGCATGCGACAGCTCAGCATTTACATTTCAGCTACGATCCAAGTCAGCAAATGAGATTTTCACCTAGCATCGGACTTGCTTGGTCATTGCTTGCTAAACTGAATTTGCTTGCCAAGTTGCTGCTTGCTCATTTGTTTCTCAGTTTCATCATTTACCAACTTCACCCACTTGCTGAAATGTTCCTAGCTCAGTTGTTACTTGCTTAACTGTCATTTGCTCAGTTTACAGCTGCTGACTTGTAGGAGACTTCGTTGAAGACAAGAAGTTGTGATTTGGGATATTTTGAATTCTTGGGCAAAGAGCAAACCTAATGTGGAAGTTTTTTCAAATTAACAAAAACACAAGCCCTTAAAACTCTTTGGTTGCACAACAAGGCGAAAGGCGCCATTAATATAGCCACTTTCAGTTATGTATAAATTATTTTACTGGTATACACTACACAGCATACACTGATCAAAATAATGCCAACTTCATGTAATTTATCTTGTATAGTTTGTTCAAGAAATCAACAAGTTAACAAGTAGCAATATTTTAAAAAATGCAGTTGCTCATATCAAAAAGCTCAACTCGCTAGAACAGCAAGCTATTTGTGAGTCACTCACCATTGCAGCACTTTTTTACCTTGTTAATCCTTTGCACATGCTGGTTGGGTTGTTTTCTTTCCACAACAATAAGATTTCAACTGTTATGTGGCATGAATTAGTGGTGCAGTGCTAATGAGCCTAGACTCATGGGGGGCGAAATACCAGTGTCTATTGCTGTCAGTTCTTGCTACAATTGGCTGTCAACAAATATATTTTGAAAAACATTGATACAGTAAGTTAATGTGCCGATTGTGCCATGCTAGATTCTGAAATCCTTTGATGTGTTGTACTAGCACTAGTCCCAATGTGTTTGAAAACCTTTGTAATAGAGAATAGATTTCATTCTGAATGTGTTTGAAAGGAAATTATTAAAAGTAATTTTATTTATGTTAGTATCTAAATAATATCATCTTGAAGTAAACAAACCTAGCATCAAAAACAACAATTACCATTCATCTAACACTTACAGTTATGTATTGAAATGCCTGCACCAGCCAGTATCTTTGAATATCCTCCAAATTTTCTTTTCCCATAAACCTTCCTCAACCCTGCTTTCTATGCTGGACATAGCCAAAAGTTCATGTAATGAAAAATTACATGATTTGTGTAATGTCAAATAAAAATGTACACTTGCCCTTGTCTGATAACTATATAGATACAGTACTAATCTTCTAAAGCTACATCTTAATATGTGTTATTGGGTGGCTTGTGGGTTTAGATTATTATACAATTTGCTAACTAGTGTGTTTACATTTCAGCGGTGTGCAACTACCGCTCAGATTTAGAGCACCACCTTAATTTATCAGTTGGAGATGCAGTCCATATTATTGAGGAATATCAAGGTAAGTAGCCTCATAAGTAGGTGATAGACTATTCGGCCTCTTTTTACTAACGTACTTTTATAAAAACATAAACATTTCAGATTGTTTGTGCTGAAATTAGAATCACTGTTAACATAAGTGATCTAAATCTGCTTTGAACAGAATGGCGTCAATATCTGGCTGACTTTAATTTGGGAAAAGTTCTGATTTGGCAGTAGTTAAATTGGAACCCTACAAGCACCGAATGCTGTTGCACTATATACTCATATAGTCACTACTATATGTGACATCTAATTGTTTTATGTGATGCTAATTTTTATAATCAACTGGTAATGTGGTGAAGTTGGTTGGCCCTTTGCTTTTGTTAATCTTTCTTGCAAAGTTTGTTTTGAAAACCAAGCTGTGAAGTTATCTAATCTTAGTGCTCAGATTATGTATTCACTATATTGTGCATGTCTTGCAGATCAACATTATGTCACAGTTGCTCTTTTTGCCTTACATTGTTTAAATAGATATATTTATTTTTCACCATTTACTTGGTTTGAGTATAAGTCTATTTTGATGTAACTTTTCATTTTTGTAAATGTTTTTCTAACTTTTTATGTTATTTTTAGATTCTTGGTACAGGGGATGTGTCATATTGAATGCAGCCGTTAAGGTATGTCCAATGTATGGAGTTGCATTGCAGAAGCATTCTATTTGTTGTTTGCATTCAAAAACAGTAACACCTATCCTAGCTATTGTTACCTTTGGTGGTTTGTATTTTTTTTGTGATTCTTCCTTTGAAAAGTCTTTAGATTATTGTTGCCATTTTTTCCACGGTTTTAGTCAAACATTGGCAACATTCATTATCCAGAAATGTTGAGAGATTAGATTGTTGCGCAAATTGCCTGGTCTGCTACTATTCGGTGAGTCTGATTCGGCGAGTTCCTAACCTCTAACCCCTCACCCCTAACCCTAAAACGACAATGATAATTAGGCTACGGTACCCAATAATTTAAAAAAAAAATTGAAAAAATCACCCAATAGAGATCGGATTCACCGAATCAGACTCACCGAATCGGACTCACCGAAACGGGCCATTGCGCAAATTGCCTGCATTCAAAACAAAGATGATTAATGCTAATTGTGTTGATCATTATCCTATGACAAGGGACTGAATTTAAAGAGTAGGTATTGAATTTTTGCTTAAGGTATTGGTGTTTTATATAGAAAATTAAAGTTTAATTTTGCAAATTGTGAAAATTATTCTGTGGCCAATTTTATATGCAGCTTGATAAAATACGAAAACTCAACTCCGAAGGTTAGAAATTACAAAATGTAGCTTGTGATATTTGAAACTAATGATAGAATTTTTATTGAACAACTATCAATCAATCTTTCTATCGCCAAATCTGAATCCGATTTTCCTAATTCTTATCTTTTCTTTACTGCTTGTCAAAACTAATCATATACTTTTCTAATTATCTATAACTGTGTTTTACTCATAGCTTAAGGTTTGGAAAGTGAATTTATTACGATAGAGTTTCCCATATCTGTTATTTACTGCTTATGCATCTAATAACTTTATCTGTATCTATCAAATTATTCTCTACTCATGACACTTCATTGCTGTGATCTTAGCTTGATTTTGAACTGCATGACTACTACTTCACGAATGTGTAGAAAACTCTGTTGTAGCTGATCAAGCCTACAATTTGCTGCAAAGATTTTTTCAAATAAAATCATCAATCTTTTAGCATTGATTGTGTGGTTTCTACTTTAGGGAATATTTCCTGCTTCTTTTGTTCATCTCAAGGAAGCCATCGTCGAACGCAGAGGGTAAGTATTTCCAAAACTAATGTTATAATCAAATATCTGTTGCGATGTCATAAATACTAACTGCTAATTACTGATTTGATAACGCTTTAGGCTACATAGAAAAAAACTGTGACCTCTCTAGCAGGGTACATATCGAAGTTGGTTGATGATGACACTTTGCGATACATCTAGAGTTGCTTAAAACAACAACCATTACTAATTTACTTGTAGATTTCTATTGAAAAACACAAGCTCAGTGTGAAAGTATTTATTTCAAAATTTAGAATGAAGAGGTATGACTTCATGACCATCTCCAAAGACCTCTCTGACCAATGATTTTGCCGCATCTCAACAAGAAGGAGAGACCAACATACCTTTTTTTTTTATCTTAACAAACATTAAACTTCAAATTTCTCTTTAAGCTAGTCTTAATTAAACGAGTTTATATGATAACGCCATAACTCACCATAATGGTTGCGGTTTCAGTCCAAATTATGTGTACTAAAACTTAAAATATTTTTCTTCATACCGGAAAAGAAACTTGGGACGCATGTAAACCCTAATTTCGTTTTTTGAAAATTGGGGTCGCTTCTTTAAAGGGTTGGGGACCACCGGGAAAGAACTATTACTTTAGAAAACGTTGTTGCAATATATATTATATATATATAATTTTTTTTTTCAGAAAAACGGAAAGCATTACTCCAACTTCCCTTCCGATTGTACAAGAAGTGACCCATGTTCTGAGGGAATGGGGTTGTTTGTGGAAAGAGATGTTTCAGGTAATTGCCTATCATCACTTGCGGTAATCTTGCTATGATGGAAACTTATTAACTTAACATATTATTTTAAAAGTTTTTAACCTGCTTATGGTGGACCACTAGTTGCTTTTGTGATATGGAATTAATAAGTCGTAACATTATGTAATTAAATAATTATTTAACATTGACATACAGTTTGGACCCCTGATGCTACACTAAGACACTTTTGCGTCAAAGAATGAAATTATGTATTGTCTGTCTGTAATTCCGTTAATGTTCACAACTAGCCTACCTTGTGTATCGGAATGGCCCGTTTAGGCGAGTCCGATTCGGCGAGTTCCCTATTCGGCGAGAGCCTTTTTCGGCGAGTGCCCTATTCGGCAAGTTTTTGAAATTTTTGAAAGGAAATTATCGGGTACCGTAGCCTAATTATAATTCCCGTTTTTACATCATTTTAACGTCGCCAAACGTTGAAATCGTGCAGAAAGGAATAAAAATAAAATGTTTGAACTATTAAATTGAAATTCGTCATGTCAGTTCAGTTGTTTTTATTTCTGACCGTCATATCAAAAACAATACACGTCAACATAGCAAAGGTAGAAGCGACAAAACGTGAACGTTAAAACGTGCTTGTGACCGAAGTAAGTGATTGAGTTCAAAGAAATTTGGCACGGTCTCAACACTTTCAGAAAAATTTAAGATATGATGGAAAAAAAATGTTGCAAAAAAATCATGTTTATGTCTATAAGTTGACGTGTATTGTTTTTGATATGATGATCAGAAATAAAAACAACTGAACTGACATGACGAATTTTAATTTAATAGTTCAAACATTTTATTTTTATTCCTTTCTGCACGATTTTAACGTTTAGCGACGTTAAAACGATGTAAAAACGGCAATTATAATTAGGCTACGGTACCCGATAATTTCCTTTCAAAAATTTCAAAAACTCGCCGAATAAGGCACTCGCCGAAAAAGGCTCTCGCCGAATAGGGTACTCGCCGAATAGTAGCAGACCCCTCTTGTATTTGCTTTATACTTGCTGTTAAATTCGTTAATTCATTTATTATGTTTGTTCACCGTCATTTTATTTCTTTATTGCATACAATGCAAGGGGACTCAATTCAACACCGCTCAAGAGCATGCAGGTGTCGAAGATTTACTTCGTTGCCTTTCCGTTCACTTTAACTACATGTATTTAATCAGCGAGCGGGGCGTAAGCCTGGATACAACCAAAAAAACAGTTGTTCAATTGTTGTATTGAACCATGGCTATCTTGCAGTGTGGTCACAGTTAACATTATTACGTCGTATTTTTTTTGCTTTCAAGATGAGCCAAAACACACACGTCTTCCACCAAGTCCGATCCATGATGAGAGAGCTCATAGAGATGAGGAAGAGAGTGGTGTCCGGTACACTCCCTGCCGATGAACTTCGACGCATATCCTACCAAGTTGCCGACCTAGTAGACTACGGAAACAGCTTGCTTAACTTGGACCTGAACATTAGGAACGACGAGACCTGCCAACCCGCCGACGTCAACACACTCAGTGCTGTTGAAGTTTTTCAAAAGGTTTGCACAAACAACATTATCATGCTGAATAGAGTATGAGGGTAACACCCAACTCATGAGGTTAAAAACATTACTTAGCTGACTCAAAAGGGTATATGCTCTGTTTTACCATGTACAGCAGCTGTAGCACTGTTTGTCGAGCATTACTTTGGGTTTGACACTTGTAAAATTATGTAATTATATAATGTAATATATAAATTTATAATTATAATCTGATGGACTGGTACTGGTTTCTTTCACCAAGCTCCACCAATTGGGCTTTTTAAGTTGTAACCTTTAAAGCTAAACCTTTCAATTTTGCTGACGTGCAAATATTTTCGTTGTTACAGCACGAGACAGCCTCGAAGAAAGTAGACAGGCGGATAGCGAAGGAAAAACAACAAAGTATCAACAACGAAATTTCCGTTGAAACCTCCCAAGAATCGAGAAAATCTCATGTGATGAGGTAAGTTTTTTTCTTGTGTGCAAATTTTCCAGTAAGCAAAATAGTTTTTTTTTTCACATTTTGAGACATTGAGTTAATTTAAAAGAGAACCGTTGTGCTGCTGAACGTTTATTCAATGCTTAGACGTCAAATAGAAAAGCGACAATTTGGTTAATGTCATGTTTTTCTATCCAGTTTGTTTGTGACTGTGAAGAATTTTGTCTGTCGCATTGGTGAAGACGCTGACGTGTTTATGGCGTTATTTGATGGAAAGGAAGCAAAGTGTATCAGGTGTGTTTTCTCCAGTCATTTTCCCAGAAGTACTATTTTTCACATAACTTCAACATCTGAAAGTGGTGTTTAATCAGCTACATTGATTCAATGTTAAAAACACTAATTTTGTTGTACAGAAAAGCAATAATTTGTCAAATATTGTGCAATTGGCCTAAGTTTAGCCTTTCTGAATAACAACAGCAACACTTTACGCTCACTGTATTGTTTGTGAATACCAATGTTGATCGTATTTTGCTGTATCCAAGGAGGCGAAAACGTAACGTAAGGTGACGTAACTCAACGTAAGGTGACGTAACCCAACGTAAGGTGACGTAACCCAACGTAAGGTGACGTTACCCAACGTAAGGTCACGTTACCCAACGTGAGGTCACGTTAAATCATTGCTGTGTTAAGTTGAGGCGAAGACCGATTGCAATGTCATTCTTTTCTCCAGCCAGCAAGAAAGGACTGGTTTTGCTGTTACCGTTAGGGTTATTGTCAAAGGCTTGCGACTTTCGTTTTCTGCACACTACAAACAACTGCATTTCACCTGCCACTGGCATCGCTATGCTAGACAGCAAATCAACCGTTATTTACATAATTAACCTGGGTCAATGTAAATAACGGTCGACTTGCTGTCTGGTATATACTTTTTTCCACATAACAAACGTATTTTACGTCGCTTTAGCGTCTAGCTATGTTGAACAATAGCACTTGGATGCTAGTTTTCCAACCAGCAAATTTGTCCTTTTTTCACTGATCAAATCTCTATAGATTGATTAGCAAACTGTGTACCTTGTGCCAACACAACACTAGTATTTTTATTGCATTCTTTTTATTAATTGATACCCTTCTTGTATCAGGCTTAGACTGTAGCAGTGTAGGTATTTTGTATTGATTTAATTTTTACGTCATAAATAATTTTGCATAATTCAAGACTTTAGCTCAGCCAGCAAGCAAGTCATTATTTTTCACATTGAATCATTGCACACAGATGTTAAATCAATATCATATGAACTGATTCACTGGCTAGGAAGTCACCAGCTTCTCTGCAACCACTTGTCCCCACCTAGACAACAAATCAACCGTTTTTTACATTGATTCAACGTCTGCAGACGTTGAATCAATGTAAAAAACGATTGATTTTGTTGTCTGGGCGGCGTTGCTTCAGTGTAAAGAAAGTGTTTTATTCATTTGCTGTTAACTGCAATCATTACTTAATAAAGCATTTTGGTATTTCAGTGAAAACTATTTCGTGCGTTGGGGGAGTCAAGGTTTACCGAAGAACATTGAAATGCTCAATAATTTGAAAGCGATTTTCACAGTTGAGTTTATTTCTGAAAAAAGATTTTGTGTCTTTTGATTCGTAAGATTGTAAATAATTTGAAGGATCCTAGACCTTAGAAGATAAAGAAATTGGTCAAGTTTTGTATTTCCAGTATCCAAAAAACTGTTTCTCACAGCTCAACATGAAATGGCAACATTACGTCATCGTTGAAACTTTGACATTTTTCATTATTTTTTTTGTCAAATGACGTTCAAACAACATGAAAGTGCTCGATCAGTCCTTCAAAGTCTAAAACAATAGAAACAGCGTCTATTTTACACACTCAGTCCACAAACAAGAGTGTTGTGGGTGCTAAACCAACAATACTTTCATTAGAATTGTAAAATCCAAGAACGTGGCTAACGTCTCTTACAAACCACTCAAAGACCCTCACGAAATGAATAGAAATGACCCAGGAAGCAAAATCCGTCAGTTTTACATTGATTCAACGTTTGCAGACGTTGAATCAATGCAAAAATGACGGATTTTGTTGTCTGGAAACTAGGCAAAACATCTTGAAAGATCATTTTCTTCACGTGTTGACAAAAAGCTTCTTTGATTGGAAAAGTTACGAATGCATAAAGACGATCATTAAGTGTGATTTGTTGTTAAGTTACATCCATTTGCACAATCTAGGCTGGATTTACAACTTTTTCGTTGCTGACGTACATATCTTAAATTTAAAAACGTTCAACCAGATTGTTATTCTTATCTAGGACTTGGGTAGCAAGGATCTTTTAAGAGACAAGATCTACTTGGTCTGCAAGATCATCAGGATAGGTAATTATTATTATCTTATCGTATTATTATTATTTTAATTATTATTATCCTATCTTATCGGTGGGATGGCGCAGCGGATAAGGCGCTTTATTTCGAATCACGCAATCCTGGTTCGGCTCTCGGCTTATACTAGTTGTTGGCAAACACCGCTCACCTCTACCCAGGGTGTAATAAATTGGGTGGGCGCACGGCCTACTAGAACACGGCCAAATATGTTGCTATTAGAGGTCAATTTCTAAGCGTCTGAAATGTTACAATCATAATCATGACATCTGTCACTTTCCCGCAGTATGTAAAACGACATATTTGCACTTGAACATATTTGGGTGTGTTCAGCCCCATATTAAGTAAGCAAGCACAATTTACGCAATACTTATGTGTTATATAAGACTTTCCGACTGCACCCTGGAGGTAGTCTCATTATGCAGTCGTTAGGTTTTTTGGTATTGCAGGACCTGTCGCCAATAGCCATATTTTACCTGCAAATTTACACTTGGCAAAACACTAAGTAGAATCAAAATTTGCACATCAGATGAACAGCTTGTAACGTAGAGTAGAATCCACCGGACGCGTTAATGACGAAAAATAAAATGATTGATTGAAAAAATCCTTGATAATAATAAGAGCATTCAATGACACCAAAAGCGTTATAGCTTATCAAACGATGAGTCAATTTTAATATGGTCTTTGGCGTTTTTTAAATCCAACTACAGCATCTTTCCTGACTGAATCATTTTTAATTTTCTGCTTGTTGTTGTAAAAAACATTTGTTGCAATTCTAATTGCCAGTTTCTTTGCTTGTACAGAGTGTTCATCACATGAAAAAGCAACGTTGTTGCAGAAATTATTTAAAACAAATTCAGAGGACATTCGAACAGGTATACTTGGGAACTTTTGGAAAATTGTACTTGCAACATCCAAAATAGCAAAGCAGTTGCCTACATATTCTGCAATGTTTTTGGATGGTACAGTTAGCCCTCCTCGAGATAGTAATCCAAAGTATGATGTCTTCTCAACCTGTTCAGTTTCGGTAAGAAACGGTGTACACAAACAACATTTAATTTTCTCTTTGATTTTTTTGGAAACATACCCAGCTATAAAAAAAGAAATTTCAGCGCTACTTGGTGACAAGGTAGCTGCTTCAATGTCCTGTGGTTTTTCATGAACTTCACACTTCAACAACTCAAAATCCCCTTCATTGGTTGCTTTTAAATTGCTTTCAAGAGCATCAACATCTTCTTTAAGCAGTGTTCGAAGTAGTAATATTTGTTCTGACGTAGAAACTTCCCTTAAACTGACCAAAAAATGCCCCCCATTCATCTGCCGATACTGAGAAAATCGCTTCTCAATAGGGTCACTCTGAAACCTGCCCATCATGACAAATTCATATCCCTCTTCCAGAAATGTTTGCACCAGTAGAGTTTGGGAACGCAGGGTTTGTATTAAGGCGTCAGCAGTTTGCTTGGATAAACAAAACTTTGAGCAGCCAGATTTTAACCAGTTGTCAAACCAATTTGAAAGTGAGAGAAGGAACCCCAATTTTTCATCATCCTTTACAATTGCATTGCCCAACTGGTTAGGGTGGCATTTCGATTTTGAATTTACCACTGTCCACCACGTGTTTACAAGGGAGAGAAATCCAATTGCATCATGCCTATGTTGGAAATAACTTTTGAAAGCAGCAATGGTGGTGTCATGAAAGATGCTTAAAGCTAAATTGACACTTTGCTTGTTATGTCCAGGATGCAGAGAAGTGTATGTTAATTTAGGAGCCTTTCTTAAATTGGATTGTTGCTTAACATCTTCCATGAACACTTTGTCTAAGTCTTTCCAGGAAATGTAGCGATCAGGAGATGATGCCACTGTCATTGTGTTGATGTTGAAGGAAAAATAAGGAAATACAAATTTTTGGGCATTAAATAGATTGTTTCTGATGTTCTTGAGTAAATGAACATTGTCAAAAAATAAATGGGTATTTGACTGATTCTCAGGACGCTTTATGAACAAATCATTTCCAGCACAACTTTTTTTTAACAATGAGAAAGCTGCAACATTGGCGGGATGATTGTCTGTAACAATCGCTCTGACATTAAAGCCAACTTTTGAAAGCCCAGAAATGCATTGTGAAAGCTCTGCTGCCAACCATCTGCCACTAACTTTAGTTTCTGGACAAGCTTTTATAACAATAGGTACAGACTGTTTCAATCCTTGAATCAGAAAAACCACAACGCCTTTGTACAACTCTCCTTCCTCATTGGCACCAACATATTGTCCACCTGTGTACTGTGCAGATTTTTGTAGATACATTTTGTCAGCCATTAAAATTAGGTCTTTCGAAATGGCACCTTTTCTCTGTAGTACTTCTGCAGCTTTCAATGCATCTATGCTACCTTCTTTGAGTTTTGTTAATAAGCTGATGGAAGGAAAGGGAAATTTCTGAAGTAGCAGCTTATAGGCTTGGCATGATGAGTAACGAAGTAGCAATGAAAAGCGTATCATGTTTGAGGAAAAAGGAGAGCGACCCTTAGGTTTGTAGTGCTGGCGCTGCTGCAACTCTTCAATAAAATCATCTTCCTCATCACACTTAAAGCCATTTAGGTATGACGGGAAATTGTCCAACATTGAAAATTTAGACAGTTTGCAATTTCCATTGTTTCGAAACCATTCTGGCAGTGGCACGGGATGCATTTTAAATTGCAGTTCAACACTTAAATCTGCATTAATCTTTATTGCTCCATCCAAAACAGGAAAGCCAGACTGTTCATCATAATTTAAATGAAAGTATACAACATGAGTAGCTTCTTTCTTAAACTGGTAGTTTGGAGGGGAATGTTTGTCTGATAATTGATCAAAATTGTGTACTTTTTCTTTTTGTATGAATTTGTCCAGCTCATCATTTTGTAATATCCGCTGTTTTGGTGGGGGTCTAGATGCTGATGGAGTCCGAACTGTTGATGGTCGTTTTAGGGCAACACTTGTGTGAAGGGTAGGGAATGGATGCAGGTTCCAATTTAATTTGGTTCTCTTGCCTTGAATCACATACTTGCTTTCAAAATGCTTCAAGCATATAACGGAACTTGAAGAAGGAGTCCAGTTCAAACGATTAACAAATTGACACCATTTTGACAAAAGGTCAGGTTTTTTTAAGGGAAAGCGAAAAGAAGATGTACTTTCTGTGGTGTTATCATATCCAGAATTACAACCATAAACAACGCATTTATTTACCATTCTCACTTATTAAATAAACATGCTGTAAGATTAAGAAACAAATGAATTAAAAGTAGTCTAAAAACAAAATGAGTAGATTTGCTTTTGCCTGCAAGTTCTTACATTGCAAGGTATAGCATTGTATTTATGAAAAATTAACACATTTTGGTTAGCTGTAACTGGTCAGGAATGGCTAAAGTATGCTTCAACTAGGATCAGGACATTCAGTTGCAACCGATCTGTTGCAGGGACATCTGACAGTGAAACAATTTGCAACAAATTCTACTTTATTAATTAAACATACAAATGTTTTTGTTTACTAGTGCTTCGCTGTGCTGTAAAAGTTACCCCTACACACTTTCTGTGATGGAAAAGTTAACAACATCGATGTAATATTACTTGTAGTGTACTGAACGTTAGCATAATCCAGGGATATCTATAACTACGGGATTGGAAACTCTATCCAGTGATATACATCAGTAGGGTCATCACATTACTACGACCTGCTACAACTACAGAAAGATTAACAAAATGAAATACCGACTAAAAGACACACAAAATTCGATTTTACAATAATAATACAAAATGTACACTCACATTAAACCTTAATTGATTATAAAAGTGCATTTACGCTGCTAGAAAAAAAAACGATGAATCCAATGAATGAATGAATGCAACGAGTCCAAAAACCGCCTACTGTTGTTCTTTAGCATTTTGCGTACTGCAAATCGGATCAAAAGTAAATGAGGAGTGCTCAGCAATCAGTGAAATATGCTGTTGTATCATCAACTTGTACACAGACCAATCCAATACGAAACCAATCCGTTTACGATGTCATCAGAACTAAAACCAACATTCATTCTGGAAATTTCTTAAGCAGCAAACAAAATACAACATAACTGCACTAATGGAATACAAACAAATAAACAAACCAGGCAAGCGTAGACTTTACAATTTACAGCAGGTAAATTGATTGTTACACTTTTGGTTGTTCGTTTAGCTACTACTTACTGCCCTTTGAGGTCAATTTATGTGATTATTTATCACAGCAGCGCACAAAGAAAAGTGACCCTACTGGTGTATAAAATGGTTTTCCGTTCCACAGAGTTTCCAATCCCGTAGTTATAGATATCCCTGGCATAATCTTTCTACGAAGTGGCTATTTTTACCCACATGTTGCCATGGTCACAATCAGGTGTTGCCAGAGTTAGAATTAAAGTTAGGAAGGTTAAGGTTAGAGTTAGGAATAAGGTTAGGGTTTTGATCTTTGCCCAGGACTAAAAAAAATTCTAAATTACAATTTTTTGTTTTCAACAGCTTTAAACTTTTCTCAAATTAGGGCAGAATTCCTTATCTGGCAACGCTATTGAGGCTATATTTACACTACATAGTCACAGCCATCTTCCTACTACGCGCATGCTCAGTAAGAGTATTATATACCATAGATATAATTTTTTTTAGTCATGGAATGTCTCTATTACGTTGCCGTAAATATAGGCTATTTTATCAAATGATGCTTCTGATTCCAAGAACCCCTTGGTAACTTTATTATTAAATCAATGTTTGATAAGTAGGATTGCTAATCTGAAAATAAAAATATTTTATTTGTTTTCAAACATTGTTTGACACATGAGCTGAACTGGTAGTAGTAAAAAATGAAAAATATCAACAGCACATTAAGCTGTTCATTACTTTAGCATATTTATAAAAACTATGCTAAAGTGATGTTTTTAATATTATGCCTGTTTCAAAAAAATCAAACCGGTAAGGCTCTAGTTTGCATAAAAATTCACACTCCTGTCTCTGTTTTTCAAAACAAAAACCCAGCACTCCAGTTTGTGTTCATCTCTTGATATTGCTTTTCAAACTGTTAAGGCTACTCACCACCAGCATAGTCCAAGCCTAAATCTCTGCAAAGCTCAAACTGTAGTCAATTATTATAAACAAGTTATAAAGTTCATTTACCATCACGAATCCTACTTTCATCTGGAAACAACTTGCTGACTGAAGCTGCTATCTGTGCACGTTTTCAAAGACTTCACACTGCTGTGCATTGCGAGATCGCTACAGCGAACTGAAAAGTCAGACGCTTAGGATTTGACCTAAATAGCAACATATGTGGCCGTGATTCCGTGGGTCGTGGTGGGCGTAATGGATGAAATAAAGGCGGCCGAAAATAAGGAACTGGCCACCCTACTCTCGTTAGTGCCGATGGCTTAGCATAATGAGAACCTTATCTTATCTCCCGATGCTTGGATTCAAGTATGGGACTCACCTTTACCTATTAGTGATAATGTGTTACAACAAAATACAAAAGCTCCAATTACTAAAAGCAAACAAGCTTTACAAAATTTTACAAACACAAACCTTTTAACATTGACTCAACGTAAAAAAGCACTGATTTTTTTGGTGTGGAAAAAATAAAAATTTTATTTGAATGAAAACATCATGAGAATACTGTGCTTTGAAAAGAACCAGGCAGTTGAGAAATTGTCAAGTTTTAGTGACTCATATCACGCAACACCAGTAGCTTCGCCATGTTCCAACACAGTTTGCTTTCGTTTGGCTCACAGGACGCATGGAGCTTAAGGAGACGGAAAGTAAAAAGATGACCCCAATGCTCCGTCGAGCCTTTGGCGCAGCAGTGAAAGACATCACTGGAATATTGAAGGGAACGGAAGAGAGCGACGAGGACAAACAACATTTCATACCATTCGTGCAGTGAGCTTTGATTCATCACAAAACTACTGTGTTTTTACCTTAAAACTCTGATTTTGATGCTCGGATATTTTATTCAAGAAAATGAAATATCTTCTGACAGGTGTCAAACCCACAACAATGCTTGATATGAACGACTCGGTTACATGTCTTGCAATGCAAAGGAATTTATTTTCACACGAATCACTTCAATCTTAAACATGTTTACCAATAACATGTTTATGATTGAACTGACTCGTGTGAAAATAAATTCGTTTGTATCGGATATTTTAATCTACAAAAATCTGTGATATGAATTTTTTAAGACTCACACGGGTGAAAGCTTTAAAACGTCATTTTTGGATTTCAATCTGTAAGTTTGTTGCTTCTTAAAGGTGAATCTAATTCTAATGATTTTATATGAAAAACAATTGGCGGCAAATATTTTAAACGTCCCGTCATAATTTGTCTTCCATGAGAGGCCAGACTAAGACAGTATTGCGAACGCCAATCGAAGTTACAACTTGTCATCTTTTATCACATCACACAAACCTTTTCATGCTTTTCAGAGTTTCAGGGGAGAACGAAAGTTTGCAACAAGTAATCATGCGAGCCATTGCCAACCGTGGTGACATAAATCACAAAGGTCAAGGTAAGTAACCTGTATGTTGCGTATTATCATGTTTAATATTACTTTTATGTTGATTCAACGTAGGGATGGTAGACCAATTCACTGTCCCTAATTCAACGTTATTTATTCTTTTTTATGTTGCTAGTTAATTTGTCGTTTCATTACTGTGGTTTCGACGTGATCTCGCTTTAGCTTTCTCATATTTTGATGTTTGTTTCTGTAAATCAACGGTTATTTGCATTGATTCAACGCCTACAGACGACGTGAATAACCGTTGATTTGCTGTCTGGGAAGCTGACAAAACGTAAACAGAAAACATGTAGTTTCATCTTTTCATTGAGATTTGTAAATTTTGTTGACAATTTCTTGTCGAATCTTTTGATAACACTTTTGACTCCCAATCGATCCAATGTATTCTTGCAGGAAAACGATGAAAGTTAACAAAAGATAAAATTAATCAATTAATACATTTACTTTGGGGTGTAAAAGGAACGATTCTGTTGCAAGGCATTTTTTAAGTTGTGAAATTATCTGAAGACTTTTAGAAGCTAGTTTTTACCGTAATGGCCCAATTCGGTGAGTCCGATTCGGTGAGTCCGATCCTTTAATAGGGGATTTTTTCAATTTTTTTTTTAATTATCGGGTACCGTGGCCTAATTATCATTGCCGTTTTAGGGTTAGGGGTTAGGAGTTAGGGTTAGAGGTTAGGAACTCACCGAATCAGACTCACCGAATCGGACTCACCGAATCGGACTCACCGAATAGTAGCAGACCCAGTTTTTACAGTTTAAAAATGTTAAAAATCGACACTTCTTTTGTGTAGGTTTGTGGGTGTCCATGAAAATGTTGAACGGAGATCTTAAAACCATCCGGCAAGACTTCCAGCACTTAGTGGACAAGACCACGGCAGTTGTACGCAAGATGGGCTTCCCTGAGGTCATAATGCCTGGTGACGTACGGAATGACCTCTACGTCACTATTGTACAGGTACAAGCACATTTTCTATGAAAATTATACTTCTCTGAGTGTGGCATGGCTTTTGGGTAGCCGTAAATGCACTTTGAAAGTGATTTTTCTTTTACGAACAGTTTAAGTGCTCAACAAAGCCTACGAAATTTGTTCTACAGTGCTAACATGTGCGTGGGGTGTACGTTCCAATCAAGTTATTGTTTCGCTACTTTTTCTTTGGCATTTCATGCACAGCAGCCTTTTTTCTGATGCGTTATTTTGGTTTGTAACCAACGTCATGGTTTTTAAGTACACCAACCAGAATGGCGGTTTGTAGTTAAGTTTTGACAAGTGGCCTTTGAAAAAACAATGGTTGGAACAAATTACCACTCCTTCAAAGTTGCTGCAAATTCAAGGCAGCTTCAACAGCTGTTTTATGGTAAGAGTTCAATATTCAAAGGAACCGTGTCCAAGGCGGACAAAGATTAACTTACTTAAACCAACAAACCGATAAAAGCGACACCAACACCAACATACACCTAATACACGCAGCCAACAACAGAGAATCTTGGAACCTTTTCATGCCAGAGGCAGTCAATGCTTGGAATCAAGTGCGACAATAAAAGAAAAGAATTTTAATATAGTTCAGTTCAGTAAATTTTGTTCTGTTGGCGAATAAACCAAAATATACAAAACACAATAAACAAAAATAATTCGCGCAACAAGGATGGCAGCGAAAGACCAAAAAGTCACCAATGTCAGCTGTCACCAAGTATAATCTTTCACGTAGTAAAAGACATCTATTATTATCCTGGTATTTCGCCCATATTATCATTGCGGTCGAGGTAGTCACTCCATTATCTGTTGCATTAAGACAATAACTCTCACGCTTGCTAGAGCTACAGTCCATCCGCTCAGCATTTCCGGCTACATAACAGCGTTTGGTAAGAGCTATGAAAAGCGTATCTTTGACGTTTATCACACTATTATATTGCAACGTGCGTGGCGGAAATACCGCCATGTTACTGTAGCGTGCTGCAGCTGATAACAATATGTATCTGAGAATGGCTTCAAGAAATTCCTAAGAGATTACAAATTTCACCCGTAGGTTTTGCAGTACAATATTCCAGACAGCATAATTCGTCGTTTTTGCATTCTACGTCTGCAGACGTTGAATCAATGTAAAAATGACGGATTTTGCTGCCTAGGACAGCGTGGTGTTTTTGGAAGAATAGAAACTATTTTTCCATATTAATATAAACATAGAAGGATCACGTGACTTACAAACGTCGTTGATTGGTCAGGGAGAATTTGAGAAGGGAAGCAAAACGTCTCAAAAGAACGTTGAAGTCACAATGTGCGTTTGCAATGACCAAGGTGTCACCATACCGGTACGTCCAGCAAAGTAACGTGAATTGACGTTAGGAACTTTCACATTGATGCTAGATCAATACTTTTTTTGACTAACATTGGCAATCGTCCGTCAAGCGGATTGTTATTTTTCATTTTAAAGCGCACTGTTTTGCTAACTTGGTTGTGCCGATGATAAACTTTTCTGCTTAAAAGATTGTTACTTAATCAACTTTTTTTTATATACAAAGTAAGACTGTTCACCAGGCATTTCATTGTAACAGAGTATCTTGCATTCTTCTGGTGACTACAAACTAGACTAGCACAAGATATTGAAACTGATAACCAGCTTTCCGACGTTTCGCCAGTCAGTTGACTTTCTACTCGTGTTTATAAACGGCACCATGTGGGATAATTCCGCATTTTGACCGCTTTTTCAGATTGTGGTAAGCATGGGTTCCGGAGAGGATCCGGAAAACCAGTTCCGGTCTCATATTTATTACCAGAACAAAACACCGAAATGGAACGAAACTGTGAAGGTGAGGCAGATCTGAAAGTCGTTTCCTGTATTTACCCGTAACGTGTGTTAGGCACCTTGGGTGTCGTACGTCAGTTTCAGATAAAGGAAGAGAGGCATCTCAGCCAGCAAACCGCCGGTTTTTTACTCCGATTTAACGGCTACATACGTTGATCTGTTGCTTTGAGAAAAACGTCCTTCAACCCAGACAGCAAAATCTGTCATTTTACGTTAATTCAACGTCTGCAGACGTTGAATTAAGGTAAAAATGACAGATTTTGCTGTCTGGAAAGATAAACAATTTCAACTTTGAAGTTTCATCTCAGGTTCAAATCCCGATCGAGGACTTCTACAACGCGCATTTGCGATTCACCTTCCGCCATCGCTCAACGTTCGAGAACAAAGACAAAACAGAACGCGACTTCGGCCTGTCTTATGTCAAACTGATGAGAACTGAAGGCACTACCTTGCATGACGGAGTGCACAATCTGCATGTGTACAAGGTATCCGTTGCTCGAGACAAAGATTTTGCTATTTTTTGGTTGCAAATTTTGTCTTCAGTGGTTGATGCAGCATTTTCTAAGCTTCAGTGAATTGTTTAAATTTTCTATACTTTTTTTATGCCCTTTTTTATTAATTAATTGTTAATTTTATATTGTTATGTGTGTTTCTCTATTTTATTATTTTGTACAGATCGAATCCCGCCGCCTTGAATCGAGTGACGCAAAAAAATATTTAACTTTGCCCACCACGAGAGAAGGGGTTGAACAATATGGAAAGAGCAAGGGCCCGCTGTCCCCCAGCAGTAGTGCGCGCCCCCACCTCATTGCACGAGCTGAAGGGTTCACCTTGAGCAGTCGAGATTCATTTCAAATATCTACGCTCGTTTGTTCAACTAAGCTGACACAAAATAGTAAGCCGATTGTTTTTCATTATAAAATCCCCAGACAGCAAAATCCGTCATTTTTACATTGATTCAACGTGTGCAGACGTTGAATCAATGTAAAAATGACGGATTTTTTTGCCCGGGATTTGTTCAATCCATAAACACGAAGCTTTGCGTGAAGAAGTTTCACAATGATTCAATATCGCATCTCAAAGTTCGACGTCTTAAAGCTCGAGCAACAGATGTTTCCAATGACAATGCTGCAATTCTGTGATGTTTCATCAATTTGTAACTTTCAGTTGATCTACTTGGCTTGCTTAAGTGGAAGGCTCAGCCTCAAAATTTGGAAAAGAACTTGAAGTCCATTTTGAAGGTTGAAGGCGAAGAAGTGGTTAAGGTTGGTTTTGTATGTAGTGAGAACTGTTCTAACTTTTGTAGCATCGAAATCTCAATCTTGTCCTTTGTAAAATTAAAGTTCTTCAAAAATGACACCTAACCTTTTCTACTATTTATCCATACCATTAATTCACCTTAAATTTCTTCGAATTTAGTCAGTCATGTGTAATAGTATTATGTAATACTAGTATTCTTCATTTGCACATTTTCACTAGCTCCATATAAAGCGGTTTTCGACGTCTTGCCTTGATTAAATGCTGATATCCTGAGCCTGTGCGTGATAGGAAAAAAATGCTTTCTTTGCGTGACGATCCATCAATTTAACTGCCACTCTACGTTTATTTACGAGTTTATGAAAGTTACGAATGTTTTATCAATTGCTACATTCTCATAGTTTTTGCAAGACACACTGGACGCTCTGTTCAACATCATGATGGAGAACCCTGGTGAAGGGAAGTACGACGACATGGTCTTTGATGCATTGGTAACAAACCAGCTGACTGACTAATATTACCTAGCCAGAAATTTACTTAGCATTTTATTTTTTACTTTGAATGAAACTTTAATTGATAATGCGCGAAGTGAAATTAAGCTTTCGAAATTCAACTTTACACGTCGTGAAGACATGCAAGTTTGCGTAAGTATGATGGACGAAACATCATTTAGAGACAAACTATGCGTTTTTTCTGCTTGTACATCATGCATTGAACAAGCTTCGCTGGCTAAACGATTAGTGGAGATCTATATGACCAGACCGTCTACCTAGTCCTAGTGTAAAGGTTGTAGGAAACGTTTCAATCAAGACGTGGTGTCTAACAAACCCCGTCTGTTTCTTCAAGTATGATAACAACTTGCCAACTGTGAAAGAATAAATAATTAAATCAAACAAGAGCTTTTGCGATGAATACATGATTTTTCCAAAGTGTGCTTCATATTTATCACATTCACCGGCGACTTATAATCGCCAACATGCGCTTTGTATTGGCTTGTGTTGGGTCTGGGTGTTATCATCGCGCATTGTTTGTAGACGCCACCGCCCAAAATATCATGCGAAAGTTGTTTTTTTCCAACGTGCTGTTTGTCCCTCTCGCAGATTCACATCATCTCTTTGATTTCTGAAAAGAAATTCTATCACTTCCGCGCGGTGTTGGACAGCTACATCCTCGAGCACTTCAGTGCAACTCTGGCTTATGAGTACGTCATCAATTGTTTGGTACTTTAAATTATTTGAAAAGACATCGGCGCATGAAGTTAGGAAGCAACTGAAAATTTAGAATATATTCCCAAAATTAAGTGTTTTGTCAAAACTTGCAGAAAACTCACCAAGGTCCTCGTTGGTTACCTTGGGCAGGCTGTGGCGGGGAAGCACCAGTACAGAGACCGCTTGCTAAAAGCACTGAAAGCTTTGGAGTATATTTTTAAGTTCATTGCTCGGTCAAGAATTTTGTTCCAGCAGTAAGTCACATGATATTGTTTTTGTTCAATGTTCAGTTGCATGATTTTATGGTTTCTTCAATGAAAGTATTAACATGTAGTTGTCGTTGGAGGTAAGTGCAGTATCAAAATTTAAAAAATAAACTGCCAGTTTTCTTATCGACTTCATAAAGTCTATTCGGAACCATTTTTTTCGATGTCGTTTCCTGGTGTTATCATTTTCCTTAGATATTTATATTGATCAACCTCCTCTATCTTTTCTCCATCTATCAAAATACCCGTTCGGTTGTTTTTGTGCTGTCTCGTTACATATTATTTTTGTCTTTTTCTTGTTCATCTTCATTCCATCTGGTGTCCCTTTCTGGTTCAGTGTCAAAACAGGAAGAAAAGTTATTAACATTTCAAAACGAAACGAAATTAATAAAAAGAAGGTTTCAGATTGTGTCGAAACAATGGAATCTTACTGTGTGGAACCAGGGTTGTCGGTATTTTACCCGACCCAAAAAAACCCGGGTGGGTTTTTTTTAAAAAACCCGGGTGGGTTTTTTTTAAAAAACCCACTTAAAAAAACCCCAAAAAAAACCATAAAAAAACCCAGAGCATCATATTTGTCCAGTTTTTATTAGAAAATTAAAAAAATGAACAAAAACACTACAAGGCACTTAAAACAAACTTTAAATTGGGACTTAAGGATGTGATTGTAAAGTAAATTTCCAAGAATAAACTGAAAACGCAGTGGATATTGTACAGTACACAAAAATCAAGTAATGCCACTTTGTGTATATACTACACTAAAACTCATTTATGCAAGAAGGCCTTATAGTTAAACTGGTGAAAGTACTACTCTACTGTAGTCTGTATATATGATGTGAAATGCAATTTAGGAGGCTATTTACCAATTACAGATTCTGGATTCTAACGCATGGCTGTTTCAGAGCATTTGCCTAATTGGCCACGCAATCGCTCAATTGCTCATCCATTACTATATATAATATATATATAAATGATAAAAAATATTTAAACATGATGGCATAAATGCTCCTTGCCTTCAAATCTAAAGCAAATGATGCAAATGTGATTTCTACCACGGTAGCATCAACTTGGTATAGAAATCAGTGGATGATGCAACATCCAACTTGATCTTGAAATTAATGGATGATGCAACATTCAAGCAACAACAGCCCTAGTGCATTATTTTATTGAGTTATGGCAAGCATGTACTGTGAGTGAAAGGCACTTCATTCGTAAAAAGTAGTTTTGAGGTGAAATAAGCATGAATCTACCTTTTTTTGCATCTTTTTTAAAAAAAAACAATAAAACCCAAAAAAACCCGGGTTTTTCTCAACCCTGTGTGGAACACTTATAATCCTGAATGTTTGGCAACACTTCGATGTTTGCTAACGTTTTGAAATCACAAATATTTGGAAGCACTTTTGTTTTAAACAATTATTGTTTGCATAAACAAAACAGATTTCAACGCAATATTACTATTCTCATTTATTTACTTTTTAACGAGACGTAGTTTTACATTGCTTTGACGCTGCACGACGCTTCTTTCATGAAGGACGTAATCACATTTTTATTATAGTGGTGGTAGTCCAATTTTAATCCGGTGATGTCCCCGTTACCGAGGGTGGCCGGATTCACCTCCAAGTGCCGCAATCGCCTTCACACCCTGCCTCCACATCGATCTGTCTAACGCGTCCCTCTCTTGTCAAGCCCACCTTGCTGCTTTCCTCCTCAACTTGCTTTTTCCACGTGTAAACATGTTTTATTTCGTTAAGGTTCAACGACAAAGAGAAGCAAACGTTTGAAGAAGGTATCAGGAGCGTCTTCCTCTCCATAAACATCTTGATGTCTTCCGCAGAAGACCACACTGTTGCTCTACAGGTACATCTTCAATTCGGCTCCCTACCCTAACAGCAAATCAAAGTAAAAAACGACTGATTTGCTGTCGGGGTTCACAGCTGTTCAAGGCGGTGTGGTTTCTAACCTCATTTTAGCTTTGAAAACCTTTGCGACAATCTATCAGATGAAGATGTTCGAAAATAGGACAATAGGCACAAGAAATGACCAACTGCAATGCTTCTGTCCGTTTAGGATTACTTCTGGTCATAAATCACTGGCTTGAGTGGCAATTTGAACATGATGCTTAATTTTTTAATATTTGCATGCAAATCGTAAATACTGTGCATAACTCGATCCATTCTGCAAACCTGTTGAGCCAATTGTGAAAAAAAATCGACTTTTGTTAAAATTTGTCTTAATCTTAATTAATCTAAGAAAATAAATCAATAGCTTTTTTTCCTTGGTCTGAACCTTAAAACATTTACCAGGCTAACACTCACAATAGTATTTCAATACTATTGTGAGTGTTAGCCTGGTAAATGTTTTAAGGTTCAGACCAAGGAAAAAAAGCTATTGATTTATTTTCTTAGTGATATTGCTTTCTGTATTAGGTAGATCGCCCATTTGAGGAAGTGTCATAGTACCAGATCACCTTTTTCAGTTGGTTTTTCCCATTTTTGATCTTAATTAATCTTTGATATTTCTAGGCAGTGGCTTTAAAGCACGTCCCGTTAGTCGTCAAAGAAACCGTCAGTGTATTTGAGCCAAGCGAGTTCAGGTAAAGTTGCACATTTTGCACCATAACCACTTCGTGTTGCTTCAACGTCTGCAGACGTTAAATCAATGTAAAAAGTGGTTGGTTTGCTGCAGGGGCTCTATCCACTTTTAGAATTCGGGGTTCGGGGGGGTAATCGAACATGCAGGCTCTCGACTGTGAGCCCAACGCGCTAACCACTCGGCCACTGCTGCCGACTAAGTTGGCAGCTAGTTGGCTTTTCAGGGGTTAGGGTCAGAAAGTAGTCATTTCATTGACGCGGGTTCAATTCCCACCACTGCTATTGCTCTTTTTTCTTCTGTAATTACCAAATAAAATTCAAAACAAAGATTAACTCTCTGGCTAAGTGCGAGAAAGGTCACAATTGGACGGTAGCCTCTTATAACATGTTCTGATTGGTTGGCGGTGTCATTCTAGTCATTTGCAGTGGCAGAATTTGTTCTTGTTAAAGTGGCTACCAAGCAAACTAAGTTAAAACACAGTGTAAATGCATGGCTCGTAGTTCAGGGATGCCAAACCAAAAAATCATATTGAAATGAAATATATATTCATACTGATAAAAAATTCAAAATGTTATAACAGCAAAAATATATTTTTCAAAATTTGATCAATAAAATATCACAAAACCTTTTCAAAGCCAAATGAGTGTGGGGGGGGGGGTGATTTTGCATTGATCACTCTCCCCCACTCCAATTAGTGGGGGGGGGATCACCCCCCTCACCCTCCCTTGGATAGAGCCCATGGTTTGCTGTCTGGGCTGTTTGATTTGGATCGTTTCTCCACCACGTTTGGAAGACTTTTTGTCATTTTTTTGTCATTTTAATTTCTTCGTTCATTTTAATTCGTCAACGACGCAGAAACAACAACCTACCTCAGTGCAAAGAAATAACCTAAGTACTTCAGGTGCGTGTCGGAGTTGGCGAGTAAAAACACTCGCTGTCCGTTTATTATATTCTTTGGGAATTTTACTTTCAATTATGCTACTATACTAAGGAAGTAGGGCTTAACATTACGCGCAGCTCCGCTTTCCCGAGCACATAAGAATTATCATTTGACAATTTTGTTACTCCTCGCTACATGCTTGTTTTCCACAAAAAGTCTAAAAATCAACTTCACTGATATAATCTATGAAAAGTGCATTTTGTGAATGAGACAAAAGACGTAACTCTTCTGATGTGGCGGATAAGCCAAAAAGCGGGTGTAGTTTCGCATCCTCTCCTCCGGTGTTGTTTCGCAAGTGCATCTTTATGTGTTTCCGTATGGTAACAGACGACAGGAAGCAGCAAAGTGACATATAGTCTTCGAGTCAGCTGCTCCCCTTATTTTGGCTTGTCATTTCGAGGCTTGCCCCTTATTTTGGCTCGTCTTTCGCCGAGACACAGCCGCGTGCTCTGGAGCGGTGTCGAACCAACGTCCTTTCGAACGTCGCGCAGACGTTCTCACCACTCGGCTACGCAGCCGATAAAGCAACTTGTCTATTCAAGCTTTATATTTTACACGAAAATTTTCTATTCCCAACTATTTTTTTGTTTTGTTGATATAAGTGGGTGCCAATTAACGTGTCATCTTTGCTCTCATTGTCTAAATGTCTAACCCTAAACTATCAAAAGCCACTCGCTGGCTTCTTTTGTAGATGGCCGAGTAAGATAAACCTCTGGGGCAATCAAAAGCCGAAGTGGTGTTCTTCCAATCTATCTCCCCGCAACCAGCAAATTAGTCCGTTTTCACGTTGAAACATTGATGTTTAAAGACGTTAATATTGTAAAAAAAGAACTGATTTCAGTGCTGAATCTATCAAGATTTTGTTTATTGACTTTGTTAATTGCTTGCACAATGCCATTTAAACTTTGTCAATTCAAATTCGATCAAAGGTTCGCGTGTCGCTTTGTTTCCCATAGACATCGACGAAAAGTTTTGAAGTAGTACAAGTCGGCCTGTCACTCTGATATTACGCGTCACTGTTTTTTTAGAAAACTTTGCCTTTTTCTCCTCCTTCCCATTTCTGTTTCTTTCAAGCTCTTAAACACTTCAGGAAATGAAACGCTTGAGCGCTCGTGTGTTGAATTTGTATTTGTTCAAGGAGACTTAGCAGCAGGAGGAACACGTGACGGTGGCGGTCTATTTAAATATTGCCATCTCACCGTGGGTGTGTGTAATAGTTCAGCTTTTGAAATGGTTTTTGATTCAATGTGACTTTCCATTGCACATAAATTAGTTGAAGCGATATATTAATATAAAACTAGAAGAAATACAAAATGCGTTTGAAGTTAGATCTGAGAATGGAGTAGCAAGTTTGGTACAGGCAGATGGGAAAATCAATACAGAATGAGTCAAAGTAAAGTTATGCTTTGTAGCTCAATGCTCAAAGATACTTTTCAACTTATCTTACGACTTTTGTTTACCCGGCAGCATTTGTAAACGTGCATTGGACATAATTTAGAACAGACTTTTGAAAAAATTTGACTTGAAAAAATAGCGAAGCTGACATTGACTCGTGACTTGATTAGTGAAGATTTTTAACAATCTAAATCATGGAATGTCCAAAGACACCAGTGATCCTGAAGAAAGAAAATGTTGTAAAGCGGACTTTATCAAAACGTAAAAACCTGCTTGGCTTAACTCGACTTGGCACTCCGTCTAAAAAGAAACTAAAAAGGTTTGGCACTGAATTGACTTCAAAAGTTGAAAACGCAATTGAAGGCGATAAAATCCAGAAAAGCAACAGGTAAACAGGGTTTGTAGGGTGAGAAGACAGTTGAATAAGTTTTGCAGTATTTTGTTCCTGACCATAGGCAAGCCGTAGCCTGCTCGACAATTGTGCTCACGAAAAGCCAGCTTTATTATCCGATAAAAAAAATCAGAAATATGACGAATTTCTTCGAGTGAACTGTTTCCAGTGAATTTGTACAAGACGAGTGACAATTTTTTTGTAGCTTGAATGACTACGGATGGGCTACTTCGTTGAGCTGCCAAGCTTATTAATAAAACTGTGTTTCAACAATCTGTAAGGTCACAATTTTGCAAACCACTTCATGTCATTCATTTGTAATTGGATGTTGAACTAAAGTTTAACGAAAATACTTTTGATACATGGGTTTGGCGAAAACCAAGTAACACTGGATTATTATTAAATTTCAACGCAATGTGTCCTATAAAATGGAAATTTAGGTTTACTTTATAGTGCTCAGAAGTTTAATCTGCCCAGACAAATACCAGCACATGAATGAAATCGCCATAATTAAATCTATGTTATGTGCTAATGGATATTCCGGGCAATTTTTTGATAAGGTTTTACAAAGTTTAAATTCAGTATCTTCACCGAATACTGACGTCATAGATTTCCGTAACTCTATACCCGTACCTTTCCTAGGAAAGGAATCACTCGTATACGCTAAAAAACTATCTAAACTCTTTAGCGCAAATGTCAATTTAATATTAACATTGTCCCTCTGTACAAAACTTTTAAAATAAGTAGACATTTTTGGCTAAAATCTCCCGTTCCCCAGTCTCTTCGTTCCAACATTGTCTACAAATTCACTTCTTTGTGTGACACGAACATGACATACATAGGTATGTCCAGGCGCGGATTTATGGGGGGCCCGGCCCCCCCCCGAAATTTTGTGAAAAATTGTATGTTTCCGCATCAAATGGTTTGATATGCTTCTAAACAGCTGATAGTAGTCCCTCGGCATCACAATTGATGAAAATGGTTGTTTTAATGTCTATTTTATAGCATATCGTATATGTCGTAGTATCATTGTTCATATCTGTTTAGCTTTTTCTTTCTTTTTAATTAATTTTCAAATTTTCTGGCCCCCCCCCGAAAAAAACTCATTTGCGCCTGGGTATGTCCACAAGACACTTGGTTGTAAGAGCAACGCAACATCTGAATTTAACAGATATTAACAAACACAGTGCAATTAAAGACAACATAATATGAGTTATATGATTGCAATATTTGTTGTAACATCAAATTTACATTGGACTCATCTCATTCAAATGATTCGAAACTGTCAATCAGAGCATGAACCTAAAATTCACGAAGCACGTCAAATAAAGCAGCACAACCTATAGCTCAACAAGCAATTATTCGCTGGACGAGCATCTTGTTAAATCTGTACTAAATTACGTTTGTTTTAAGTTATTCAGTGGTTTATTTTAGTCATTTATTATTAACATTTTTCGAATATATATGTGTTGTTTTGTTTTAATGAACTAAGTTATTTTTCTGACGAGGGCAGAAATTTTTGTCGAAAACGTTCGAATTGATGTTATCTTTTTATTTAATTATCTTTTTATTTTATGTATTGTTTTTAGATTATGCAATTCAATCCTATCAAGTTGCTATCAATTATCTGTATTTGGTATTCAAGCAAATTACTTTAAGAGATAAAAATTGATCATTTTTAGCTGACACAAGTAACTATATCTCAGACAGTAAAATCAGTCATTTGTTTCAGTGATTCATCGTCTGCAAACGTTAAATCAATGTAAAAAAATCTGGTCTGAGATTAACCCTCGCCCCAGTTAACATTCCTTATTTTTGCAGTCAATTGTTACGAGAATTCATTCAAAACGTGCCAGCAGAGCGGCTTACCAAGCAAAGGCTACAGTGCATGTTGGATATTGTGCATAGCGACATTTTCAAGATGAAAGGTGACTATAGAAAAACCTAACTTTGTTTTAAGAGATAGTCAATAGCAGAGAAACTAGTCCGTATTCTAATTGTATGCTGCGTTTTATAGAAGAGGTCTCATTGTAACCGACTTCAGTTGTATTGGGCTACTATGCAATGCAAATACCAGTGTTTATATGGTCTGTAAATTCATATTTTTGAAAACTGTTGATAGTACATTTTTTAAACTTTGAAAATCACTTTCTAACTTACTTTTGTAATTGCGACTGTTCCATATGCAGTAAAGAGCTGAAAATTTCTTTTTTGCTTCTTTTTGCGAATTTTTTATTCTGCTCATTTATTTCGTGCTGTATCAAAATCAAGAAATGTTTCAATATTGTTTCAGTAGCAGTCCAGTCCACGCTAGGCTATGATCAGTATGCTGTGCAATCTTCAGCCAGCGAAATTGGTTCTTTTTACTTCAATTAAACGTCTTTAAACTTTGAATCAATGTAAAAAGAACAATTTAGCAAGATGGAATCGCGATTTCATTGAACCCACATAGATCATGTGGTCACAGAAGACTAAATTTCTTTCTGTTCTTACCTTTTCAGATTGTCGTCTGATTCTTTTGAAAATGATGACTTTGCATCTCAAGGAATTGATGGAAAAAGAAGAGGAATTGGAGTCTTGTGGGAAGCTTCTAGCAGACATTCTTACTCTTCTGAGATTAAAAGATGTGGTAAGTCTGCTTCAACCCAACAACAGATCATTAACATATTTTGCAGGGCTTGATGAAGCAGAAAAAAACTTTTTTTCTGGACTTTTCTACGTCATCAAACTACCAAAGTTGGTTTCAGTCAACTCCATGAAATTAACTTAGTTCTTTACACGTACAATAAAAACAACCCTTACTATTACATTAATATTTTTTGTAAAAAACAAAAAAACATTTTGGAATTAATGTGAAATCCGTAAGAAAAACATTGAAGTTATACGAGAAAGGCACTCCTGAACAACCGAGGTGGACCACCTGAAGAACGCAAGAACTATTGTAAAGAATTTTTTTTATCTCAATGAGTATTATGCGCATATTTTCTAAAAACTACTGATCCTCCTTGACGCAGGGTTCCACCCAGGACGACATACAGGAGGTTACCAGCATGCTCCTCCGGACTGTGATCCGAGTCATCATTAAGTTGGAGAGACAAAGTCAACTTGCTGTAAGTTTCATTTTCGGATTCTGAGATTTGTTCTTTAAACGTCACACGATGCAGAAAATTCGTGCAGAAAACAAAATTTCAAGAAAAACGTTATGTGCAGAGTGCAGTAGAGTTTTGACCGTTTGAATCCTGTTTGGCTGTGAGGTCCCGATGTCATTCAAGTGTGCTAAAACAATGACTGATCTCTTCTGATGTTGCGCATTATTAGAATTGGTTACAACTACGGAGGTTGGTTCCTGAAAGATCGGATAAGTACTAAAATCGATTAAAGTTCATTATGTTTTTTGTTTATTCAATAAAATATTGCGAATAATGGTTAGGAAATTATATGTCTCCATCCGTATTCACAAAACAGTAATTTTACTTCTGCGGCAATTAGAACCTTTGAGCTGAAAACCTCTAAAACATTATGGTCGATTCTCAGGGGAACTACGTGGCTTGTATGATCTCTATGTTACGTCAGATGGAAGAGTACCACTATGACGCTTATCTCTCCTCCTTTCCTCACAAGCTGGACTTGATGGTGAGCCTCACTCGTTAATCCAAGATATTTGTCTCTGTGCACAACACATTTTGTAGAGTTTTGTTTTGTAATTTTGTTGTTTTTAAGTATCCTATTTCGCAGAGGTTTTAAGAAATTGTTTATTTTGCCCTTTTACTGTAACCTATTCAATTTTATAATAATTTCTTTAGTAAAGTGCTGTTGTAGTTCCATTCAAATCAATTGTATTTTCGTTGAAGATAGAAACAAAACTTTTTACTTTCTTTGAGTTTTGTCGTTTATATACATTATATAATACATACTTTTTCACGTGCGTTTTAGTAAGGCACTGTTTCTTACCTCACTTATTCAGTTATGTCGAACTGGAACCATTTTCGT
Source organism: Aplidium turbinatum (assembly GCF_918807975.1). Taxonomy (NCBI): domain Eukaryota; kingdom Metazoa; phylum Chordata; class Ascidiacea; order Aplousobranchia; family Polyclinidae; genus Aplidium; species Aplidium turbinatum. The sequence goes on along the minus strand of NC_137481.1, from coordinate 21,396,980 downwards.
AATGACTCGTTTAACTCTTGTTCAACGCTATGACTTTGTCCAACACTTTTGCAAGTCAATTTGTACAAAAATGCCTCATCTTCCGAATTGTAGCCTGCGGCGTTTCAAGAATTAGATTAAATAGCTTGTAAGACAGAAACCAATCTTGTGTCCATCTTAACGACTTATTGTATTTTCAACTTCATCAAACAGGACTTTCTCATGGAGATATTCACAATGTTTCAAGACTTGATCAGTAACAACGTGTACCGAGGCGACTGGGTGACCATGCTATCGCTGCAAAACTTGTAAGTTTCATTCAAGAGTGAACATAAAACTATAAACTACGAACGTTTTCGGCCATACTCAAGTTAGCCCTTCTCAAGTAACAAAAATAACTGATTTTACAATTACATCTACATTGAAAATAGTACATTAAAAAATTGTGTAGATCAGTTATTTTCAATGTAGATGTAATTGTAAAATCAGTCATTTTCGTTACTTGAGCAGGGCTAACTTGAGTATGGCAGAAAACGTTCGCAGTTTATAGTTTTATGTTCACTCTAAGGTATGATGTTAAATGCCGTGTGGTTGCTTGGTTTTATCTGTCAGGTTAAAGAAATTCACCTCTCTACTAAAATTGCTTTATCTAATTGCGTTAAAAAATCCACCTAACCAACTCGAGCAATATGTCATCCGCAGAACATTCATGAGGTCCATAAAGTTTTTCACGAAAACCCTGAACAACTCTTTTCTTGACAACACTTCTTTCCAGTACCAGGTGAGTTTTGAAGGCTGATGCCACAGTTTATAACATGTTGACTGGGGAACTGCGTCTCAGTTATCTGAAGCATTATCTGTTGTGTGTGTTCAGTTGTTATGTTTGTCTTTCAAGTTTTATGCTCGCACATTTTTTATTTTTGTGTTCAATTTTTATATCGTTTCACAGCTTGAGCCTATTATCACGTTGAATGTTTTAGTGATGGAGCATGTTTTAGTTCAAAATGTTCAAATATCATACTTTAATCGCAAATTCAATGACAAAACGTGTATTAAAACGATATGTAATGTAGCCTAACTTAAAGTGTAACTTACTTTTTGAATATTTTATTTTTGTTTATTTTCACGTGAAAGTTTGTATTTTTAGTTGTGGAATAGTTTTTTCAATTTATCCGTCATCTTTCTCACCCAAGAATCCCTGCAAATGGAAACATTCACGCTCAACAAAAGACAAAGCATGATAAAAAAGTGAGGAGTTTACTTTTGTTTTCAGCGTTGAATGTGCTGCTGCATTTCAGGTTCAAACTTGTGATACATGAAATGGTTTCATTTTATATGAAAATTTAAATAACTTCCCACAAAATGTTGTTGATCATCTTCAGTAGCATTCAATTCTTACCCAGAGAAACGTTCTTTCGCAGGTACGGAGACCTTCGCACTGAAATGGGCTTTGAGATAAGAGCCATGTGGTTTAATTTGGGTGAGTCTGTGATTCTTTTACTGCGCAATTAGTGATATCGTCGTATTAGTTTGAATTGGTCTATTTTTTGCAAATACAATTTGGATAGAGAGGTAACTTTTTTAAACCATAAACAGACATAACTCGGCAACAACACTAAATTTAACATTATAAAAACAATAAGCGAACGTTTTCGGCTAGTCATACTGCCTTTTTCAAGCCTTATAAGAAATTTTTTTTTAAACGAAATACTAAAGAATTATACAGTATCACAGCAAAAATACGGTCAAATCTAAACATGTGAGAAACTGCTTAAATTGCTCACACAAAATAACAACTGAAAAAAATACGCACCACTACAGGTCTAGTATTTGTATTTAACTTTTTACTTATATTCAGGCCCTCACAAAATCAAGTTCATCCCCGCCATGGTTGGCCCTATGCTAGAGATGACCTTGGTGCCCGAGCTGGAGCTACGAAAGGCAACCATTCCAATATTCTTTGACATGATGCAATGTGAACTACACAGCACTGGAAGCTTCAAGGCGGTACGAACTTGTTATTTTCTTTTGGTTTCTTGTTTATACTAACTGTAAAGTTGATTTAGCATTAGAACTAAAATAAACTTTATTAAGATGCTGATTTTTTTTTCTAGCTGTGAGTTTAACCGTGTTAACCTGCTATGTTAAAACCACGGCGAGCTGTAGCGCCATGGTTAAAAACATTTGATGTTACTAAGTTTTGTGTGTCTGTTGTACAACTACGTAGACACTCTACCAAAGCAAATCTCTTTGATTTGTGCAATTGACTATTGTTTTGTTTTTAGTTTGAGTCAGAGATGATCACAAAGTTGGACTCCCTCATTGAAGGCGGGAAAGGTGATGCTGAATATGAAGACGTCTTTCACAAAATGTAAGGCCCATGTCTCGACTGTATACTCAGATGAGTTTAAGAATGTAGAAGTCTGCAGATGCTGATTCAAAGTGAAAATATTTTGAATTGTTATCCCTGCCTCTGCACATGACATGTCCCGAACCTGCAAATCAGATGGTTTCTCGCATTGTTCAACGTCTGCAGACATGGAATCAAAGAAAGGAATGACTTATTTGATAGTGAAGTCGGCCTTTACTGCAGTCTACTTACAGTAAAATTCCGCAGTGCCTGAAGGTAGCTTGTGTGGCATTCAGAGCTTCCCACATGCCAGGCTTGAACTACCGTCCATAGCTTTACATAATTTCGTGTCTTAATTTTTTGTTTTTTATATGTAAGCTTACGCCTGGTGGTTGAATATTTAAATTAAGTGAACGGAAAGGCAAGGAAACCAACCTTCGTGTCCGCCTTCAGGCATGCCTTAGAGTGTCCTGTCAAAGACATAACAACATGCTCTTGAGCGGTGTCGAACCAGCGCCCTTTCGAACGTCGTTCCATGGTTCTCACAACTCGGCTAGGCTGGTGACGAAGAAATATCTTAATCAAATCTATATTAATCAGTAATTATAATGTAATAATAATGTAATAATATAGTCATATAATGTATCATCAATTCATCATGCAATCGGTTTCCTCCAGCATGTCGGAGTGGTGTGGAAAGCATCAGTACCTCCGAACCTCCGGGATCGAGTTCGTTGATCTCTTCCGGACCTTGCTCAGAAGACTTCTGGACTATCGAGACATCATCCGGGATGAGAACCGTGATAACAGGATGAGCTGCACCGTTAACCTCCTGGTGAGAATCGAGTTGTTTTTGAATCTTCTATTTGAATAAGGCACTCACTCTTTGGAATGGAGAAAGTTTTGTGTTGAACAAAATAGTTTAAATTTTTTTGTCAATTGTATACGTTGAATTAACGTATCTACTCGTCGATTTTATGCCATTTAGAACTTCTACAAAGACATCGGTAGGTTGGAGATGTATGTTCGATACCTCTACAAACTGTGTGACCTGCACCTTGAATGCGACAACTACACCGAGGCAGCTTTCACGTTGTTGGAACACGCTAAGCTGGTTGAGGTATGGCAGGATCATGGCTCATCCCGCACGATATTGTGCAAGTTGATTTTAGTGGGCAGCTTGTATTAAACTTGTGATAGTAACTTTCGTTCTCTTGTTTTTCTTCCGTTCTTTTTAGAGCCGAGCCAATTACATTCTTAAATTATTGTTTGCACTACGCGACAAAGAGATGTTTTTAACCCTATTACTTTCAGATTAATGGGAAAACAAAAACGGATTTTTATTGTTATACAGCTGAATACTGGCATTATTATAAACTTACTGGTGCCTTTTTATATTTTTCTTAAAAAGTTTGGTTTGTCTTATTCTGCCATTTTAAATTTGTCACTCTCTTGAACCTGCTGCTTTCACAGGAGGAGAAAATTTAGTTGTTGTAGCTCAAGTTGTCACCTGCGACAACATGCACATTAAACAACCTCGAAATTCCATCCCTCGAAACTTTAGATATTTTACTAAGGTCAATGAAGAAGCTTTTTTTTCTTTAATTTCAACGTGATAAAGCAGTACAAAAGTTAATTCTAAGTAACACGGCAACTGATGTGTTTGTGGGTGTATATTTCATATCTACTGTACGGATACAAACATTTCCTGACCATCCAAGCAAACATCAAATCTTTGCATTTCAAAATTCCAGTGGTCTGATGACTTTCTGACAACAAACCACGCTCGTTATAAGAACGTCAGCACCCAGCGCGAGCTGAAGGAGGCGCTCTATTACGACATAGTCGATCTGTTCCAACGCGGCAAAGTCTGGGAGGAAGGCATCAAGCTGTGCAAGGAACTGGCTGTACAGCACGAGACTGAAACCTTCCACTATCAACAGCTCTCTGACATTCTGGTAAGATTTTCAATTTGCTTTCACAAAAAAATCAACTGCGTCGCGAGACGTTTCAACATATTGAGTTTATTTCTATACTTTTTTAATCAGTCCAATCTATGAGGCCACCGCTAAATTTCATAAAATTTTGCTTCATTTTTTTTTTTGTTATGGCGAAAGTGGGTAACGCAGAACGAAAGAAGCTACTGCTCGCTACCCTGGCCGGAGTAATATGACACAAGGGAAGCACAGTTTTACGTCGCTGAGTACACGTAACGACAAGAGCAAATAGTAATTAAAAAGGCACGATAGCTAGAGTCATTTGTACTGAAGTAACAACTACACTATTCAATGTTCAGCATTTTAATGTGTAAAATCTTTTGTAAGGGTCTAAACGTGCACGAATAATTATCGGGGTAGGTAGGTACTTAACAAGTCTGCACTGAACACAACAACAAAACTAAAGGTTTTCATAGCTGAAATATGTTTTTCTCAGGTTCGTCAAGCCGACCTATACAAGAACATAACCAGTTCTGTCCGCCCTGAACCGGAATATTTCTTCGTTGGTTACTACGGGCAAGGCTTCCCCACTTTTCAGAGGGTAAGTCTTTTGATGTGACCGTTCCCCATTCCTTTTTTGGTATCAAATTAGGCGGATTCCACTGCAATAAGTCAACTTCGTAATCCAATCACAAACTGCTTACAATATTAAAATGCGCTTATAACTTAATAGTAACTCAATGCAGAATCGGACCTTTATCTACCGTGGCAAGGAATACGAGAGGTTGTCTGACTTCACATCTCGCATTCTCAATCTCCTCCCTGTTGCTCAACGGATGAACACTACCGCTCCTCCAGGAGATGACATACTCGACTCAAGTGGAATGTGTATCCTTTGCGTTTTCATACATGAAGAATTGTGTCATTTTTTACCATAAAGTTACATCGCAATATCACAAAGCGCTCTGCACGGTTTTAATTTTCTTCAACATTTTGAGAGTCCTCAATTGATAGAACAATAAAGGAAAAAATGATTTCAAGTTCGAGAAAATTTATTGCTTATCACATGTGTGTAATGTACATGATACTTGAAGAAGACTGCTCTGGAATCACCGACAGCTTTACCAAATAAAATTGCGAAACTGCAAAGGTGCGTCATTTGTTGGCAGAGTACGCTTCAAATAAGAGGAACTTGTGGGAAAATATGCCGTCACTTTTGTGATTTATTTTGTTTTGCTTCTTAACTACCTTGCCGACACAGATGTTCAGGTATACACTGTATCCCCAATAATGGAAGAACCTGTTCAATTTAAAGGAAAGTCTGTGAATGAACAAATTCTAAGGTCTGTACTGCAGATTTATCTACGCTAAATTTATATTCTGTTGACGAAATTGTTATTGCCTGGTATTAACATCCCAGACAAAAAATTAATCAATGCAAAAAGCGACTGAATTGCTGTCTGGGGTAATACTTAACCAATAACCATACTTTAAGTGGGAGTCCTTTTGTTATTTACGAGTTACGACTGGCTTATTTTGGCAAGGTTGGTGCTAACAAGTTCTGTTAACCCAGCAATGTAAACACTAAACAGTGTTTTGAGCAAAGTTTGAATAAGCTATTACTGACTGAGACACAGTATTGTGGTGTGCTTCATCTGAGAATGTTTATTCATGTTTTTGCAGCTTCTACAAAGCAAATGATGTACAGCGTTTCCAGTATTCCAAGCCTTTTAGAAAAGGAGAAAAGAATAAAGAAAATGAATTTGCAGTTTGTCATTATATCTTTTGTTTTATTTTGTTAGTTATTTTGCTCTTATTGCAGTTTCAGGTTCACAACGGTTCCAAAGAGATGACAACAATACACAAGTGATAACTCTTTACTATATTTAACTTCTTGTGGTAGCCTTGTCGTAATTACCATCATATAAACGGTTGTCATTTACATAGAAGTTATGTGTCCAAAAGCGACAGCAACGCAGACAAAAGTTTACCCTTGTCAACGTTTCTCATTTATCAATGCACAATACAGAACCTATCCCATTTTGGATTTAAATTCTGTCATTGGATGTCACAGGAACTTTCAAAAATAGTTTTCTGTTCAAAAATAATTTTCCGTTTATTGGCCCGTTTTTTTCCCCTTCTTTGATATATTGTCCAACACAGTGGATCACCTGCTGTAGCTATTCCTTTCCAACTTGTTTGTGTTCTGCGAAGACGCATGATGCGCCTTTGAATATTTCTATTTTCATTTTTACGCAGAGCATGTGGATAGAGCGATACAACTTCACCACATCCTATAAGCTGCCTGGTATCCTTCGCTGGTTTGAAATCGAACACACTACGAGAGTAAGTCCAATTTTTCATATAGCAACACTTTCATGGATCGTGACATTGAATAAACAATAATCGTCTCCACTCCGGGACTCATGTTGCCAACCTCCTCGTGGTGAGTCCTGGCGGTCCTGGTAATTCAAATTTATGAAGCGACCGCAACTCACAGGGCACCCGGTATGGTAAAAGGATTAACCCTCGGCCCGGTGTCTAATGAGAGAAATATTGTGGCGGCCTCAAACGCAAGAAGAAGAAGTCTCCACTCCAGGCAGCATCAGTTGTTCTGGTGGTCGGCAAGTTTCATGATCAAGATTTTTATGCAATTTATTTTCAAGCAGCCGGGTTCATCTTTATAATATGACAATTATTCCTTTCAGTTACATGATATATTTTGCATTGTAGCATCTAATTTTAACGTTGTTTCAACAGCAAGAGATCAGCCCGCTCGAGAACGCCATTGAAACGATGGAAACTGCCAACAGTGACCTGAGACTGATGGTCACCCAGTACACCAACAACCGAAGCGAACCTATCAACCCCCTCTCTATGAAGCTGAATGGTGTTGTTGATCCCCGCGTCATGGGAGGGTTCGCCAACTACGAGAAGGTGCATCATTGTGACGTGATCCATTTGTGAATTTGTTTCAAGAAATTTGGAGCTTTCAAATAATACTATTTGTCCTAACGTAGAAACGATAAGAAATAGTTGGCATAAATACATAGCATATTCGCATACCCAGTCCATGCTTCTGATGTCCTTCATCGAATGTGAGTCTTGAGAAATTTTGAAAAGTTTTCCACGTTATGTCGATGCAGGATTTAACTGGGTGATCACAGGATATCCTCATTTTAATAAAATATATCCTTTTATAACCCTGCGCTTAAGCATATTGACAACTCCTTCTCACCTCTGCAGGTGGTATGCCTGTTTTCTGAAAGTGAATTAAACTGATTAAAGTTGATTTGTTTACTTTTTGTCGTGAAACTACAAAAAGCGGCCAGATAACCCCCGAAGTCATTCTAAGAGAAAATCCATCGATCACGTTCACAGTAATGATTTGTCTGCAAACGTTTGAGTTTGTGAATTTTCTTCAACTGACACGATTTGTCTCACCCAGGCCTTCTTTACTGAGGCATACATGAATGACAATCCTCAAGAGCACGCACTGATAGAACACCTGAAGGAATTGATTGCTTCGCAGGTAGTTTGTGATCTTCGTTGTTTGTATATTATGCTATTGTTTACTTATTAACGTTGTTTGTATATTATGCTATTGTTTACTTATTAACGTTGTTTGTATATTATGCTATTGTTTACTTATTAACGTTGTTTGTATATTATGCTATTGTTTACTTATTAACGTTGTTTTAACGATTATGTAACTTGAATTGCTAAAACATGTATCTTCTTTCTGACCCAAAGCAAAAGTTTATATTTTTATATCTTTTCTATTGTTTTATGATTTATAAAGACAACTCTTGCTTACTGGTCAATAATGTGGTCATCTTGAAATATAATCGAAGCCTGTTTTTTCGATCGCTGGTATGTGATTAAAAACCGCAATCATCTGTATTTTTACCATCAACACTGTCTTTCAAATGCTTAGGATCTCCGTTGCAGCTGTGAAGACTTCAAACTCTTGTGACAGTCTACTGTAGACTTTGCCACATTTAAACCTACATTGCGACTTCTATTTGATTATATATATCTCTAACCACTGTGTGAAGTTTAGAAATTTTCTCTATGTCTAGATCCCGTTTCTGAAGGAAGGAGTGAGGCTACATGGGGAGTTAGCTCCTCCAGCTCTTCAACCCTTTCACCAGAACATGGAAACCTGCTTCCAGGAGCTGAAAGCAAACGTCGAAAAGAAATACGGAACGAGAGTCAGTGACGTATTTTCTTGGTTTTATATTTCAAAGCGGCCTTTAAAATTGTTGACAAACCGACAAATTTAAAGCCCAGTCATCTTTCGATATCTTTGTTAATTCATTTTTTCAATCAATTAACATTCAATCTTTTACTAAACTCTAGCTGTATGAGGCCCGTAGTTCATTAAATCAAGTGATCACCTCACCCCAGACAGTAAATCAAACGCTTTATTACATTGATTCAACGTCTGCTGTCTGTGAGGTGATCTTGTGTTCTTTCTGCACTGTTCTTGGTGTTGTCAAACCGGGTTTTGAACCCGATTGGACAACACCAAGAATACCAATAGTGCACTCAGTGAAATAAGCACGTGAGCGACATACTTAGTGTATCAACGTCAGCAGACATTGAATCAATGTAAAAAAAAAACTGATTTGCTGTCTGGTTTCATAATGCTTTGATTTTCGAATGTAAATCTTGAACCACCAGGGCGTAAGCTTAATACGACAAAAGCAAAATCATTGAATGACGATTAAATCCCGTACATTGTTACAACACAGCCATCATTCAACACTGGCCGATCCGCGCGTCGTCTCACTCCTCTTCATCTTCTGAATCCATGCAATCCCCGACCGGAATCCATCCTCTCCATACACTCCTCAGCATCTGACGCATCTCCCCGTCATGGAGAGGGTACTCCAACGCGACACAGGTGAGAGACTGGAGGATCCATCCGGATGAAAGAACTCCAATAGAGGACTAGCTCTAGTCACCCATGTCTCCACTATGACGGCTACTGGCTGATACCAGCACTGTGGTACACATTTATTTGTACTTGATTCTCGTCTCAGAGAAGGCTACTGTCTTTCGACGTATTTCTGTACAAATTATAAAAGTCGTTTCTTTAATATTTACACCATCTACATCCACTCTCGTAACCCACAAAAAAGTACCATGCGGTGACTTGTTTGCTAAAGTTGAATTTGTTTGACAAAAAAACCTATAGCTGTATTTTACTGCTTTCAAGCTTGTTAAAATTATTTAGATTTTGAAAATAAAACTTTTAAAGCATTTTAACGAAAATGGAACATAAAATTAATGTTGTATTAACGTTAAACGTAACACCTATCTTCAGCATTCCTCCTGATGTTCCAACTAAGAAATCCGGAGCCCGGACTCCAACCACAGTCCTTCGTTCTCCATCTCTTGCCGTTCCCGGTGACAAATCATCCGGACCGAATCGGAAGAGCAAAACATCCGAATGGTTTGGCAACTCCGGATCAACCAACTCTTTGGACAAAAGCGTCTCATCTTCAACCACCTTCAACTTCTCTGGGAACGGAGCTGTGGAGTTGAGGGAAGAAGTATGAAATACTTTTCTTATTTCTTTTTTACCTGCTCTGTTGTAAAAACCGGATGAAACCGGTTCAAGCAAGGAATTTGTTTTACATCACCCAACACGTAACGTAGCCCTTCACATTTCGTATTTAGAATTCATGACGAGGAAAGTTTTATAAAAGCTAAAACGTAAACGTTGCATTTAAGACATTGTGATGTTACTTTGCGTTGCATATTTTCATTCAAATAATTTTCAATCTTGTTTTTAGTTAACTCCACAGCGTCCCCGCAGACCAAAGAGCCAAGTTGGTGCCCAAAGTAACCAGACTCCAAAACTTTCACAATTACGTAAGAGATCTTTCTAAATTAAACATAAGTATTTTCAATTAATTTTAAACACAAAACTAGATATTTTAGGTACATTTTTCACCCATCAAAACGCTAAATTTACTGAAACTTTACTATAAAGATCGCAAAGTTATGAGACAAAATCAGATAAATTTGGATACTTCTGGGTTTGTTTGTTGAAAAAACTTTCATCATGTTATGACACTCTATCTGAGCCATATTGTGTACTGTACAGATCAATGGTCCTCCACTTCCAACATCAACTGCCACTTTGTTGTTAAGTAATGAAAAGGTATCAAGTGTTTGATCTAAATTCTTCTAAGAAAGTCATCACTGTTTCATTTTCAACAGCTGGAGATAGACCAAGAAGTGTGCTTCTAGTGTCTGAAGTGATGAAAGTCATTATCACAGTAAATTGAATGGCATTCCACTTATATAAACATCCATTATCACCTTGTTGGTTATAGTGTAAAGATGAAGTGTTTGATCTAAAATCTTCATCATCCATTTGTCCAGTTTTTAGTAGATGAGACGTGGCGTTTGTCTCCGCTAGCAGGGGTCCGCTGGAGTTTGTAGCCCTTTCGCCATGTTCTTCGGCTGTTAGAGTTGATTCTATCCAGATTCCTTACACTGATGTCTTTTCTCACCAACTCTAGCTATCTCTGTTTTTTCAAAAATCCTCCAGGAAAGTCACTGATGTTTCATTTTTCAGCTGAGGGTGGACCACGTAGCGTGCCTCCTCTTCTTCCTGCGAAGCATTTCGGTGACTACAGCAATCTTCCAAACGATCCGGAAGTAATGAAGAAACATGAGATGTCTAGATCCCCTGTCAGTCCCGCATCCAAGAAAGTATGTCCGACTTTAGTGGTTTCTCAAGTTCCAAAGCAATGCTAGGATGTCATCAGTAACATAATCTTCAGTAGCATTTATCCTTAGATTGACAGCTGGGAAGAATTCAACGGGCATTATGGCTACAAATTTTACAATTGTAGTTTTATGATCCATAAGATGGTGTTTGTTCTGTACCGTTTGAGCGTTTGGATCCGATATGTCCAAGAGTCTATTATTTTGCTTTCCAAGCTCGGTAATTCTTTTGTAGACTTAACCGAGAGAATACTGAAGAGCTGCCACTTTTTGGTCTGACGTTTGTCACGTGACAATGCCTACTTAAGACTTACGCCCCGAGCTGAGAAGGGTCAAGCTTTTGCTCTGGAAGCTTTGTGTACTTGTACTGACCCTATCACAGAATTTAACTGTTTGAGGTTCACAGTTACATCCTAGATTTCCTTTCAAAAAATTTAAACCTGTATTAACCTGTAATAGAAACTGCTATTTCAAGCTTAAATTAAATCAATTTCAATTCCAGCCTCCACCCCCGCTACCTGTGAAAAGACAAGAGAGCAGTCCCTCAATCAAACCAGCATTATTGCCCCCCAAGAAACCAAAGGCACTCAAGACTCCATGATAAGATCGCGGACCAAACCTACCTATGCAGGCATCACCCAGCTAACAAATCAATCCTTTGTGCATTGATTCAACGTTTGTAGACGTTGCATCAATGTAACAAGGTCTGGTTTGCTAAGGGGGATTGCCATACATCTGCTTTTTTGCGTCAAATATTACTGTAACGACTTTTTATTGTTTGTACGTTGATTTTACATTCAAAACCATCGTGTTATTGTGATATTATATTTTAATTCTTCACGATTGACCAAACTTGAATTGTGTCAAAGAAATTGATCTATCCTGCATATTTTCAAGCATTAAATCTATAAGCGTGTTCGTAAACTCCAGAATAGCATGAGCTCGAGCATTGTTACGTGTAGAGCTAGATGTCTGTGTTCTAAATCATTTTATAAAATGTCAAATGACATATTAGTTGACGGTAACCAGGAAGTGTGTTCAATTCCAAAACCTGTAAAAAACTTTTCAATTCTAACAATTTTGCCGAAAGTTTGCATAATCTACTTCATGCTTGAAGTGTGTCGCGGCCCATCCAGCAAATCAGTTCTTTTTACATTGATTCTACGTCTGCAGACATTGAATCAATGTAAAAAAGGACTAATTTGCTGCCTGGGGATGCAACCACAGTCATCTCGCGCAGTACTATATACGTATAGCAGTGTTGCCATTTCAAGTTTACACAAGCCACTACCCAAGCAAAGTGCTGACACGGGCAGAAATTTTTGTAACCCTCGTTATCACTGCTGTCGTGATGACAAGAAAGTGCAATAGGCTGCTTTTCAGTTCAGTTTTATGCTGAAAATGTTGGTATTTTTAAACATTGCATCTACCATGCGTTTTGTTGATATGAGATAAAGTTTCAAAAAAGTGGAGCTATTTATATTTTTGAACTCCACAAGAAAACCAAAGTGAAACGTTTAGGTAAGAAAAAAAGATGAAACTACAGTACCGTAATTTTGATCATTGTAATGCTGTGTAATGTGTATACGTTGTATAAATCAAGCCTAACCTAGAACAATGCAAACCTAATGAAATTTATTTACAAAATCTACCAACCGTGCTTCTGTTTGTCATTCAATGCACCACAATCTTTAACAAGTAGAGATTACCAAAAGGTTTAGCACATTTTCTAATCAAGTGCAAAATTACAAAGAAACAATCGCAACATCATCGGCTTGCATTGCTGTATATGTTGTAGGTACAACGCAAGCAAACACTCTACCAAACTTCTACTATTGAATGTAGTCAACAACTCAGTGACCGGGCAGCAAATGAATCGTCTCACAACAAACTTGTCTCACTTTTCATCGTGGTCTTGTTTCATGAAACATAAACTGCTTGCTATTTTATCCAATCTGGCGGATTTAACACTTCACAGTATAAAATTTGAATTTTCTAACCCATTGATAGCTTCAGTATATCGTGTGAAATATTATCGTTGACTTTAATCCAGAGTTGATTATAAACTCAGTTTCTTTTCAGCCCCTGCATCATAACATAACGTATATGTGCGTTGTACATGTTGTTGTCAGCAGGGCCAATTTGGTCCCTTTTTTGTTCTGCATCTCCAAAGAGCAAATCAGTCATTTTTTACATCGATTCAACGTCTGCAGACATTAAATAAATGTGAAAAAACAACTGATTTGCTGTCTGGGTTCCTCTTCAAGTCTTTATGGACGTTGCTCACCAACAACCTCTAGCGTCGTGAGCACGTACACAGCAACCCATTAGCCTACCTTCAAATATTTAAGGGGCAACACAGCTTGCTTTTTTTTTCAATAAATCATTGCAAGAAAGATAAAAAGAAAATTAAGTTACCAGAAAGAGGATGCAGTTGGGTATCAGGGGGCGCACCACTGTAAAATTTGTAAAACTTTGCCCTGTTTTATTAATTATTGTGTTGATCTCTATTTAGGGGGACATGACCAGGTGCCCCCCTAGATCCGCTACTGCGTATGCTGCTTAACTTTCCACTGGTTATTAAGTAAGCTATCTCTTTGAAACAACTTTGTTTTAATTTTTTGCATTATTAGCTTTACAAGCTTTAGCTGCATAGTTCTGTCCGTGCCAAGGGCAACACTCTTGCTGCTTGGATCTTACAAACACCACTATTGCAGGTTATAGTAATATTATCATAGAAATTATCATCAGCCTATGAGTATCTCTTTACCGGTGATATAGTTCCCTATTTTGCATTGTTCCATCGTTGAAACGGTGCAAAAAAGAAAACTTATGTTCGCTGGTGGAGTTATTTGCGTAATATTGCAGCTCTTGTTTTCAAGTGATATTTCGGCCTCCTCCATGAAGTGACGTCATCTATGTGTTGTGCTTAATGTTCTTGTAGATTCTTAATCAAGAACTTTTGTGATCTTCGTCAGTGCAATACTGTAGTATTCGGAATGAATTGCCATTTTTTAACGTTATTGCAACGTGAAGCGACGGTCGAAAACTGTGCGTTTATTGATAATATTGCCTCAATAATATGCTTCTGTAATCCTCCGTGACCTGTTAGGGATTTTCTTGTACCCAGTTTTTTGTTTTTGAATATGAGTGTTCAATTGTGTCATTACTTTCCTTGCCAGCAAATCAGTTCTTTACATTGATTCAACGTCTGTAGAAGTTGAATCAATGTAAAGAACTGATTTGCTGGATCAATGTACAATCACGACGTTTTTGCTTCCTGCTGGACTCATGTTTAAGAAAGACTTCTTCACTTCAGCAAAAGAGGATTAGAAACCCAACTTTACATTTAATTGTTCACTGTACGTTCCCGTTTTGACGACTTGGACCTTGAAGATGCTGACGCCCTTTCCCAACACCGTGTACGTCGTTTTCGTAACGTTTTGTATTTGGTGGCTTCGTGGATAATCTTTTTATTTCCGTGGAAGTAAACATGAGTTTGAGTTTCTCTAACTGTCCCGCTGGATTTTGTTTCCACTTTGCCAGCAACGCTACGAAATTTAATATCGATTAAAAAAGAAAATGTAAATCAAAGAAATGCCCTTAGATTTCATTTGTCCTCAAAAGTCCATGTTTCTTTAACAGGGCAGGTTAAATGCCAGGTAATTAAGTTAAATGCCAGGTTAAATGCCAGGTAAACAAGGCAGGTTATATGCAGGTAATTTCTCCACTAATATCTGGGAACACTTGATGTGTTTTTGATTTTTGTAAATGTAACGTGTGATGAACGGTCGTGTTCACTTTGGTTAACGTTTTCAGTCGTTGAATCAACTGTGCCGCAACAGCTGCTTGTATCACACGCCGTTTCACGTTCAGGTTACTTTGCCTAAAACTTCTCCTTGTTGTTAACTGCCTTATCGTTTTCACACTATATCACAGCATCTTCTTTCCTAATCAGCAGCGTATGACTTTCTTGTTTTATTGTTGAACCAAAATAAAAGTGATCAACTATCCACAAAAGGCTACGTCTGTATAGGCATTGAATCAACATGAAGTTGGTTATTGCAGACAGGATACTTCAGCCTTGGTTTTGTGTCCGACTTGCTTCAGTTTTTTAAAGAAAAATATTGTTTTTTTACAATTCCAGCCATTTCTTTGTGAAGTGCCACTTGCAGGATTGTGCTCAGCCAGGCAGCAAAATCCATTATTTTTGATTGATTTAACGTCTGCGTTGAATCAATGCATAAATGACGGGTTTTTCTGTGTTGGGCAGCACTTGGTTTCTCGTCCATACATTCTCATGCCACTGAGCAATACCATGTTTTTTGCATTCTGGAGTGGAAGATATTAACTCATGTTTGGAGTCAGTTGAACCGTAAAATCGCGCGTCAGTGGCAGGTTAGCTCATCAAAAAGTATTGTGACTTGTTTTTGGATAGCAGTATTTAAAAAAAAAACTTAAATCTTCTCCCAAACACACAATAGAAACTTTAATTCGCTGTTATCAGCTTAAACTTTTAAAGCTTTGGTAGAGAGTTTGCTTTGTTGAATCATAGACAAACAAAACAAAGTAACTTCAGCGGGTTTGTTTTATTACAAAGAAATATAACAATTAAAACATATCAACTCAAACGTTTTTGACTCGTACGTGTGTCCTCGTCAGCAATTACAGTACAGAACTTAAGCAGTGAATCGAAAAATGAAATTAACGATACATTCAATTTAAAAGTAAAGAATTATGACTTCACATTAACTTATTCCCCGCACTACAGTTTTTTGTTTCCGCATTTAGCAAACACTTTCAATTCTCTTCTCTTATGCCTTCATTAAATATTAGGAGATGTACTAAGCATCACTGTTTGTCTCAGCTAAAGAAAATCTTTGCAAGCCGTCGCGGCTGAGTTGCTTAAGCAGTGTCCACGAAGCGTTCAAATTTACTGCAAGAATTTCAATCTTCTTGCAACACAATGGCAATAGAAAAGCTTTGTGTCTGGGTCTGCAAGATTTTCATACATTCTTGCTTGCTACGCGCAGACGCTGTTTATTTGCATAAGGCACCGTCCTTGAAGTGACTTGCAGGCTAATGCTAGTGTATAAGATTCTATTTACCAAGTTAGAATTAGACCTCAGATCTCTGTGGACACAGTGTGAAGTATAGCTACTGATTACAGCCTTTACAGGAACAACTATATGTTAGGCAAAGGTAGCCAGCGAATCGTCTTTTGAGCTGTTGCATACGGTAGGTACCGGCACAGCAGCCTAGGTTATGGTTGGTTGGTTTTAAATCTTTATCCTCGGACTGACAAAGCCTTGATAGGTTATTTCTGGTAGTTTCGCATACTTGTAGAGGCTCTTGACACAGGGCCGGTTGCAGAGATTGGCAGAGTGAAATTTTCCTATTGCTGAAGTGTTGTTGCCGTGGGAATTATTCCATTCATTAGGTGCCGCTGAATAGAGAGCAGTCCTGAAATGCGTTGCTCAAGCGCACATCCTGAGAGTCGAATCAGCGCCGTGTGATTTTGAGATGGGCGCGTAATTACTGAGCTAACGGGGCGTATATATAGTAAGTGTCAGTATTTTTGTGGGCATGAGAAAAGTATATCCTCGCGTTCGCCTGTTTTAACATCATGTGGAAGATTGATTTGCTGAAACCGATCGGTTACCAGCCCAACAGTTCCTTACCATGCAAAGTTAGCTGTAAGAATAATGACGTCAATGGCTTGAACCGACCGATGACAGAGTGGTAAATGGAAGAATGCCGTAGGCAAAAGTATCACCACAATCCATCAACTTCAATTGTTTTAGATGAAGATCGAAAATTGGTTTCGTTGCATTAGTTTAAACTTTGACAAAATAGGCTTAAAACATTGTTAAAATGTCTGAAGGTCAGTCAGACAGCTTTTAAACCATCGCCAAAAATTGCAAGTTAGCCCACATGCTCCAAATAAGTTTGCTTACCTTGCCTATTGCTAGAAATTTTCGTGTAGACATTCTGGCTTAAAATTATTTTTTCAGATTGCTCGACTGATAAATTATTGCAAGAAACGTTCTTTCAGTCAACAGTGACATAAATGTGATAATTTTGCTAATGCCATGGTTGAGAATTTGAATGGAACTTGGAAGTTGAGCGGCGGTGACAGTCCAAGCGAATATCTTCGAGCCGTAGGTAGGCTAACACTTTACAAAACAAATTATCTCTTCATATGCACTTGTCAAAAATTGTTTCTGTTTATACTCACAAACTGCCCGTCAGCAATTTAGTATTTTTGTGTGGATTTCCTGTACGAAGACGTTAAATCAACACAAAAAAACGGTTTATTGATTGGCTCGCTGAGGATGGTTTACATCACCATACAAAACGTGTTCGAAAAACGTTTGTTTTTTTAGGCTGTGGTCTATTTCTACGAACCATAGCTAGCCATGCCAGTCCTACTGTCGAGATCGACGTTCAAGAAAATTGCGTCTGCATACAAACCAGTGTAGCTGTAAAGTCATTTGAAACTAGTGGAAACTACGACGAAGAATTTGATGAAGCACCTCCTGACCACAAGAAATGTCGGGTACGAGTAGCCATGGCCACCTGGAGATGTGGCCTGATTTGTCACATTTTGCAGATTTTGATTACAGCTACTGCTAGTGCTTGACTGACATTTTTTGAGATGTTTTTACTTTTTGCGGTTTCCTAATGTCCTAATGACAAAAAACTTTTTTGTTGCCTTGGGGAAGCAGTAGCAAATGAGAAAAAGTAAGTTGAAAAACGCAAAATCAGACTGTTATTGAAAATTAACAGTCTGACTAAAATCTACAAAATCAAAATTTCTTTGTTTTTCAACATGTGAGGATGTTAAAACCAATTGTGTCATCTGGGGAAAAGAATAAAGAAAGCGTAAAAATGTAATTTTTAGAAAAATTTATTTAAACGTTTGCTCAAAGTTAGAAAAACTTGGAAATTTCTGCAAAATGTGACAAATCAGGCCGTATCTTTAGATGGCCATGGAGTAGCCTATATCTAATAGCTCCACTCATCCAATTCAAATGTCTAATGGAAGTAAACTGAGCTAAAATAAAAAGTAAAAATTCAGAGTGTTCCAAAAGTCGTGGACAAGTTTTGCCATTGAGTATATCGAAAACTACCGCCCCGATAGCTCAGTTGGTTGCGCGTGACTTCGTGAACGAAGAAGCTTCAAGACCAAGCGGCGCTGGTTCGAGTCGTGGGGTGTGCGCTTGAGCAACACATTCTAAGGACTGCTATCCATTTAGCGGCACCTAATGGATAGAATAATTCCCAGGCAATCACACTTCAACAATCAGAAACTTCGCTCTGTCAATCTCGGTAACCGGCCCTGCGTCAAGAGCCTCTACAAGTATGCGAAACTACCAGGAATAACCTATCAAGGCTTTGTCAGTTCGAGGATAAAGATTCAAAACCAAACAAACCAACTAAAAACGCATGTGATGTATTCTATACGCTTGTAATTACAATTTTTTTATGAAATGTTCAATGTTTACACTGTTGGTTACACTGCACACATCCATCTGAATAATTCAATTCTCGTGAGGAATCGCCCCCGAAAATTTTTACTTTGCCCACAAAAAAAAGTTTTTACTAACTTATTACAACATTTTAGTGATATTGTATTAGGCACATTTTGAATGACGTATTCATCGACTTCCTTTTCGATGAGCACGTTTTGGTAAAGAAATAGCCTACTGCCTACATGTCTGAGAGTGAGAGGAAAGAATCATGGCAAAATGCAACGACATCTCTTGAATAAAAGTGGATCCAATTGTTCCAAACTTTTATCAACAAAAACATAACTATTCCAAACTTTCAAAAACTTGTCGAGTTTGTGTTGGTTTGCTTGGGACATCAACACCAGTTGAGCAATTTTTTTCAATTATGAACAATATGTGGACTGATGACAGAGGCCAAAATGCTAGAACAGTATGTCAAAGCTCGCCTCACTTGCAAAATTAATGTTGATTTGACATGCAGTGAATTTTATAAAAAAATAAAATCGAACTCTGTACTTTTTAAAAAGGTGCTTAACACTGAAAAATATTATTAGGCCTGGTTCATTTAGGCTACTCATAAATATTATTAAGTTAGTTTGTTTTCGTTGGTGAAATAGGCCTACATATGTTGGTAATTTGCCCATATTAATTAATTAGTTGCATTAAATTCTTTTGTATTAGGCCTACATTAAGTTCATTTGCAGTTTTTAATATGCGTCCCGGATTTGCATTTCTAAAAAATGGCAAGCCAATTAGCCAAGCCTTGCTAAAACACTTTCGGAGAAACGCCAATCTCATCCATCGCATTAAATGTTTGAAAGGATGGTTGCAAGTGTGAACAGATAGTTTTTTGTGTTTTATCTTTTCAATTGCGTACACTTTATGATACATTATTTTAAGAAGTACGACATGCGTGCAAATAAATCAAAAGGATAGCAACTGAAAAAACGTTTGAGAATCCATGGTTGGTTGGTTTTGAATCCTTATCTTCGGGCTGACAAAGCCTTAAATAGGTTATTCCTGGTAGTTTCGCATAGCCTACTTCTACTTGTAAAAGCTCTTGACACAGGGCCGGTTACAGAGATTGACAGAGCAAAGTTTTCCTATTGTTGAAGTGTTTTTGCTGGGGAATTATTCTAACCACTCGGTGCCGCTGAATGGAGAGCAGTTCTGAAGTGCGTTGCTCAAGCGCACACCTCAAGAGTCGAACCAGCGCATTTGAGCCGGGCGCTTGACCACTGAGCTAACGGGGCGGACTCCTGATCCGAATCCCTGATCTATAGATGCCTATTATCATTCGTTTTGACCATGTTAGTTGCCGGTATTCTTTTTAGACTTTATTTTATGTCGCTGGAGAAGTCTTGATGCAAGAACAAAGATGGGACAACCACAAAGTCGTCATTAAACGCCATGTCAATACACAGGACGAAATGATAATGGTGAGCCAGCAGTAGTTAATACATCAAGTAGTAGCCTAGTCTGGTTGATCAGTTTCGAAAAACTTAGGTAAAAAAATAGCAATCGTTTGCATTTTTAGTGTTACAAAGAATTTAGGTTATTGTTAGTTGGCCTCCAGTAAGATTGCCCATATTTAAACCTCCAAAACAAAACAAAAATATAAGACACAAGAAAATTCAGTATAGGCCTACACCAAAAGCAAGGGCATAAAAGTAACCGAAAAGCAATTGTCGAAGATAGTCAATATTCCAAAAATATAAGACACTCGAAAATAGACAAAGGCAGCAAAGACAATTCTACTTACCCAATCACCATAGAAATTCAATCAAATTAGATTCGTTTTATTATAAAGGTAACAAAGTGAAAAATATATTTGAAAAAATTAGCATTGTAGAATTTTTTTTTCTCACTTGAGATGAAAATTGTTATTCATTGTGGAAAGCCATGTTCGTGAAAACAAATGTTTAAATTTTCTTCGTTTGAACCTCCTCATCACCTACGAAAAGCCAATTCCTCGCCTCATGCTATAGCATTTTCAAAGAGACAAAAAAATGATCAGAATCCGGTGATCCAGGAAAAAAGTCTAGGCTCGCTTTCTGGCAATCAGACTTGTCAAAAGCAAAAGATTATATCACTATCAATTTTCCTTTTAGGAAATTCAGATCGGATCTGTTAAATGCCGCCGTATTTTCAGCCGAACCAACTCTCCACCTAAAGCTTTCGTGAAATGAAGACATAGGACACTGCTTAAACGAAGATGAAGAAGAACACTATCGTCTGAATGTGTTGCTAAAAGTATCAATGCAATGGAGGATCTGAGCGTTTTTGTTAACCTAAATCAGTTTATTTTTTATCCTAATGGAATGCATAATCCATGTACGCATTGTTTGTATGGCCGGTGTAGGCTAACATGTTTTCGTAAACATCTTGTCTTGGTTTAGTTTGATTTTTGAATCTTGCTGCTGAATTATGTTGCTGCCAATCAGCTTAGGTCCAAGTTTAGAAATTGCTCTACCGAAGTTAAAAATGTAATGTACCAATCATATTGTATGCCAATGTATGGTTCTCAGGTATGGTGTAATTATAAAACTTCTACTTTAAATTGCATACGAGTTGCTTACAACGAATCATACAGAATTATTCGCAATTTGTCGAGATACGATAATGTTAGAGCAGGGGTTCCCAACCTTTTTGTTGTTCGTACCCCTTTGTCAGGTCAGAGCATTCTTCGTACCCCAAAAAAATTCTGATTGAATTTTTCAGGTATATATTGTTAAATTAAATTGCTTTATAGCTCAACTAAACGTTAAACCGATATTTCACGCAAACATGCAAAAATTACCAAAAGAAATTAAATGTCAGAACTTATTTTGTTTGTCACTTGTTGGTGCTTCATTGATAAAATTCACTCAAACGACCGTTCGATTTTACTCAAGGCAACACGTAAATCATCTTCCAGTTGCAGACGATTCCTGTACTTTTCTTGATATACATCATGGTCGAAAAGCCACTTTCACAATAATAAGTTGTTGAGAAGAGAATTAACACTGTCATGGCTTCCATAGCAAGACTTGGGAAGGTTTAAAATCTTCAAACTTTGATTTGTCAAATAGCAGTTTATTTTGGCAGCTTTTCATTTTGATGATGTTCTCCTTTAAATTATCCTCATCCGACATTTTTGTTAAATCAAAAAGAAATGGATTTATAATCCAATGCTGGAAATAATTCAATTCACCAGCAAAAAAGTAGCCATTGAAAGAATCAACCAGCATCTTTAAATGGGAAATAATTTTATTTTTGCCATTTGGCAGCAAAGGGTTATCAGCAATTTGATCAAGTCAAGGAAAATTAGCAAGGTTTTCATTTTGAGCAGCAGCAAGTAAAAAGACACATTGTTATGAGACAATGAGGCTATACTTAGCCAACTAAATAACAACAATTATTTGTAGATAATTATTTTTTTCAAAGTAAAGACCGTGATGGCATAATATAATTTACAATTCCAAAATAAAACTGTAGGCCTACTGTGAAATCTGTTTGAAAAGCTACTCTGTGGCCCAAGGATCTTCGTACCCCTTGATGTTTAATCTCGTACCCCCGATTGAAAACCTCTGCGCTAGAGTGGTGTCAGGTACAGAACGACGTTTTAACTTTTGATGCTGTATTTAGAAAATAATGCGATGCATTTGTAGAACGCGGCAAAAGATCTATTAATCCTCTTTTGCGCAATGTTATGTCTTCTGATTACTAGTTCAATTCTACTTTTTATATTCACTACAACAGTATTTTGTATGTTGTTTGATGTAGCAGCATTGTGATTTGTGTTAGTCTGATATTTTGTGTGATGACTGTTAAAAATTTGAATTATATTAACTTTGTGTCTGATGCAAATAAATGAATAAAAAATAGGCCTACTGCATGAGGACCAGAAATAAAACTCTGCGCGATAAGATACTGGAGAATGCAAAAGCTTAGTTTTCGTTTTTACTCGGATAGACCATGTTGCCAAATTAAGTCTCAAAATGACAGTTGAACTTTTTGTATATTCAGAGGATAGATTTAGAAGAGGTAATCTTCATACTTCCGTGGTAAAAAAAAATAGAAGTTACAAGTCACTCCCAGATCGATGCTTGGACAAAGCAGGACGTCTTGATGCTTGAGTCCACATACTTGGAACTCATGTTGCCAATCTCCTCGTTGTGAGTCCCTGTAATTCGCGTTTTGAACCGGATGACAACAACCAGAGACCGCAACTCACAGGGCACCCGGTACGGTAAAACGATAAACCCTCGCCCCCTGTGTCCTACGAGAGAAATTCATCCTCCTGAGCAAGTGCAGGCAGCTCCACCTGTCGTAAGGGTCGGAGTAACACTGTTGCAGTTGAACGTGGAAGGCCTTACCAAAGACAAATGCAACATCTTGTAAGACCTAGTACAATGTAGCCTAACAGCAATCCTCTTACAAGAAACCCTCACCATGGAAGTATCGAAGTTAAAGATCAATGGATAGCATATAGCCCAGGGGCGCCGGAACGATTTTTGACTGGGGGGGCAAGATTACGAAAAAAGGGCACTTTTGTTTACTAAAAGGCCAATTTTTTTTCAAGTTTTAAGATAAGATATAGCGACAATGCTAATCTATCAGCTCACTATGTATTGAGTAGGCCTAATGATAACCTACAAGTGTCCGGTATATAAAGAAGGGCATCATGCTATGTTATAATGATGCAACCTACTGTCAAGCCTTAAAGCAGCCTGTGGCCATGGTCGCTAAGTAGTGCTTGAATGACCATCGGAGTTACCTCCTCAATCGGCCAAGTTTAGCCGCCGGTCTCTTCTAGCCAATTATTTAATTTCGCAATAAAATGATCGTGGATTAACTGTCGAAAATATATAGTACCGTATCAAAGAGTGACGCAAAATTAGGTCAGCGCGTCATAATCGCCACTGTTGCATTGTGCGGGAATATTTGTTATTGATGGAATATATCCATCTGCGATCACCAGCGCTGTAAGTCTTGTTTGTAATTCCCGACGTTTATTTTAACAAAATCTTAATCCGAAGTGCTAATTTACATCTGCTGGCAATATTGTCGCTTTTATGTCGATTCGATGTTGTCGGACATTGAATCGTTGTTAAAAAGGAGAACTAGGTTAGTTGACATCCGAGGGGAAAACATTTTTTGATCATATTTTCCAAAAATTATGCTTCTTTTAGTAATGTCCTTCACATCATTGAAATACTTATTTTATTACCTTGCCGTCATCGTCAACACATGTTGACGATGACGTTGTTTTTCGTAGCTAAACAGAATTCTAGGGGAGTGGCAAACTTCTTTAAAATCAGCCACATTGGAGACACTCGTGCGAGTGTCCTTAGATGGTCCCGCAGTACTGGATTACAATCCCGATTAAGCAGTTATTGCGTGGTGCAACGATTCTATTGTAGGACGTCGCCCAGGCCCAGACTTCAACAACGCCAAGTGATCATTTTAGCATTGTTGCAAGTTTAATTCTATTTACTTATGCTATCATTATTTTGTATTTTGGCCTCCAAGCACGCAGATTTGGCCGCCGAGAAGGAGCTCCCGGTATGCCACGATGGCTGCCGAAAAAAAAACGAGTTTTAAAGCTTGTGGCCTACTGTGTTGCAAAATTTTGTGCCGTATATATTATTTTGAGGCAAAAATGAAAGATTATAAGTTAATTAGGCTAAAAGCGAATAGCAGAAATTGTTATATTGCAAAATGTGCAGTAGCTTACATGACTTTAAAAGGGCACCATTGCCCCCCTGCCCCTCCATCTGCAGAAAAATTGAGGGCAGGGGGAGCATCCGCCCCCCCTGCCCCCCCGCTTCCGGCGCCCCTGATATAGCCTACCCTGACGCTTGCACCAATAATAACATTCATGGAATAGCCACATATGTGAGGAACCCTGACAAGTGAAAACCGATTGCTTCATCTAACTCTGACTGAGAAGTTGAAAGGACAGCCATTGAAATCGAAGGATCAACATGTATACTGTAAATCATCAAATACACGTCTGCAAGCTAACTCCATGTATGCCGGAGACTTCAATTCTCACAGCACAACCTGGAGCTACCGCCATTTAAACGAGTTCAGACAAACTGCTTCAAACAAAATGCATACAAAAAGGGGCCATGTATAGTTTCAAATTTAATGTACTTTATTTGTTTAAAGTCTAAAAAAACAAACTGTGGTCTGATGAAAAGTAATGAAGCGGGACCAGTTTGTAAACGCCATCATAAAAGGCCACTTGTTTTTTTGAACGAAAAAAGTTTATTTAAAGATAAAATAAAAAGAAGGTATTTTACTGCGCCAAGGTTCAAATAAAACTAAACAGTCATCGTTGACCATTAACGTCGTTCCACACTGCTGCATTTTATGCTGTATATTTATAAATTATAATAAGTGATGTGATCTACAGGCAGTAGCCTATGAATCTATGCAAGTTTTTATCTCAATTTTGCTTGCGAATGATTAGTCGGATTGTCTGTGATTTTGTCGTTTAGTGGAAACATTTGTTTTATTTGATTAAATTACCAATCCGAGATGGTTCAAAACGTTTGTTTAAAAGTAGATGACTTACGGTACGTAAAACGTCATTATAAGCAGTAGCATTGACGGAGGTCCAGGGGGTACTTTTGTACCCGATATGATTTTAGGGGCTCGTAACCTTTCCAGGGAGCTCGGAAGTTTCAAGAAACCGCCGCGCATTCTTCGGGCGTAATGTGTTTTGATTTGGGGCCCGAGGATTTGAATTGATACAAGGACCAAATCAACCTCTTAACGGCCTTGATTGTGGGTAAGATGATTTGTTCATTTCTGCACCCATAATTATTTAGGCTATGTTAACTAGATGTTTAATAGACAACAACGATATGTCCAATTTAGAAACTAGTTCAGTTCAGCAGACCGTAGCCTTAAAAAGAGCCGTAGGTATTTCTCTCTAGAGTGGCGTACTGTTCATACATGAGAGAAATGAAAAGCTATACTCGAAGGGGCGCCACTCCGTAATCGCCAGGGTTCCTTTAAGTGTCTTACCAAACATACAAAGCCACATGCTTTTGAGCGGTTTGGAACCAGCGGCCTTTCGAACGTCGAACCATGTCTTTCACCACTCGGCTATGCAGCCGAGACCATAGACCACATTTTGGAGACCCACAGCTTGAAATAACACTTAGTTCATCCGATCTACAGAGACTACACTGAGTACACTGGTGTAAGGAGGTCTGGTCATTCGAACAAATAGCTATAAAAACTATATTTTAGCGAATTTGTGTCACTGCTGTATATTTGATAATGTTTTGGCTATGGTTTAGAAACAAAGCAATCCTCTACATAGGCGTAGCCAGGGGGAGCGAAAGGGGCCATGGCCCCCCCCCCCAAATTTTCCAACTTTGGATTCCGAAGTTGAGCTCTTTGTTGAAAATGTAATAAAATTTGTCGAAATTTATAACGTTTTCCAAGACATCTGGTTAATAACATCCCCCAGGACTTGTTTTAGACACACAGATAGACACCAATAAATTTTGCAAATCGTAAATCGCGCAAAATTTACGCGATTTACGTTTCTTTGAACTAATTTGTGGAAGCAATTTTAGAATGGTTTACTCTGTTGGGTTTTTATGTACTGTAGTTATTGAGTTTTTGTGTAGCTGAGTTTTTGGTGTTCTCTAATTTTAGCCGCAGTTTTTGCCGTTCGTGTGTAAGAGCTACCTTTAATAAGTTAATAGCTGTTTATCTGCTAATAAACTTCATACAAATATTACCTTAAGTGTTTCCAGAAAGCGCTACAATCCATTATTTGAGTGTAAATTTTCAAAAATGTTCCGGGGGAGCATGCTCCCGGACTCCCCTAGAAAACGCGTGCCTTCGGCACGCTCTAACCCCCCACCACTTTCATTGTTTCCCTTGCTCAACCCACCAGGATACGCCACTGCACATCAACTGGCGATGGCTTAAATCAAACACTTTGTTACTCTCTTCAATTCATCAAATATTTGCCCCCCCCCCAATTTTTTTTCTGGCTACGCCACTGATCCTCTATCTAATCTATCTAATCCAGTGGTTCCCAACCTTTTTGTCTTGGTGACCCCCTTTAAAAAAATTCGTAGATACCGCGACCCCCACTTAGGCTATTAACTTTCCTAAATGCAAGTATACTATTAACAAATAATACAACAAAATGCAGCACTAAAAATGTTTTTCTTGCATTTATTGACAAATCAATGCGATGGTTGACCTTGTAGGTCTGCAGCTAACCGTGAAATTCGAGGTTGCGTGCTAGACAGAGCCAGTCTCATGTCGTCTTCCACATTCATTCTATTTCTTTCCTTCGTTTTCATATGCAGAAGAGCTGAAAAACCACTCTCACTTAGATACGTCGTAGCGAAAAGCAGTAATACTTGAAAAGCCAGCTTAGAAATCTGTGGGTATGAGTCATACATTTCACACCAAAATTGAGAGAGTGATTTTGTATTGCTGGTTCGCAATTGCTAATTGCTCACTTAAATTAAACAACTAGCATTCCAGTCCCAGTTGAAAATCTCTATCATTACAATTTCAAAAACACAAAGCTATTGCACTGATGTGATGTTCAAGTTCTCTCTTTCTCCTACACTACAAATAAATACTTAAATAGACCACAAACTACTAGCACTAGGGCTAATCTCGTTGCTAGGATCTCATTGCGGTGTGTTTACATCACCCGCAACCGCTTCATTTCGGTTGAAACTACCGACATGAAATCCAAACCGCCACGAATCTCATTTCGGTCATCGCATGCAAACAGACTACGAGTCTGGCAGACTAACCGAAACGGAAAATTTTCATTTCGGGCGCAATGAAACGTCATGTAAACGTAGCCTGGCACATACTACTAGCGGACCGGTACCTCGTCCTACTTACATTCACTTTTGTTGTTGCATTAGCAACAGCTTCGCGACCCCCTATAAAATGCTCTGCGACCCCCAGGTTGGGAACCACTGATCTAATCATTCATCGTTGATCTGTAATAACTGTTAATCTGCAGCTTAGGAATGAAACTAAATCCTAGAATCGATATAAAATTTTCATTTCTAACCTTAAAACTAAAACAAATTATGTAAAGTAAAAAATTCATAATTGCAGGCTTCCAGTGAAT
The DNA here is from genome assembly GCF_918807975.1 of Aplidium turbinatum. Taxonomy (NCBI): domain Eukaryota; kingdom Metazoa; phylum Chordata; class Ascidiacea; order Aplousobranchia; family Polyclinidae; genus Aplidium; species Aplidium turbinatum. The sequence goes on along the minus strand of NC_137481.1, from coordinate 21,369,332 downwards.
ATGCTTTATCATGACTCGCACCTTTTGTTGCCGCCAGTGGTTTTGCCATAAAATATCTTGTGGTATAGTTTCTGTGAGCTCATCAGATAACGTTCATACAACGTAAAAGTTTGAAGCTTCAAATGCTGACAAATCAGAGTTATCGATTAACCAAGATCACCGCCTTGTTCTTTGGGTAACAAAGCAAAGATGTTCCTAGGAAACGTGGTCGATGCTTTCCACAATTGCAGCTAAGCTAACCGCCGTACAGCAGTAGTCCTGTGAGATCAAACATAGCTTTCTGTAAAATTTAGTTTAGGTCATAACTGAGTTCATTGAAACTGCACCAGTGGATTTCATTTGTATTCTTGATATTATAAATTGAGTTTTACATTTTGTACCAACTTTTATGTAGTTAAGCCAGCTTGAAGATTTAAAGTTAAAAGTTTTAAAAATGAAATTGTGGATTAGAAAATTTATGCCTATGTCAATATGCAAAACTCCTGGCAGAAGCTGATGGGGCGGCGGCGGCATATCAATGTTGCCAGGTATTTTTCAAATTTGTAGTTTAAAATTGTTATTCTATAAGTTAGCTCATAAGCTGGTTGATGCTCATTATCTACTAAAGTTCAAAACCAGTAAAAAAAACAGTAGCCTATTGCATTGAGAAATTGTTGAAAACATTTTGGATTAACATTATACGGGGCTAATTTAGCTCAAAAGCAGGTTGATGCTCATCACCTACTAAAGCTAGCCCCGTACAACGTTAACCCAAAATGTTTTCAACAATTTCTCAATGCAATAGGCTACTGATTTTTTTTTCGCCAGTCGAGTATAGCACGAATTAATCGAATTAGCACGAATTAATCGAACACCATTATTTTGTTCATTAGGCCTAAGCAGCACTAATTTCAACTAGATCTGAGTCTCAAATGGATTGAACTTAATCTGAAAAGGTAAATTTCGAATACGGACATTTACTGTAGCCTAGTTGTACTGTACATGGCAGCAGGGTAGACTAACAGCTAGAGCAGGGTTAGAATTTCTCATATCACCAACGTAGTCATTTTTTTTTCGATATTTGTAAGTCGGGAGCAGAAAGTGCTCGCAACCACCCAGAAATTTGGCGAAAAGCAGTTTTAAATGCTTTGGTTTTAAAGGCATACTAAATGAAATTTTCAAACGGGAATTAAGCATTAAAATGCGTAAACTGAACATTCAAGAATACATTTCAAAAAAAATTACCGAAAAAATGTTGTTTTCAATGGCGCTGGCAAGGCCCAAAGTCCAATGTTTCATTTATTTTCATTTTTTTCAAAATGACCAAAAAGTGCAAACACAGCTCGAGAATACGTCACAAAAGACAGCAATAACAAAAGCCACGTTACAACATCTGATGTTTTAACATCAGATCTGAGGTTTTGAGCAAACTGTCTGATGTTTTGACGTTGAAATCTGATGTTTTGATGTACATACATACATAGCCTACAGTTAAATCGCCGGCAGTAACAACTGTTGCGTGATTAGCTGATTGCTCGTCTTTTATTACGTAGACTGTACAGTCGCACGCTTCGCTGCTCAGGCCCATTTTGGTTTTGAAAGCTCTGACAAAAGTACGCGCGGAATGCTGATCAGACCGCAATGGGGCAAAATTTTATTGAAAATCGTTTTATGGTAGCATGTTAAACACAAAGAATGTGGAAAATCGCCAAGTCGGGTTTTTATTTTAGTACCCCTTTAAATCCTTCTTACTTCAGCTACGTTAGAAATCGTTTTATCAGATTTAAACTTTTTGTGTAATTGCTGCTATGTTTCACATACATTACAACTATTGTGACCACAGAACGAAAACTGATGTGGGTTCGACTATATCAGTAGACTATTCATTTTTAGTATGGTATCGGCAATGTTTGTCCGCTGCAAAAGAGCTCGGTATCTTCATTTCAAGTTTTTGAGTTGATGTGGCGTTGTGATAAGGGCTGTTCGAAGCAAATTTCAAAAAAATGTTTCAAATTTTTTGTTTCGTGTCTTTACTTTTTTTTTAATTTGGCACGAAACGCATTTCCAAATTTTGTTTAGGTTGAACAGTTTTCAGCACAAAAATATCCACATTATTTTGTCTCGACAAAAGTGTCTTTGGCTTGATTTTGTTTAGAATTACAGACTTAATCTACAGTATTTACAAAAAATTCAATTTTTTAACAAAAAATCGTGTTCCATAGCTCGAGTTGTTACAAGCAGGGCCGGATTTAGCTGATAGGGGGCCCGGAGCACTTTTAGATCGGAGGCCCCCGTCCGAAAAGCCACCTCTGTCTACAGTAGCATTAATCCAGCACTGCACTGCACGGCAATTTGCAGAAACTTCAAATGCTCAAAGAAATAAAAAAAACAAAATCACATTTTTTTCCACGTCGGGGGGCCCTTCAGGGGCACCTGCACCCTCTGCTCCCCCTAAATCCGAGCCTGGTTACAAGAGTAGTTTGCGAAAGCTTATTATCATTTATTGGCTTACGTCATTTGAGTATCAAGTTCGCTTTAACTCTGTTTTACATGGCTGTTGAATTATTTTGATTACGATGGTAACTAGAGATCTGTGTAGGCTGTTCCTTGCTTTATCAATAGGCTTGCTGTACAAAGCGCTCTTGTCAAAGTCATACTGCTTGATTTAAGAAAGATTGATTTGGATTGGAATAAAAACGCACCAGTCTAAGATCTAATTCTTAAGGCTTTCACTGTTAAGGCTTTCAGTGTTGACTTACAACTTTGGAGAGGATTTTGCGTGGTTTTAATGTTTTATTGGTCATGCTAAAAATAAGCGATCATTGATTTTCGCAGATTTAGTATAAGACTTGATAGTTAGTCATATTCAAAATTTCAAATATATCATGTCTCAGCTAAATGGAGTGTGGAAATACAAAAGCTCAGAAAACTTCGATGACTATATGAAAGCTCTTGGTAAGTCGGATATTGTTCTTTCTGATATTGCAGAACTGGAAACGGGATTTATCATGTCAGCCAGAAGCTTGATGTAAAAACTTGTATAAAACTCAAAAGTACTTTTTCTAGATGCATCCAGTAGGCGCAGACAAATTGTCAAAAACATGTTGCATTTAATGGATTAACCATTAAAAATCACTTGAAAACGTTATAGCTCTATTGAAAAGGAAAATAATAAATAACGAAACTTAACACGCAATCTAAAGCAGAAAACAATTCACCTAAGAAAAAACTAGAAAAAACACAAATAACGTTAGAGTGATTAAGTAGGTTGAATAAACATACAATGTCAAGCGTTAGCGCTTTGTATGCCTTTTCACAAAAAGCAACAAATTATCGGGTAGCCTAACCTTTTAAAGGAATGATATATTTTTGTTTCCAAAATCACTTGTCTTTATCTAGTAATTCCACACTACTCACTAGCTGGGTCTACCCAAAGCAAGAAACATGGCCTTGCCACGTTTGTCTATGAGAGCTTGAACTGAACGGTTGCAAACTCCTCCGCCAATGAGGAAATAGAATGGGCTTGCGTGAGCATTGAAAATTACAACATCGTCAATGTATACAAGCCACCATCCTCACGCCTGAACCCACCATCTATTCTACATCTCCTTGTCTATTCTATACCCGCACTTATCCATGCTGGAGACTTTAACTGCCAGCACATCGACTGGGGTTACAAGTACATCAACAGCGACAGAGAATGCCTGGTTGCTTGGGCTGCGAACAACAACCTCGCCCTCCTTTACAACCCAAAAGATCCTGCCAGCTTCTGGTCCAGACGCTGGAGAACGGACGCAAACCCTGACCCGGCCTTTGCAATTATGGACAAAGACTGCTCTCTTCCTGACAGACGTGTGCTGGAGAAGTTCCCGCGTTGCCAACATCGACCTTCGCTTATCACTGCCTTTAAGCTTGTCTCTCCCATCCCAAGTGCCGCAGTGAAGCGATGGAACTTTAGAAAGGCCAATTGGAATCGCTGCAGCCTCATAAATAATCAAACTGTGGCGGAAGTACCATCACCTTCTACCGCCAACGTGGATGAGGCGACCAAGACTTCTGCCGTGCCATCAAATCCGCAGCTAAACAAGCTATCTCTCGCGGTCGCCGAAAGAACTACACGCCGTGCTGAGATTCAGAGTGCGAAACTTTATACCGCTCTTATGTTCGTGCATCACCAGATGCCGCCTGTATCTCAGCCGCAACAAGACTGCTCGATCGGCTGGACTCACGGAGGCTAGAGCGATGGAAAGACACCGTCAACACTATCGACGTTACACACTCTAGCCGGATAGCATGGAGTACTAAACATGGAGTAGGCCTACTGTACGTGAAATTGCCAACATTTTTTATTTTTACATTCTAACGTAGTTCATTCATGAAACCTTGACGTTTAACAAAAGAGACCATGGCTGTACGTTGTCATAGAGTGCCAACACGTAACAAAGCTATAATGGATTGTGCAGTCTAGTGAGTCTACCTCCAGTTAGTCGACAATCCAGACTTTTTAAGTAAATAATACCTGTGCCAAAGCACACAAAATCTTGAGTAAAGTGGTCAGAGTCCATTTCAGCCTGATCGATTTCTCTGAACACCGGCATAACGACGTTGCCGAAGGTTTTACGAAAAAATACAGTTTTGTCATGCTCTAATGATTGCGTATACCTTTGTATGTATTCGCAATGAAAGATATGATAAAATAAGACCATAAATCAAACTCTGTAGACTAGGCAGAATGCATTTTGTGCTTGCAAGCATGGAAGTAGTTAGCATTTGCTGTGATAATAATTAACTTTGTTAAATACAAACATTAGAATGTGCAACGTTGCAACCCAGTTAACAACATCCGTCATTTTAACGTTGATTCAAAGGCATTTGGGTATAAAGCGATTTTGTATTCAACGTTTGCAAACAAAATGTGCCATGCGCTATCGCAAGTAAGTTAATTGATTAACCAGCTAACTTAAGGTGATCGATTAAGACGACCAATGATTTTTCACGCAATATTACGCAACAACTGTGATTAAGACTTTGAAACGGATTATACTGTATTGCGAAATTGTTAATGTAGAACAGATTTGTTGCTTTGTATCCAACCCTCAATACGAGAAAAGAACATAATAATGATGATAAAAACATAATATTTGTTTAGTAATGAATTATTCGCTTGCCCTTTTAGGTAGCATTTGGTAACAGCAACACTTTTGTACCTTCATTATTGGTAGGTTTACTACATTATGGCAAAATAAACATAAAGTGCGAAATTTGGTAAGAAATATTTTGGGGTAGATCTGGATTCATGATGTGTAATAAATTTTAATAACCTCATAACAAAAACTAGCTATGTTGCTATAGATATTTTTGGGTTTTAGGTGTCAACTTTGCCACAAGGAAAATGGGAAACATGGCAAAACCCACAGTTACCATCGAAATCAACGGAAATTCATTCTTACTGAAAAGCGCCAGTACTTTCCGAAACTTGGAAACGAAATGCAACATCAACGAAGAATGGGATGAAGAGACCGCTGATGGACGAAAATGCAAAGTAAAGATGAAATTACACATGACTGTAGATATCTTACGCTGCATCGCAGAGTGGTTAGACTGGCTTAAAAATTTTTTTTAGCTTGTCTCATTGTTTTCCATTTCAAAAGATGTGTAGGCCTATAGGTTGCCTGAAATAAGCAAAATGCCTTTTCACCACTAGTAGCGCTAAGTGATGCTTTTTAATCTTCTTATACCTCTCAAAATAATAGATTTTAGGGCCCTGTAAACTTACCAAGGGGCTCGAAAACTTGAAGACGCCACGTTTTCTGTAAATTGAGTGCATTTTTCCTAGAAATGTTTTGAGGGCTCGTAAATCTCAGTAGTACCGGACTTGGCTTGGATTCGACTCTCGATGAACTCTGGTATTGCAGAAATCTTTTTCTTGCTTCTACTAAAACTATCAGAGATAAATGTTCCATGCATTGACGTAGCTACGAGAACATTCTATCCTGCTTCACCCAAGTCCTAAGACAATGCTTTGACGTTCATGCAATAGCAGGACTAGTAATAGGCTAGTATTCGTTACAAAGGCTAATAACTCTACATGTACCTCAAAAATCGGTTTCTTTTCCTGTCATCTGTCTGACAACAACATAAGCTGTATGTCAACAAAAGCTCACTTTTCTACACGAAAAATGACAACGGATGATAAAACTAGCGTTTGGAATCATTGATGAGTATTTCTAAAAAAAAAAACTTTTTACTAAAAGCTAATTGCTCAATTTTGAAAAAAGGATTTTTATATTTTTGTTAGCTGAAACAACGGATATATCCATTGCGTTGATTGTTTGTAACCTGTTCTCACACCAGTCAGCCACGGGTGTGCTTGGAGGGCAATCGCCCCCCCCCCAATTTTATCTTACTTCCAAAAACATGTTTTTATACTAATAAGCTAGAACGTTTTAATACCATTGCAATTCATATTGAATGACGGTTGCCTCCCTAAAACTTTCTTTTTAGCTGCGTCACTGGCCAAAGCATTGTCGGCTTGTTGCCAAGTAAATGATCACCGCATATATTTAGACCATGCTGAGCTGGGATGGAGACAAGTTGATTCATGTTCAAAAGTGGGACGGCAAAGAGACGAAAATCATTCGATACGTTGACAGCAACGGAAATCTTATAATGGTAAATTTGCAACTCACTTTGTGATTTTTTTGTCCTTCTTAACTATTTATTATACACCGTCCACATCTATAGTTCACTTTAGGGTAGATAAATGCTAGACTTAGCGATCGAAAAAAGAACTAACCCAGTCAGCAAATCAGTCCTTTTTACATTGATTCAACGTCTTTAGACGGTAAGGAAACGTCTTTAGACGTTGAATCAATGTAAAAAAGGACTGATTTGCTGACTTGGAAGTCATGAACGATGGCTATGAGTGTGTGCGCTGAAGAATCTAACTTCAATGTCAACCTTTAGCGGCACTTAGTGGATAGAATTTACAAATAATGTCTAGATTAGAACAATTAGAAATATCACTCCGTCGATTTCCCTGACTGAACCTAAGTGAAGAATTCAGAGTTTCAACAAGTATGTGAAGCTTCCAAGAATAGTCTTCCAAAGAGACTTTCTCAATCTGGGAAATAATGGTTGTAAAAATTAATCAACATAATTTCCACTTTAAAATAAGAGCGGCTCTGGCATTAATGTAGTTGTTTTTCATCTGAAAATGCTTTTTGAACGTTAATATGCGTTTTAAAAATTAAAACATCAAATAAAAATGCTTCTACTTTTGTGAGTTAATGTATTAGAAAAACATCATCAAAACGAGGTTGAAGTTACGGTTTGTTGCTGATTCGATGTATGCAGAGTATGGGTGAGTCCACAGCAGCCAGAGTAAATTATTAATCTTTTTCATCAAAATAAAGATTTTTGTTGTTAGTAGCCTGCAGTACAAAAAGTACATTAAATATAAAACTATTACTTGTTTTTTGTTTTTTTACTTTACAGGAATGCACAATGGGCGACGTGAAATCCAAAAGAGTATATGAGAAGGCTTAAGAGACATCAATTCTTTTTCGTGTTGGGCTTGTCAGTAATTATATTAAACGCCACAAGAGTTTAGGCAGAAATAAGTAATTAGTAGAAACAAATGCAAGAATGTGTTGAATTTTTTACCAACAAACAGCTGGTTTACTGTTAGTGAACGTGTGGTTGTAGCCTAACATTTGCAGACCAACAAATGACAGCTGTAAACCAATGTTGAAAAGAATTCAAAATAGACTGACACCATATCCAATTGAAAATCATACATTCCTCTGGTGCAAAAAAGCTAAACCGGTAAAAGATGTTCTAAGCGAGTAACCTTATTTTTTCCATCGTTTTCTCACAGGTAGCCTACTATACCTACTGACTTTTTCATTCGGTTGTTTCAAGTAATAACAACTAGTCTAATCTGCTTGAGCAATCACTGCTTAGCTTAAATTGGTCAGTTTTGTCTGATTTGGTTCACTTATGAAGTTGTCTATTAACAAAACGTTAGAATAAAAGCATGCTATACCAGAATGTTTTGGTAGCTCAGCTTAGTTATCAGCAGAAAAACATAAAGAATATACTTGTCACGTTTGGTAAACACTACAATCTCATTCAACCATACGCAATGTTGAAGTATTGTATTAATTTTTTGTAAGTTTACGTTGCAATTTAGAAAGCAATTATAGTAAACAAAACCAATCATTTCTACTGTAGACTATTTAAAATACTGTACATGAAATAATAATTGATGAATAGATGTGCTAAGAATTATAAAAGCTTTAATGCTAAAGATTTTTTATCGACAACAATCTTGTTTTTCTCATAACGTTGTTTTAGTATACTGGTCACTGCTTTGTCCAACAGTGGTTCATATTTAATGGTCAATAGTAACGCGTCAGTGGTAAGTAGTACTACCTGAAATAGTTACATTGTTTTACGCCAATTTCCATTCTTCAACGAGCGTGCTAATAAATGTATTTGATCTGAAAGTATTTTGTGTGCAAGTCTATTTGAGACAATTTCATTCCAGTCTTAAAATCAGAATAGGCCTACAGTAGCTAATTGATTGATTGAATCTTTATTCTCGGACTGGGAAAGCTTCTTGCAGAACTTAATCCTGGCAGTTTCGCATACTTGTAGAGGCTTTAAATCACTGACGCAGGCCCAGTCACCGAGATTGACAGAGTGAAGTTTCCGATTGTTGAAGTCTTGTTGCCGGGGAACTATTCCTTCCATTAGATGCCGCTGAATGGAGAGCAGTCCTTAACGTGCGTTGCTCAAGCGCACACCCCGAGAGTCGAACCAGCGCCGCTTGATCTTGAAGCTTCAGTGAGTTCTTCAACAAACAAGTAGGTGCTGTGTGGAGTGGCCAAGTGAAATAGTAGAACCAAATTTTAAATGTACGAACACCATTGCAGAGTACTGAAATAATGAGTCAGTCGTTCGTCCTTGCTAATTCGTAGGCTACTTTTTGCTGGTTCGGCTCTTTCGGTGAGCGCTTGAGCAACGTGTTTCAAGGACAGCTCGCCCTTCAGCGGCACCTATAATTGGATGGAAAATTCACAGACGACACTTCAACAACAAATGGAAACTACGTTCTGTCGATCTTGGTAACCGGGCTTGCGTGAATAGTTCAAAGCCCCTACAAGTAGTTTATGCTATGCAACACTGTCAGGAATAACTTATCAGAGGCTTTCTAAGACCTGGGATAAAGATTCAAACCAACAACAACCACTAATGCTAAGAAGATTATTATTTTCAAGAGTTTACAAAAGCGTTTAAGACCGGTTCACCACCACGTGGATTGTGTCAAAAGCAATGAAGGGTAAGCGCTGGCCAGTTCACAGTAGATTTCACACAAAGCGGCAGGTTATGTTGTTTCGTGCAACAAGCGGAAAAGTAGTAATGGAACAACCTCCGGCTCTGGCCACTTTTTTCACTTCCGGCCCGAAGCCCGAAAATAAAAAGTAAAATTTGAAAAAAAATGCAATTGGGCCTGTTTTGAATTTACGGTATTAAATTGTGTTAATGGGGTGAAACTGAAAACGGATTGTTACGTAGTCCACAATAGCCAGTAAGTGTCATCTTCGTCATCATATTATGTCGGGTAAACATTTTGACTTTTAGATAACAGCACGGCTTGGTTGTTCCATTCTGTTGATTTTGATACATTGGTTACACACAGAAAGCAATACACAATAATTAATGGTACGACAGCAGGTTTGCGCAGCCTAACCTGTGATGTTTCATCTGCAAGCCAACAAATTAGCTGTAAAACTTTTCAACCATTTTTTATTTTTGATTTCGAACATTTACAACATCTGAGCACAACATTTGTGCTGCTGTTCCTTTGCTTTAAACAATCCGTGGTAGCACTTTAATGACGATAGTCATAATATCCCAGTTGTAACTTTTAACAACGCATAAATGCATGCAGTGCCGGTCTTTGGGGTGTGCAAACCGTGCGATCGCACAGGGCCCGCAAATTCGGGGGCCCCGCAATTTACTCAGAAAATGCAGTAATTTTTGTCATTTCCAATGGAAAAATTCAACAAAAGAATTAGAAACAAGAAAACATAGCGACTCAACGGGTGCAACCTATTTAGTCCTCTGAATATTTCGTACCCTGAAAAGATCGAGAGAAAAAACAACAGAGCCGAAGTCGCTGATCGGAGTTGTCGCAAACATTTCAAAATTTCTCTCGATCTTTTCAGGGTACGAAATAGGTTGAAATTCGATTTTGTTGACAGCGGACAGCACCATTTTACAGTAATTTTCATACCCAAATTTTTGTTGAACATGCTCTCAGAATGCCCCAAATTCAAATTAATTGTTCAAAATTTTCTGGGGGAGGTCCCCCCAACCCCCCCGCCGCTGGATGTCGCCTTCAGCGAACACGCCATCAGGCATCGCCCGCCGACCGTCAAACTACCCCCTCTCCTTTCAAAATATCCAGCTACGTTATTGAATTGGATCATTGTCATTGGGGCCCGCAAAGCATATTCCGCACAGGGCCCGAAATACCAAGACCGGCACTGATGCATGGAACCATTGCATAACCATATTTACATAAGCGACTGTGATTGAACCGTTAAACCAAAATCAATTGATATTTCGGTTGATTCAATGTTAGTTCACAACGTTTCAATGCATTAATACAAAGTTTATCATTTTAAACCTAAGTAATGATTGACAAGTGCATACGGCGTGTCACAGTAGCCTACGTGCAACTGCTGAATAGTAAATCATAAAGGTTCACAATAAAAAGCTCAAGAGGTGGCAAAAAGTTTTGGCGTGAGATCTATATCTGCTTTTATATTTTATGAAAAAGAAAAACTAGCGCTTTTGAAAGAGGTTTTTTAATGTTCATTTCTGTTAGGTAAGCATAGTTTCAGATCTAAAAATAGCTAAAATAATAGACAAAATAAAGCAAAAACTACAAAACAAATCTAAAGCAAAAGTTTATTGCGCTGCAGGCTGGGAACTCCCCAACACTCTACGAAGTAATAATGCGAAAAAGATTGGGAGTTGCCAAATTAAATACGCACAGGAACACGAGTTGCGAAATATCAATTACTCACTTAACAGTTAAAGCAAACATTGGTTAGCTGATTGAAAGCATATAGTCAGCTCCATGACAAAAGTGACGCTATGACAAAATTTTTGACAGAGGAAAGCATTCCAGATTCTAGTCTAGAGTGTTGAGAGTGTCCAAGTAAATTTTGAAGGTGGGTTGAACTAACAAGCAGGCGCTCGGGGGTGTCAAAGTGCAACACACTTCAGGAAGTGCTTGGATAGGTACAAACATGGCCACCTGGAGATGCGGCCTGATTTGTCACATTTTGCATATTTTGAATACAGCTACTGCTAGTGTTTGACTGACATTTTCTGAAATTTTTTTACAATTTGTTGTCTCCTAATGATATAAAATCTTTTTGTTGCCTTGGGGAAGCAGTAGAAAATGAGAAAAAAGTAACTTGAAAAACGCTAAATCAGACTGTTATTGAAAAATTAACAGTCTGACTAAAATCTTCAAAATCAAATTTTCTTTGTTTTTTAACATCTGAGGATATTAAAACCTATTGTGTCATCTGGGAAAAACAGTACAGAATGGGTAAAAATATAATTTTTAGAAAAAATTATTTAAACATTTGCAAAAAGTTAAAAAAATCTGGAAATTTCTGCAAAATGTGACAAATCAGGCCGTATCTTTAGGTGGCCATGGTACAAATAAAGACCGTGGTATGACTATGAAGACCGGCTTTCTTGCCTTTTTGTCAGTTTTTCACAAATTGTTAGTGTAAAATTATGATGGCCGCCCAGACCATGCAGCATTTAAATTTGGTCAATGATTAGAAAAGTTTTGTCAAGCCGTAGTGAAGATATAAAGGTGTGAAAAGAATACAATGAGTTCAGAGCTTCAATGAAAGCCAGGAGGAAGATGGTGGAGAGCCACCACGGCCGGATATCTGTAGATCAACATCTTAATTGTTACGATTATCTCGTGGGTTTTGCGTGGATTGTGGGTCATGAACTGTTGATCGCTTGTGCAGTTTTGATTTTAATTTTAATTTTGGTAACGTTGATTATTGGTGACAGCTTCTGCAATAAAAAAACAACCTAACAATCGCATGAAGAGGCTACTCCCAGGGTGCAATTGAAAAGTTTATGACAGTATGTTACAATGCATTAAAATTACGCAAAACGTTGTCCAATACCTAATCCACAACCAAACACGCCACAAATAGGCCATGCCCAAACATGATGTTTTGAACAACTTTTTTTACAGCTGCAATACATGAGCAGCAGGCAACAGCTGTAACCTATTCTAAACTTTATTGTGTTTCTGAGTTAAGTTGTTTTATTCGTTGCTAACGTATAAGTATTTAGTATTAATTAGTTATTGAGTAGATACTATGACCCATATAGCAAAACCTGTCCTTTTTGCATTATTTCAACGTCTGCAGACGTCTCATTTTTGAACGTCTGCAGACTGTCTATGAAACAACAGCTCAGCGACAGAACAATCGATACATTATTTCGTGTGAACTTCACTGTAGCTTACAAAAGACACATCCTAAAATGTAAACCTTGTTAAAGCGATAGTTTTTTCTTTGATGAAAAGCCGTTTTGTTTAATTTTTAAATAAAAGTTATGTTTGATAAATTGTCCTTCCGCAAACAGTCTTTTTATAGTTCTTATTTCAGTCAATTGCTTCGTCACGATTGGAACCAGGCTCATAAGGTGATCAGATGATTTTGTAACAGCTTATCTGTTTAGCAATATGGCTCAGTGTGTTGGATAATCAATAACAACTTTTAGAATTGTGTATTGTAAGTTTCTATGAAATAGCAAGTCCCTATCACCTGTTATCATTCAGCTTTTACCTGTCTGCTCAAAAAAGACTGAATAATGGCAAGCAAACTAAACGGAAGTTGGAAGATGTTGTCTTCTGAGAACTTCGACGAATATATGAAAGCGCTAGGTAAGAAAATACTACCAACAAAAAATGTTAAATTTTTAGTTGAGAAACTTGTAGTGTTCTTACTTATTGCTAAAGTATTAGGGCAATTAGGCCTACCCAATGCGTAAACTATAAATATTAAAAGTAAAATGCTGACTCATTTTTGAATGTTATAGATAGGTATAGACACCAAAAATATCAAAAGCAACAAACGGAAAAGTTTGTACCTTTTTCCAACAACTCGATCAGTAAACATCTGGATCTGCGAACGAAGAGTCGGCAATATCAAACAACGATGGTTCAGAGTGGCCTGCAGATAAGCAGCTCGTTTTAATAACAGCTCGCTCCCTTTCTATCTCTCTTTCTCTCCGAGAAACCATGAAAAGAATCATTCACAAATGATCCAAAGCTTGTACGAAGGCCAGAAATTGTTAAAATAAGCTTCAGAAGAAATTTTTTCAGTTTAAGGGCGGACTTCATTGTTTCCTCAGTCAATCATTACGTTTTCATACAAGTCCATGCAAACTAATGCAAAAAAATTGTCTTGCTGTGTAGGTGTGAACGCTTTCGTTCGAAAGATGGTCGGGTTTGTGAAACCAAAGGCGGTCATATCGCTGAATGGAGAGGACTTTTCTTACAAAAGTGTAAGCTCTATGCGAACTGTGGAGACCAAATGCAAACTGGGTGAGGAATTTCAAGAAGACATTCCTGACGGAAGCAAAACTAAGGTGGGAAAACTATTTGAACTGAGACTTTGAAATTTCACGTCGTTGTCGTGTGAGCCTCTGGGGCCGAGAGTCTATCCTTTTATCACCGCAGTTTCACGATGTTTCTGGACTAAGGTGGGAGACTACTAGAGAACAGCCAGTTTTTTGTTTCATCATCTAAGACACTCAGACCTTCCACTCCGTTAGGTGGCTTGAAGATGGCATAGTCATTGATGATGTGGTCGGCGGTCTCTTTCTCACGTGAAAACCGTGTATTAATTTGGATTTTTGTGTTTTGTTTTTTCAATAAACTAGCCTCCAGTCATTGTTTGTTTACACTGGGAAATTCGGCATTCTGAAAGTTTTCGCAGGCCGCACGGAGCCTTCTCGTACCAGGGTTTGGCCTTCTCGTACCGCATGCGGCCCGCGTACCAGGGTTTGGACCACTCTGTGTTAGATCAAAGATTTCTGATACTCTCAATTTTAAAACTATCATTATTGTTTACAGTCGATGATAATTCTCAAAGGGGAAAAGCTAATCCACACTCAAAGATGGGAAAACAAACAAACTACCATCACGAGATACGTCGATGATACAGACCACCTTATAATGGTAAAACTTTTTGACGATTTTATTGCAGTGATTTTATGCAGGCCTGAAGAGGCGACCGAAACACTCGGGGTGTGTTCAGTAGCAGAAGAAAAAGAAACAAAACCTTTACCTAGAACATTATGCAGTGTATGGTTGTTTCTTGCTTGTGCGCAGGAATGAACATGTTCAACAGCAGGGTCAGACTCCGATCAGTTACATAAGTTTTCGTTCCGTTTTAGTTTTCCGTTCCACTAGATTCAGCAATTGTTTGAGTTTCGCTTTTGGCAGAATGATCGTTGCTTACTTCACAATGTAGGTTTTAACAACCTGTTTTAGCCTGATGCTTACATAAAAAGGTGTAATTAACTAGATTCAATTACAATTACGCTGCAATTGGCACTACTGTAAGCAATTGATCCACTTGGTTGCATGTAGTTGGCTACATGCTTTGGTGACATGCTGCTTAAACGTTGTCATAATTATGTTGCTTACAATTTTCTATAGAATAAATAAACGCAATTGAAAACCTTAGTAGGCTATTCACTGCAAAGCAATGAAATACCGCTAGCCTACTTCAAAAGTAACAATTCAAAATTATTGTTTTTTAGGAATTTGTTTTTGAAAACGTGACAAGTCGGAGAATTTATCAAAGGATTTAAGAAGTCAGCAAAGTTACTTCAACAAACTGCTTAAAATCAAATCAGTTGTGAATCTAGAACAGTGGTTTTCAACCAGGAAGGTTCCGCCAGTAAGTCTAGGGGTTCCGCAAGTTTACATTCAAATCCGAGAGTTTATTTTATTATTATATGCATATTGCTTAAATATAATCAAACATTGATTAGGTTTGCCACTATTAATAAATTTGCTACATTTTACCACGTTCACTGCGATCCCGAATTTTCATTGTTTTCTTGTGGTGCGATTAGCTTTAACTTTCTGCTTTCCCGCCTAATTTCGTCGACATGTTTTCTTTGCTTCAAGAAGTTCTTTCAGGCAGTGTAATCGTTTGTACACCGGTGGGTCAAATCGCCGTGAACGTGTTAGAGATCATTTTGTTTTGCCAGTATTAGGTTTGTTTTTATATATGTAGGGCCTCGGAACTTCGCATTGCCTTGTTGGTATTGTTGTGTTTTGCCTTATGCAATTAAATTATTGAACAGGGTTCCTCGAGCTTTTGGAATGCTGCATTGGGTTCCGTTCCACCAAAAAGGTTGAAAACCACTGATCTAAAAACTATTTGTTTTGCGTAGAATCCTTGACTGACAAAAGAAGAAGCCACAAGTCAATAGGTGCTAACAATCAAGCGAAAAATTTAAACACACCAACCTTGTTTTAAAGTAGCTGAGCTATTTCCTGTCACCATAGTTTGTTGCTCAAATATTAAGGAAACCGTATTTTACAAAATGAAGTTTATCTCTTAAGCACAGCTAAACACTTGTCTTTTGAGCCCCTTAAATGACATCTTTATACGCCTCGTAAATTAGGCTACCCCTTTTTCTATTCAAGCACCTTGCTCCAGCTGTGTTTTCTGTTTATAGAAAACAAACATGTCCGCCCCGTTGGTTAGCTCAGTGGTTAGGCTACGCGTCCGACTCAAACTTAAGCGAAGCTGGTTCGATTCTTGGGGTATGGGCTTGAGCAACGCATTTCAAGGCTGCTCTCCTTTCATTCAATTCAATTTTTTTTTTTTTTGTCAGAATGCAAAAGAAATGATATTGTGAAAAAGAAATACAGTAACAAAACTAACAAAAGGAAAAGGTGGCAAAACCTTAATGGTTTAAGACGTGCATGAAAGGATCTAATATTGCGGATCTAATATAAGGATCTAATAAAGGATCTAATATTAATATTTTACCACGAATTTTCAACAATTTACCAGTTTAGAAACTTTGTATAGCCTAGTGTTGTATTTTGAACATTTTTTTTAGAATATAAAATGCAGTGATGTAGGCTACGCATAGGCTATACAAAAAATATTGACGCCGTCAGCGTAAACGCAAACGTTCGAAAAACCATACGACGTATGCGTCAAGGCAATTTGTAAAAAAAAGTTGGCGCGTCAGCGCATACACGAGAGTAAACTCATTTTGTTTGCTAGGTGCCAAACATTCACACGGTATAGGCTAAACCACTCGAAACAAACAAGTTTTATTTTGAATATCCACGAAAAAACACAAGCATCTGAAAGTGTTCATCTGACATTTTGCTGCGTTTTGGTTTCAATAAGTTATGTCTTTGCCAATTGAAAACATTCTTTTTACACTCTCAAACAACAGCTACAGTAAGACATTAAAAAGTAGGCCTATACGTTGAAGTTAAAAAACGCTAAAAAAAACGCTAAAAAAAAACGCGAAAAACTTTACTGCGTAGAGCGTAGCCTCAAAAAGCGACAAATATCCAAAAAAATGTGGCCGTAAGCGTTAGCGTAAACAAAAAGTCTACGCCGCAAGTCTACGGCGTATACGTACATCTCTGATAAAATGTAGCATCATCGATTTTGGAAGCTTTTGCATTTGCTAACTTATTGCAATTTAGGCTGAATGTTAATTAAGCTTCGATCAGGGATATCTACAACTACGGGATTGCTAACTAGAAAATATCTATGACAGGAGCGGGCCGACGTCAAAATCACCACATTGTGAAGATACGATGCAATCAGGAGGCACTCAGTCAGTGGCGTAGCCAGGAATTTTGAAAGGGGGGGGGGTTGACGGCCGGCGGGCGAAGCCCGACGTTGTCTTCGCGAAAGGCGACACCCAGCGGCGGGGGGTCTGGGGGAACTCACCCTGAAAATTTTGAAAAATTACTTTGAATTTGGTGCGTTCTGAGAGCATTTTCAACAAAAATGTTGGTATAAATATTCCTGTAAAATGGTGCTGTCCAGTGGCATAGCAAAAGGATAAGATCATGTTTTCTTGGGCATTTTTCGGTAATAAAGCTAAGTCTCTATGTTTTTTCCTTGTTAATTCCTGGCTGAGATATTTGAATGTTTGGTATTGGCAAAACTCGCTCTTGTGACGTCACACGCGTGCCAAAGGGGGGGTTGTAACCCCCTAAACCCCCTTTGGCAACGCCACTGCACTCAGTCATCTATGTACAAGTACAAAAGTGTACCATGTAACTAACCGTATATTTATGGAATATTCAACTTGCGTCGGCATGTAGCCATCAGGCTAAAGAAAGCTCTACCACAAACGTTAATTATGAATACGGTAAGCAATAAGAGAAAACAAAATGGGTATGCATCGTAACAGGAGTCATAAATTCAAATTAAAACGTGTGCAGTAGATATGAAGCAATAAAACAGATAGTTTTCTTTTAGTTACACAAAATAAAGCATAAAAATACTACCCTAAAACACAATAGAGCAGTGGCGTGGTTGGAATAGCGAATACAGTAAAGACGTATAATAACCAAGCACACACAGACATTAGTGCCAAAATAAGCGTTGACAGTGACTAGCTCGTCTGCAGACTACTGATAACCGAGGAGCCTGAAAGGTGTGATAATATTGCGTAAATTCCAACTTTCATGAGCCAAACACCTGAAAGCATTCTCGCTAATGTGGATATAATGCTAGCTAAGCAAGAGCCGAAAAAGTACCGGCATCGACTGAAATCAGCTTTGAAAAGTACTTCAGTATGATACTCCATACTTGGCTCAAAATGTATTGTTGGTACCAGTAGCGGTATCGGAAAAGTACTTCCCACCTTTAATCGCAATGAATTATAACATTATGCACAAATAATACTGGATAGAAGTCTGGTGACAATCATACGCATAATACATATAGTGTGAAAAAAATGAAAAATACAAGTTCAATACAAATGACATGTGAAGATATGTAAGCATATTTCCTACAACTTAAAATTAGCTGCTACTAGAAGCTTTTGATGTTAGTTTTCTGATTTTTCGAAGCAGTTTAGGTTGTGGTGTATCAACAGTTGGTTGACTGTTAAAACGTTTAAGCTGATTTTTTGAAAAACAATTAAAAGCACATTGCACAATTAAGTCAAAATTACAATGCCCAGTAGAACATTTTGTATTTAGTAAACTAACAAGAATCTTTGATGAGCAAAGCATCTTTTTGATTACATCAACAAAGGCACGCTGATGACTGTTTAAAGATAAAAACTTTCTCATCATAGAAGGATCATTAATGATGGCCTGATAACACTGAGCAGCCAGTACAGTTGTCCCAAAGCAAAATTCAGACGGTTCACATAAACCTCCTCGGTTAGCCATTTCAAACAGATGCTTATGCTCATTTGGGATGGAGCTCTTCAAATCAGGCTCATCATCTCCCTTTATTAGCAACTCCTTGCAAGCACAGCACTTCGTGCGGCGTACAATGCTGCGTGCAATGTATCCGCTGACATAGTAGGCAATAGCAGCATCCGATTCTGACATATCCTCTAATACAATACCAAGAAAAAAGTCTGCAAGCCAAACCTGCTCTTCATTAACTTCACTACCATCGTCATCATTAGAAAAAATGTCAGAAATTCTTGAGGCTGCCAACAGAGTTTGCTGCTGTAGCAAACTTAAGCAACGTATTTTCTTTTCAGCCAAAAGCAGCTGCTTGACGGAAATAAAGAAATTGCCGCCATTGACCTGTATACAAAAAATGAAACTCAATATATGTAACGCACTAAAAGCAACACCAGCGAATCCTTAGCAAACCATACAGTGATCTCTAATAATACTAGTACAGAATAATATAAACTGACCTGCCTATACCAGCCAAAGCGGCCTTCAATAGGATCCGACATAACCTTGCCTGAAAGCAGATAATCAAAACCATGATTGGTTTGAAGGTAGGTGGCAAGTTCAACTACTGCTCCCATGGACTGAATGCAAGCTGTGAATGTCTCGTTGGAAAGCCCAGCCGTTCCACAAACACGCCATTCTTCAAAAATTTTTGTTGCTTCTTTCAAAAAAAGCAACCCAACATGATTTGTCTCATGGCTGATGCTTAATGGAATGAACATAGGATCTCTTTTCTTCTCTCCTAAACAAAGTACCAAAATTTTATAGGGTTATACATAGGCTCAGCTTATCTGCACTATAGTGCTTGTTTCTTTGACCTCCATAGACTGTACATACCTTTAAAACAAGTTTTAACAGACATTACTTTCCAAATGTTGGTGACAAAATTGATATATCAAGCAGTTTCTGAAAATGCTGAACAAGCTGTGCTGTAATGATCCAAGCCACGAACAGTTGATTCATTGAAAACACCTGCATGCCAAAAAATAACTAGTCAATAGTCACACAAAAATACTAGTAAAGCATTGGCATGAACACAAACACACACCTTGCACATAAATACATAAAATTTATTACCAGCTATATAGCTATAGCTTGAACATAACAAATTTACGCTATGCTGATGATACTGTTCTGTTGGCTGAATCACAAGAAGATCTTCAAGAAATAGTGGACAATGTTAACTCAATTGCCAATTGGTAAAGAATTTAATATGAAAATTAACGCTAAAAAGACCAAATCAATAATAATCTCAAAATCATCAGACACTCCAGTAGTACTCCAAATTATAATTGACAATGAAATTATACAAAAAGTAAAATCTTTTTCCTATCTTGGACATTTAATAACTGAAGATGGGAAGTGTGACCATGGAATTTTGAGACGGATAGAAATTGCAAGAACTACATTTGGAAAAAAGAAAAAATATTTTAACCAATCAACGTTTAAAATTACCAATTCGTCTCAGGATCTTAAAATGCTATATCTGGTCAACACTATTATACAATTTGCACTTGATTACATGTTCTTCAAGTTTTTGAAGAAGTTACATTGAATGCATTTTCTACCAAGTTGTACATTTGTACAATAATGCATTTATAAGACCACTAACCAAACACCTACTGAGAGCATGTAGTGGAGATGTCCGTGAAATGCTGC
This sequence comes from Aplidium turbinatum, assembly GCF_918807975.1. NCBI lineage: Eukaryota > Metazoa > Chordata > Ascidiacea > Aplousobranchia > Polyclinidae > Aplidium > Aplidium turbinatum. The sequence continues at coordinate 21,349,141 of NC_137481.1, read as the reverse complement.
TTGGATTTAATGAGGATTTCTTCAGTTTGTGAGCAACCTTTAATGCCTTGTCTTCTTCCATAGCATACAGGCGAGACAAATGATGAAATTCTGCAATACATGACTGACCAAGCAGGTGCTCATGGCCAGTACAAGGGAGATACATCCTTTTCCTTTTTACAAAATTGTTGTAAATATTCTTCAGGTTATGAGTAAAATCAAAAAATAAAAACAGTTTTTCCTCTTTTCTCAATGGATGCTCTATGCTGTGCGAAAGCTTTCCACCACACAGATCAACAAACAATTTCCTATAAAACAAAAAGTACAGCTTAAAGTGGTGAAAATGGTATATACAGCAATAGATGTCACTTTGTTTTTAAACAATGTTTATAAAAAGTTGCAAATGCAACAGGCAAAAGTTTGAGTTTTTATTTCATTGAGATCTAAGAGACTATCGAGCATATGAGAATGAAAGCATAATAAAATATTTTATTTAAACAATTATATATATGAACAGCTTACGCAGTAAGTACCCAAACAAACTACCGGTACTATGATGTAATTAGAAAAATGTTATCTTACCTGTTACAGACATGATTGTCTGCAGATACAGCAACTACAAAAAAGATATCATTGAGTGCAAGCATCACACGTTCAAACCAACTCTTCAACAAATTAGTGTCAAGTTTTTCTACAGGAATGAGACAAACAACATCTTTGTACTTTCCACTTATTTATTGGACCATAAATGTCAATACAGTTTTTGCAGGCTGACCTTCTTCAGTTAAACCAATGAAAGAGCCACTAGTATATTCAACACGCTGAGCAGTATACACTTCGTCCATCATTAAAACGACAATTCGTTCCCGTTGAGATAATTCAGATGTTCGTAATCTTAAATATTCCAAATCCAGTTTTGCAAAGTCAACAGTCATTCCAGTAGAAAGCTGACGAAGACGGCTTCGACAAGGCAATACAAAAAAATTTCGTAGTTTTTTTATAAAGGGATGAACTGGTCAGTTGCCATAAAAATGCAGTAGTGATAGTATTGGTGGAATAGCGACGAGCATTTTTTGGTACTTGGAGTAAAGATATTTGTTCTACAATAAATTTTAATAAAGGCACACATGTGTTTTCATTGCAAATGGTCAAATCTATGGATGCACATTGCTCTAGACATGATGCAGCTAACTCCAACAACTGAGTATGACTTATACTATCAAATGACTTGCTGCATAGTGATTTACATAATGCCAGTAAATTTGTAAGCTCAGAAATGGTTGTTAAACATTGAGAAGCGAAGAGATGTTTATAAACTATATGCGAGGCAGGACTGCAGAACACACATATGCTTGAACTTCCAAAGCATCAGTAACAACAACAGAGGATAGAAGTTTGGGTGCAAATGTGAAGTCTTCAGAAATGGCAATATAATGAAACTGGATATTTGATTCTTTGAAAATAACGACATAACCACTTGGTAATACTTCATTCTGAATATTTGTCTTAAATGAAGCAAAATTTTTGATCACCTCTTGTTGGAACAGATTTTGATTTTGTTGTTCAATGACAGAATTTTCTTTTTTCAACCTGGCAGATGCAGATGATGCAGTTTTGCGAGGCACAGAACTTGCCTTTGTCAGATACTGGGGTAAAGCCAAAAAAACACGAGGAACTGCAACAGATTTTAATCGCTTTCTTTGCAATGTACTTGAACCCCGTACTTCCATTCGATCAATTCTTGTATCACAAGAATCCGTTACAAAGTCATTCTCATGAAAATGCAGGGAACATACTCTGGATGACTCTGTGACAATCCAATCTTTCCTCGGAATTACTTTTATCCATTTTTGTTTTAGCTCATGTTCTTTAGGAAACCTATATAAAGCAATTTTCTCTTTACTGTCATTCGTTTTATAACCAGTTTTACAACCTGGTACACAACATTTATACACCATCTTTCAGTTTACATTAAATACAGATAGAAACTTAACACTGCAATTTAGCTGAAAGCAATATACATGGATCGATAATGGTACAAGCAGTGTAAATATTTTTAAGGTAGGCTGTCATGAAATATTTTTACTGGCTACCGGTAATTTTAGTAAAGTGACAGTTTCACTTTACTGGTGACTGCCACACAAAATTCTTGAAGTCTAGTTTAACCAGGCCTACTCCAGAAGCTGAACTGGCCTTTCCTGTCTGCTCATTCATAAAAACAAGTGATACCTACTGCCATGAATCAAACTTGTGATCAGGTCAGCACCTTCAGTGAAACTTGCCTAGCCACTTGATTATCAACGTACCGTAGCTGGTGAGAATCAGCAACAATGTTGGTATTGGTAAGCCTAATAACCCCATAGTGTGAGCATGTACTGATGCAACCTGCCATCAACTTTGCAGAGTAGCCTACGATTAGTACATCCAGGGCAGGCATAGGATTGTTGTAGTAGTAGGCTACGGTACCATACAAAAAGTTAATGGCATTTAATGCCGCATAAAAGACAAGGGGGGAAATCTATTTGAATTGTCAGATTACAAAAATAGATGTTTCTATATAGTTATAAATAGCCTAAACTCAAGTTTTTAAAATTTTTGACTAGTTAGCAGGAAAGTTTATATCCTAACTTGCATATATTGCTTCTGCTGAACCCCTAGCCTAGCACACCATTTTAGTAGCCAGCCAATCTAAGCAAAGAACCACTACAAAGCTTTACATTTACTCCCTTTACTTAAATCATAACCAAGAAACAAAACTAATTCTGCAGTGACAATCTAATAAGCACAGAGTTATGAATTCTCTGGTCAGCACACTGCAAACTTGCAAAGGAATTGTGGAAACACTTCAAAGTTCAAAAATACCGTCGGCCCGCTTATGACAAAATTGCTGAGTCATTAAACGTGAGTTAGCAATCCCGTAGTTGTAGATATCCCTGGCTTCGATTCAGTAGGTTATCTGCAGAAATTAAATGTAAAACAATGTAGCCTAACTGGTAAGCAGATGTAAGCTTATTTCTGATATTCAATAGGATACGGTAGGCTACTTCATACCTACTTGCAGTGGCTCCGAGAGGGGGGGGGAAGTCGGGCCAGTTTCCCCCCTAGCAAAACATTGTAAAGGAAAAATGAGTCGTTTTTTGTTTTTGCACTTTTGAGGGGGGCCCATTTTTAGTACTAAAGTAAAAATGTACCAAGTAAATAATCAACAAATTCTTAAATGAAGTGCGTAGTTCCAAGTATTTCTCAATCATTGTAAATATCACTCTCGATGGTTCTCATCAAGAACAAATCATTTTCGTGTTAAGGTAGGCGATGTTGAACAGCTTCAAGACGTAAAAGCTGAAGCTGAAATGATTTCTGTATCACTGAACGGTTTCGATTGTAGGTTGATAGTGTCAACTTGAAAACTGGTGCTGTTTTAGCTAAGCGGGAACTATTTTTGCTTGACAACTGAACCTTAACTTCAAAATCTACGTTGGCCAGGCATAGGATGTTGTAGCCCAGGGGTCACCAACCTTTTTTGCATGAGGGCCACTTTGGCACTTAGGAGAGCTGTGGCGGGCCGCACTAATAAAATTTTAGGCAGGTTGACTCTTATGCTAGAAAAGAACGCATTTCGTACCCAGTATCCAGCGTTACATGTTGTTCATATATATGTTAGAAGACCGCAACAACCAAATTAATCGAACAACGCTACTGCCAGGCCAAGCTCCTTTTACAACGCTTTTGACTTTTTAAACATTGCCTAATAAACGAGGCCACTTGTTTTGCGCACTTATAGCGAGGCGAGTGGTTTCATCAGAATATTCATCGACAAGCAAGAGTGGTGTTGTCACTTCGCTTCACAAAAGATATCTTGCAATTAACAATTTCAGTAAACAAGGAAATGTTTGACACGTCGCAATACAGGCAACAATAGTGACCTGCAAACATATCAGTGAAAAATAGGCACCAATAACAAGGAAAAAGAAACCAGGCACCATGAAACAAATGCTTGTGGAAATCACCCAAAAATCGTAATTCTATCGTAATTCATGTACATTCTTCCCTTTAAACAAGTAATAAGTTGGTTTTTCATCCTTTTTGTGAGAGGCTATAAAACCGTCTCTCTTTTGTTATAGACAACTGTCACTTGCGGTGCTTATCAGCGTTGCAAGAATTTGTTGATTAACATTTTGCAGAACTTGCTTCGGCAGTAGGCTACATATACTACAATTGGCACGATACAGAGAAGATTAGCATGGTCCCTGCTCAAGGATGACACGCAAAATCGTGAAGCGTTCCAAATTTCTTTAAAAAAACATTTTGCAGTACTAAGCTAAATATTTTCATAATACAATCAGAAAAAGTCTTTAAATTTATATATAATATTTAGCCAATTTATTATAAATTGAGTTGGCACACCGACCTATTTTGCCAACAAAAACTTGCATAAAGAGAACACTGCTCGTGAAACACAATAACGGTGAAACGCACACTAGTGTTTACATGACATTTGCAAACTTAAAATAAGCAACCCTATGCTCACAGACTGTAGCGCACCCAGCATGGGGCTAAGGGGGCTCAAGCCCCCCCCAAACTCGCCACTAAAAATGAAGTTTTTGCATGTTCTCAATTTATATATTTTGCTTACAGGTTAGGTATGAATAAGACACAACAGGGCTGAGCATTATAACAATATATTTTACATATTTACAAATAGTTTTAACAGTTGAACGCTTTCGGTTTAACTTAAGCCCTCCTTAGGAATCCGAAAATATTTATAAAAATGTAATAAATTTCAACTTCTAGAAGGTAAAATTACATTAGGAAAAGGCAACTACATAAATAACTACAAAAAAATTTGCACCACAGGAAACGTGATACATCAAGTAAATGTTGAAGAGAATGGACACGCCTCCAGCAAATAATTGTTTGTTTAAATTTGGGTTGTAGCGTTTGATTAAAAGTGCTTTCTAGATTTTGGTGTCAAATTGAGATTTGCCTTTGCGCAAAATTTTAAATGAGTCGGCAGAGAATTTTCGATCAAAGCAAAAAGAATATTCCATGATATGGTCTTTGATGGCACTTTTCTTTAACTCTCTAAAGTTCAGATGCTCCTGTAGCCTACTCTCGTGGTCAAATGTCTGTGGACATACCGATGTACGTCAATGCCGAATCACACGGACATGTAAAACTGTATAAGACATTTGAGCAGAGAGACGAAGGCGTCTGGGGCTTTAGTTGAAAATACGAACTGAATTTGAATGTTTTGTAAGTAGGAAAAACGTCCACATCAAATTTATTGTTTAGGCTACAAAATTAATGTTTTGTTTGAAACTGTTTTCGTGCTAGTTGTTGTTTTCGCACTTATTTGTGTTGGCAAACGGAAAGCTAATTCTATTTTGTCATACATGACGAAAAAGCCAAAATTTATAGAAGATTGCAAGAGTGGACGTAGGGATGAGGCAGTGGCGTCGCCAAGGGGTTTTTTAGGGGCTTTCAACACCCTCTTTGGCACGCGTGTGACGTCACCATATTGAGAATGATGCTTTTAAACTCTTTATGTCTTTAAAACAAAGTTTGCCTAGTTTTAAACGAAACTGCATTAAAAAAGCGAGTTATGCCAATACCAAACATTCAAATATCTCAGCCAGAAATTAGCAGCAAGAAAAGATAGAGACTCAGCTTTATTTCCGAAAAATGCCGAAGAAGACATGATCTTATCCTTTTGCTATGCCACCGGAAAGCACCATTTTATAGGAATATTCATACCCACATTTTTGTTGAAAATGCTCTCAGAATGCACCAAATTCAAAGTAATTTTTCAAATTTTTCTGGGGGTGGCCCCCAGACCCCCCGCCGCTGGATTTCGTCTTAGGTAAACACGCCGTCCAAAATTCCTGGCTACGCCACTGGATGAGGATGCTGATGGTGCTAGTAGCATGGGGTTCACTAAGCCAACTTCTAATTTGATTGAGAGAACAAATCCTGATGTATCGGCAACCGGTGGGTTGTAAGTGCCTTTAAATATTAATCAAAGGGATTAGCATTGGCCTATTGTCACTGTCACTATTGTCGCAAATCACTCAGCCGACATTTCTGAATTAGCCCCCCCCTAAATTTTTTTCTGAGTGCGCTACTGCTCACAGACATTTTCGAAATTCGAAAACAGACGTTTAAAGCAACTACTGGGACAGTGTGGCTGGACATCGCATTGGAATAGCTGCAACCCCCCCCCCCCCACAGAACGATCATCTGATTGGTCGGTCGGTGGAATCGTATGCAAAGCGAAAATATGCTTCCCGAAAAGTATTTTTTGCCTTCGTGCTCTTTAACTCCTCAAGAAAAGTATTTTTGGTTATACTAGTACGCTGATACCTTCCGCGGGCCACAGCGATACAACGTGGCGGGCCGCATGCGGCCCGCGAGCCGCCAGTTGGTGACCCCTGTTGTAGCCTATCCAACATAAGTTATCTGGGAAAGTTAAAGGTATCAGTCCAAGCACGATTAAAGAAAGTAAATCCTGTATATTTTTTGTTTATGGATCATGTTTAGGCTATGGATCATGTTTATGGATTTTGTTTATGGATCATCAGTCATCATCTCCGCCTGCAGCAGATGCGCATCAACATGAGTTAGGCTATTTGCTTCCAAGAGTGGCGATTTTGAGCCAACTCGCCCAGTGTCGCCAAGTTGAGTCTGGTCCATGATTGGATGTTGTCTTGCCATTGTTTTGGTTGTCTGCCACTTTTTCTTTTTCCTTCTACTTTGCCTTCTGTGCAAACTTTGCTGATTCCGAATTGTGATCTTTTAGTGTGGCCGAACAGTTTTAAAACTTTTGATTTTATTAACTTATTTCTGCAATTGGATGTAATTTTGTCATAGTTAGAAGATCTTCTGTTTTCGTGTGGTCAAGTAGCCTTTTGTTGGTCATGCTTCTCATGATGTGATTTTGGAAGGTAGTGAGTTTTTTCTTTATTTGAGTTTTTTGTGTATGTATGTTGTTGCTTAAATCTAGTTGGAATTCATAATGTTGTTCAAATGTCTTATCATTTTAGACAGCGTTGTTCAAATGTCTTATCATTTTTGGAGTAATTGATTATGTAAGCTAGTGGCATCTTTAAAGTTATAGCCCAGCAGTCAGAGGAAAAAATCTGAAGAAAGCTGTCCTATCATCTTGCAAAGAAAATTGACTTCGAGAGGGTGCAGTCAAACCCAATGCTTTACATTATCCTTTTGCAATTCAAGCTCTAAAGACGTTTCATGCATCAAGTTGGAACCAAGAAGAGCTTGATCGAAAGCTGAGTCAATGCTAAAGTAGCCTACAACTAGCAGTTTTAAATTTGTGACTGCTTTGCATTATGTGGATTACGGTCCTAAACAAGATTCACTGACGAATTTAATGAAATTAAAGCTGTAATCTAAGTAAGAGAAAGCTGAGAAGAGTAGGCTACTACTCGCAAGCTAAAGCTGCAGTGGCAATTATAAATTTAAAAGAAAATGATTTTCTTTTCCTGAGGACAGAACGCTTTTATAACTCCACTTAACTAGCTGAATCATTCGAAGGAAATGTATTCTACCTTACATTGCAAAGGATTCGATAGTTGTTGGAATTGACAAATGTATCAACAAACATAAAACATAATAATTATCGTCGATGAGTTTGAAGTTCCATGAAAATTTCATCGTATGTCTGTTGTGCAGTTGCGGGCATGTGGGACAAATTTAAACCATTGGTATAGGCTACAACAATGACATTTTTCAAGACATTTTGGATGAGTTGGTAGGCTACTTTTGACAGAAAGCCACACAGCAAACTTCAGCTGCAAACCAGAACGAACCACCCCATAATCTCTACACAAGGAATAATTGATTGCAACTTTCGAAAGGTTTTTTCCAAATAGTTTTGTTATAATTTTTTTTTGTGTTCCGGTAGCTACCTCCAACGGTTGCACTTTGAGAACGTGGTTTTAACAATTACTGAAATTTGTTAAGAATTGTTTGCGCTCCAGTAGATCTATGACTCAAAACCGATTGAAAAGCCTAACTATACATGTTGTGCATCAATTCAGACGACGCAACATTTTATTATTTGATGCTGTGATCCGTAACTTTGCATTGCAAAAAGTCCATAAAGGGTTGAATTAAATCAGGGATGTCCAAAGTCTGGCCGCGGGCCAACTCCGGCCCACGAGACGTTTTTGTATGGCCCGCGCCTGTTGTTGTACAATGTGTTATTTTTGGCCTGCAGACACACAAAAATCATATAAATTCAACTTGCAGTTTTCAGAAAAATTATTGTGGCTGTTGGCCCGCGAACACTTATTATCAAATCTGGCTCGCGTGGGAAAAAGTTTGGACACTCCTGAATTAAATGCTTGGTTTACTATTTTCGTTGCCTGTATGCCTATTGTGTGTTTACAAAGCTTTCTAGACAAAATAGTTAGCCTCAATGGCATTTTTGCTGCAAGTGTTAATCCAGTGATTAAGTTATTATGATTTTTACATTGAACGAAGTTCTTTTCATGCTGAGGAAAGTAGGCTAATTTCAGCTTAACACGAACATGCAACGCAATATTTGCTAAAAAACATTATGGGGCTCATTTTTCGTATTGTTTCAGGACCAGTGCTGATTTCTCTCGGAGGCCCTGCCTACTTGTCTACATTTCTTCATCTGTAGGCTACAATTTTGAAAGCCTGCTAGGTAGCCTACTCTAAGGCCAACTTTATGAAGTTTCTGTTTTAGCATCGGAATTTTTTTAGGTTTTTTGTCCATATCGTATTAGGCTTATGCAGTTACAGTAGAATTCGCCTATAGTGACTTTGGCTATAATGACACTTCGCCTATAGTGACACCTGTTGTAAAGTCCTGTTTGCATACGCAACAGTTGAGTAGAATTTGGCTATAGTGACACTTCGATCGGTTATGGTGACACTTTTTCTGCGGTCCCTTCAGGTGTCACTATAGGCGAATTCTACTATAGGCCTATTTGTTTTGTTTTTTTACTAAGGAACCACCCAACTTCATGTGCTACCATCAGGGGCGGCGCCAGACAAAAATGAGTGGGGTGGACAAAAATATTTTGAGGTAATATGAACAAAAGAATAGAATGGGGCCAAACGCTCCCATACATTTCCTCTGCGGTCCATAGAATTGCCAACTACGATCTTTATGTTAGCAAGCTTGTCGTTATTTTATGTCATGGAGGTGCTGCAATGATAGGCGGCTTCATAAAAATTTATTGGGTGGCCCCTTAAACAGAATTTTAAAAAACCTGGCTATCACCGGTACCTAATAATACCCATTGCCATAGGTTAAGAACAGAGATGTAGCCTACGTATACGCCGCAAGTTCTACGCCGCAAGTATGCGGCGTAGACTTTTTGTTTACGCTAACGCTTGCGGCCACATTTTTTTGGATAGTTTGCGCTTGAGGCTACGCCGTAAAGTTTTCGCGGTTTTTTAGCGCATAGCGTCAACGCATAGGCTACTTTTTAATGTCTTTTTTTCGCTACAACACGCTAATACCTTCCAGCGCTGCAGTTGAAAGAACGTTTTCAATGGGCAAAGACATATTGGAACCAAAACACAGCAAAATGTCTGATGAACACTTTCAGATGCTTGTGTTTCTTCGTGGAAATTCAAAATAAAACTTGTTTGTTTCGAGTGGTTTGGTTTATACCGTGTGAATATTTGGCACCTAGCAAACAAAATTAGTTTACGCTAATGTATGCGCTGACGCCGCCCATTTTTTTTCCAAGTTACGTTGACGCATACGGCGCATGGTTTTTCAAACGTTTGCGTTAACGCTGACGGCGTCAATATTTTTTGTATGCGCGTACATTACTGGTTAAGAATCACTGCACTAAAGTTTTATTTTGCGCTCGCAGGTCAGTTGTAAAGCTTTCACCATTTTTGAGGACCAGTGTTGTCGGCAATGTCTCGCTTACTGCTGATCTGCACCAGATGTTCAATTCTTTGTAATGATGGCAGGTCGCAGATAATAGTTTATTGTCTTATTTTGCTGTGGATACGTTCACAAGATGCCACAGTCATGGGCAAAGTAGCAACAGTAGCAATAATTTGAAACAAATCGCTGTAGAAATGATTTAAGATCGTTTTGTCCACACAATTTCAAAAGTGAAGGCAGACACAACCACACGGTCCACTTTGGTGTTTTTCAATTTCTAGTTTCCACTTGTGGCAATTAGCTGACCCCAAAAAAGAAGATCTTATAGCTGCCCAACCTGATTTTCATGGAAATTATAGAATTTGACTAAATATTCAACTTTAGGCAAATTTGATGGAGGCATGTGCGTGTAATAAAATGCAGCTGCATTTGACATTAATTCACATGTTTGATCCGAGTAGCCTAACGCTTTTTAAGTTCATTCAGCATTCTGTCAAAGGATAAAGAAAAATTTCGTCTTAACTATTCTGTAATGGATTCAGATTCACTCCACGGAAGACTGTTGCAACCTATCAATAATATCTGACCATCTCGGAAATGGCTTGGTGGGTAGCGGCATCGCTTAGTCGGCGAAGTGGTTTCACTGGTAATTTGATTTCTATCCGCAAACAGCGATGTGTTGAAAACCAATTTTGCAAAATCTTCCTCTGAACGCAGTGAGTCAAATGCTCTTGTCAAGTCGTTGATAGCAGCAACCCCAGTGGTGAGATCCATTTCTTCACTTTTTAAATAATCTGAAGCCTGTTTACTTAACGAAAAGCATTTATGAAGAATTAGACTAGCAGTAACAAATTCAGTTTGCTTGATGCGGAACAAACATCCAGTAGATACACCATTACCTTCGTTTGACATTTGTTGGAACATTGACAGCAGTGCTGGATATAGGCTACATTAATAACAACATCCAGATCATCTGAACGTGCAGACCAATGAGACCATCTAGTAGCCTATCAGATAACGAGTGCAATGCAATTTTTCCAGACGTGATTCCATCCTTTTTAAAATGCTCTTTATACAAAAAATGTATCTTGGGAGAACAGTCCATAAAGTTGTAGATTTTACCAATTGTTTTGACTGTCGCTACATTTTCAACACTGTGCCCAAGCGCAAGATTTAGTCGGTGTGCAAAACAATGAAAATATACCGACGGTTTGGCACCCGCTGCAATTAGGTGTTGCTGTGCACCTTCATCCTTGCCTGACATGTTGGTGGCCCCATCAAAACCTTTGCCTATTAGGTCTTACAAAGCTTGTGTCTCAGCTGTGATAAAAGCCATCACCTCAAAATGGTAAAATTAGACTACAATCAATCAATACAATAGAGCGATAACCATGAAGATTCTTTATTTCTTCGTATGTCAATGCTGCAACAGTAATTATTCATAAGTAAGAAGTTGAAATTAATTTATGACGCAGTCACTAGGCCCCCCTAACCCCCTGCATACACCCCCCAAGTTTTCTCATCGGATCTCGACGAATTACAAAATTGACCATAAATAGAAGTGGGGTGGACATGTCCACCCCAGTCCCCCCTGTGGCGCCGCTACTGGCTACCATGATAAGGATGAGGATCTGCCCGGTTCCAATAGCGACCATGTTAACAGTCAACCTCTTTGTAGCTTGTCTCAATTTCTTTGATTAGTTTGTTTATTTCTTTCATTGTATCGTTCACATAGCCTATTTTATAGCCTATTGTAATGAGTAGGCTAGGGCTAGGCCTACCGGTCCGTAGGCTATTACACGGAGTATTATAAGCTCAATAGCTCATGATGTTCTTTAAAGTCTAATTGGTGAATCTACTGTCTAGTCGACTGATACACGTTAACTTATCGATAAAAAAGTGGACAGCATTACACTAAATTGGCAAACTCAAGTTCTGTCAATTTAAACGTAACAAACTTGCATTTTCCAATTTAGTGTGATACGGTGCGCTACTTTTGTGATTATTTTATCACACTACACGCACCCTTTTGGATTATTGGTGAAGTCAAAAGAAGATAAAGTGAGCAAAAATAGAGATAGGCCTATATTTAAAATCTAATAAAATGCAGGCATACCGTAAGTTACTAATTTTTTTTAAATGAACTTTGATCAATCAATTTAAGTTTGAATTTCCAAAGGTTTCAGAAAGTTCCCAAGTGAAATGTACAAAACACCCAGTACTTTTTTCTGGTCGGTCATGAAGGCGTGTAGTCTGGTGAAAATTAAAATATGAATTAGGCTATACGTTACAGAAATATTGGCGCGAAAAAAACACCTGACAACAGAAAAAGTTGCTGTTCGATTGGTCCCCAACTCCTCATGTCTAATAGGTGCCACACTTTCCCACATTTCATGTAGCTTAAACTACTCTCATTAGGCCCTAGCGTGCTTGATATCACAGTGCAAAAACTCTCTTCTCGTCAGAAACAGAAAAATTAAGATTAACATAATCGATAACGATTCCCCAACGCCCAATCACCATGTCCATAAAAATAAAATCAACAGATTTAATTTTTCATTTCGTCACAATTCAAAAAGGGGAATTCCCGGATGGAGGAGCACCATCCGCTCATGAGGAACTACGATAGGGCAGGCTAGTGGCTACTCAAGTGCTGAAACGAACCTAGTCCAGCCTGTGATTCAGAATGGTTTTTGTTTGAAGAAGGATTATGAAAGTAATGTGCAACCGAAAGAAAAGTTTTGCTTGAATATTAACTATAAATACCTTATGATGTTGTTCTCACCATTTTATTCCGTAATTGATTTAATGACTGACAGATGATCCATGAATTCTCAGAATACTGTAGCTGATTGGTGAGCCTTGCCCAGATCTAATTGATTTCAAGTAAAAAAAAATACCCTAGTTATTTACTTTTACAGAACGTTTTTCAAACCATAATTTGAGAATGTTTGAGCTTTGGTTTTTGGGGTATTCTTTTATTTAGTAGCCTACTGGTCAGTGTTTTTTTAGGAAGTGGCTATTTTTCCACACTTAATGCCATGGTTACAATCAGGTGTTGCCAGAGTTAGGATTATAGTTAGGAAGGGTTAAGATAAGGGTTAGAGTTAGGAATAAGATTAAGGTTTTGATCTTTAAACTTTTCTAAAATTAGGGCAGAATTCCTTATCTGGCAACACTATTGAGGCTATTATTACGGCTGTGGCTATATTTACACTAGATAGTGTAAGAGTAGCCTCAATAGTGTTACCAGCTAAGGAATTCTGCCTTAATTTGAGCAAAGTTTAAAGCGGGCAACACTAAAAGGCGGAAGCGCGGAAATAAGCCGGGCGTAAAATGGGGTGTTGTCCGCAGAAGTAGCGATTTAATGCCGATGTAGAAAACGCGGAAATACGATCTTGGCGTCCATATTGTTTAACATAGCGATAACTTCATCATGAAAGAATGAAATGTTGCAACATGGAAAAAGGCGGAAATGCGATTTTTAACAATAACTCACCCCCGAACCTACTTTTATGTTGAAATATCATTGAAAGACATTGTTTAGAAGCAATTGTGAGGTCAGTAAATACTTTGACTGTTTTAATTCTACAGTTATTGGAGTAAATTTCGAAAAATGAAAGGAATTTATTTAAGCAGGAAAAAGGCAGAAATGCGATTTTTAACAACTCAATACCAAACATTTTCTTATGTTGAAATATTATTGAAAGATATTGTTTAAAAGCAATTGTGAGGTCATTAAATACTTTGACTGTTTTAATTCCACAGTTATTGGAGTAAATTTCGAAATTTAATGGAATTTATTGAAATAGGAAAAAGGCAGAAATGTGATTTTTAGCCACAACTCAATACCAAACATTTTCTTATGTTGAAATATCATTAAAACATATTATTTAGAAGCAATTGTGAGATCATTAAATACTATGACTGTTTTAATTCTAAAGTTATTTTGGCTTATTTCCGCGTTTCCGCATTTCCGCCTTTTAGTGTTGCCCGTTTAAAGCTGTTGAAAGCAAAAACTTGTATTTGGAATTTTTTTAGTCCTGGGAAAAGATCAAAACCCTGAACTTATTCCTAACTCTAGCCCTTTCCTCAACCCCTCCTAACTTTAATCCATCTCTGGCAACACCTCATTGTGTAAAAATAGCCACTTTCTATTATTACACTACATAGTGTAAATATAGCCACAGCCATTCTTTTATTTAGTACGTCTTGTCACTGTCAGCCTTGGGAAGCACAGAATGTTATTTGCAGTTCTGTGGATTTTAATGCTGTTTTCTGTCAAGTTTTGTCTTAAGTTCAACTTAACAGATTTGTGTTTAGTCAATATCTTTAAATTCAGAATTGTGCAATTATTTTCCAGTTCAACAATTTTTGACTTTAACTGTTCAACATGTTAAGTACAGTAACAATGTGAAGTTTCCGAGGTTCATTTAGGCCTATGTCAGCTACATTGCATTTAGAGCTAACTAGATTGCATACCGCAGGTCAGGAGTGTTCAAAGTCTGGCCCACAGGCCAAATCCAGCCCACAATACGTTTTGTATGGTCCGCTCCTGTAGTTTATTTTGGCTCGCAGACACACAGAAATCGTTCAGATTTAATTTGAATTTTTGTTTAAACTTAAGGAAGACGATAATTTCTCACAGACAAAAGCCAGACAAGAAAAGTTAAAATCATTGTTGCATCATAATTGCAATTAATCAAGTATTATTGCTTGGGAAGTATAATAATAATTGATAGGCAAGCATCCATTTATTTTCTTGTTAGCAAATTAAACAACCGCTTTTGAGATTTTGCTGCAAATGCAAAGGACTTATTGCTATTCACCTTTATCTGCTTACTTGCAGATAGTTGAGCTTCTCTGCGAAGCCGACAGCAACATCTTTTATGTCTTTTTACCAGCAGCTCAATAAAAACAAATTTCCACACATGCAAAAGTTTGCAAAGCTTGTTTGGCTCAACCAGGGCTGCGATTTTTGCCTTTTTCGGTGACGAGGTCACTCGACACGCGCCATCACTATTCGACAAACGCCGTGCCTTACAAAAAAAAAAACGAAAAAAAAAGGAAAATAAAAAGGCAAAAAAAAACTGAGAGAGAACTAAACGTCGTCAGGTCGAGGAACAATCGGGGGGGGGCATCACGTGATGCAATCATAAGAGTGCTGACTTACGTAAACTTTCTTGCGCCAGGTACTTCAAAGCAAGGTCTAAATGTGACGCTTCACACGAGAAACTCCCAAGGCGTCAGCGCCGCCATTTTGAACACTGCGGGAGAATGCTTTGATCGAAGTTCCAACGCCTGGCATCAAACATTTCGCCACACATGTTTTGTGCTATTCGACACAACGGGTTTCTTTTATAGATAAAATAACCGAAGTAGGCTACTTTAATTGTCAACGTGTTTGCAAGTTTGTATTTATGTCTGACTTATGCACTTGTTTCAAGCTTGCAGAAATGTTTTGCAATGTGTATAAGAAATAGCAGACAGATAAACACGGTTGCAACTTGACTTCCATCCACTAAAAGGTTTTCTGTGATTACGTAATGGGCGATTTTGCATTTGCATTCACAAAAGCACACAACCCAGCTGGCAAAACCCGTCGTTTTTACATTGATTCAACGTCTGCAGACGTTGAATCGAAAAAACGAGAAGCGAAAAATATACTAGAGTAGTCTATCACGAGTCACGACCGCACTGTTTGATTTGTAGTGATGTACTGTACCAAAAGTAGCGATACGCACGCTGTTACGTTAAATAACTCAGGGGGAAAAGTAAGTTAATTTTGGGTTGATTCAACATTCGAGTCCGCACAAATCTATTTAATTTTCCTGGCGGGTTACATTGCGTACCCAGACAGCAAAAATCATCATTTTTACATTGATTCAACGTCTACAGACGTGAAGTCAATGCAAAAATAACGAATTTTGCTGCCTGCGTAACAATGCCCAAGAAGAAATTTACGTTTGTTTTACATTAATTCGACATCTAGCGACTTTGAATTATCATAAAATAACGTTAATTGTTCAACCAAGTACCGGTGACAAATTAATATCTCACTGCGAGATGATTGCCTCGATTTACGTTTACACTAACATAATTTCGGCACAACTGGGATACTGCGAGCAAACACGAGTCTGTTTGATAAAGAACTAGCTGTCAGAATCGGAATCATAAGACGCTGTATGGGAGGATGAAGCTGTCGCATCGTCACTGGAATACTTGAAGACGCAAAACTGCCCGTTCATGAACGCGCAATGCCATATGATCAGAAGCATTATTTTTCTTTTCTGCCGAAGAACCGTTTGTCTAATTTCGTATTACTTTTTTAACTTGACCCCGTAGCTTTTCTAATTCCGATTTGTTTCCGTCATAAAATTCTTTACAAATTTTGCAAAATACCACACTAACTTTTCCTTCTGTTTGATAATCTATAGCAGGTAAATTCCACTTTTTAACTGTATTTTCTTTCACGATGATTTATATTCGCAACGACACCGGTAAACAATAAGCATTCGATGAAAGAATAACATTTGCGTAACAATTAAGCCAGTATTCATAAGGTGGTAAACTTTTTACAGTTCACAAGAGCATTGTCATCACATAAAATAGCTTGCGTGATGTTCTGGGCTACCGCCGTGTGACACGCGATGAAGAAGCGCATAAAATTTCGTTTGATTAAACATTAAAGCATACGGCAATTGTCGCAGCAATCTAAGGTGTGTTGATTTGGCGACGGCAATGTTTTTGCCGTCGTAGATGGAATCACTCAACCAACGTGCGATTAAAAACTTAAAGTAAGTGACTCTGATACCACACAACTTGTGCGGTAACTCGTGGCCAAACGCTTATAATCTAACTCTTGTGACGTCATATTACTATTCGACAAACAAGCGTAGAATTTTTGGTCGTTCGACAAGAAAGAAAAAATCGCAGCCCTGGGCTCAACATATTTGTGTGCGCAGATGTTCTCAGTTCTAAACTTAAACAAATTGCTTTCATCATCATCATGTGCCATCTTCGAAACAAAGGTTAGCTGTTAGTTGCTTCTACACATTATGCTCTTCCGCTACTCTTAATGCTTCTCCGATGCTTTGCAAGTCAGCCAACTGTTTTACATCATCTCCCCAAGTTTGTTTCCTTCTTCCCCTGCACCCCTTTTCTTCCATCATGCCTTCAATGATCGGTTGATGTAACGGTTCTGTCAATCCATTCAAAATATGTCCTGTGAATTTCATCTTTTGTTTTTTTATATCGTTTATATTGCATTATTATATGAAAATGACATTAAATAATATAATATTGCTATGTATGCATTTTTCTTTATGCAAGACAAGATTGTCACAGGCTGTTGGCCCATGGGCACTTCCGCATTATCTAATCTGGCCAGCCTGGAAAAAGTTTGGAACTCCCTGCATACCGTAGGTGCGTACTGCATAGTTTGCTCCACAGATGTATTTTTTTAAAGAATGCTATTATTACTCATCTTTCCAGCTTAAATCAAACAATTGTTTCTTTTATTAAAACAATAAAACACAGAAGAAACATAAAATAATAGGCTAGTTTATATAATACAATGTTTAAGTTTTGTTATTCATAAGAAGACAACAAAACAAATGGTCCACTAGTCAGTTGCCGCCCTGGAAAAAAATAGTTTTAATTATGAAACTACTCAAAAATTAACTAAATCGGCTACAACCAAATAAAAAAAACATTAACAAGATCAATACTTCAATTAGTAACTTACGATTAATTGTCAAATGTACTGGAAAAATTAACAGCAAGAATTTAGAATCAGTAGCACAGAGATATTCATTGACATATAAATCTTTACTTTTTATAATCCATGTCTTTAGTTAGTGCATATTTCATATGAGAAATTTATAACTACAAGAATTAAATAATGCTGGCACATTATGCTTGTTTTGCATTTAAGCTTTTTGCTGAATTATTGCTTGCAATGATTGGTAAAATAATAATTATTATAATTTTTTTTTGTAGAGAAAGTGTTATTTCTGAGCTTGCTGTGTTAAAAGAATTTGAGCAAATCAGTATCATCATAGAA
Organism: Aplidium turbinatum; assembly: GCF_918807975.1. Lineage (NCBI taxonomy): Eukaryota > Metazoa > Chordata > Ascidiacea > Aplousobranchia > Polyclinidae > Aplidium > Aplidium turbinatum. The sequence goes on along the minus strand of NC_137481.1, from coordinate 21,331,205 downwards.
ATGTTTCAACCTCGTGGTCATGGGTGGTCAGCACGACGTCCTGGTAGATCTAGACGAGGTTCTCGTAGTTCTTTGTCACAATCTCGTTACGTTCGTCCACCTCAGCATCATGAAGGTAAAGTATAATTTGTTATTTTGGCGAGCAGTTAAAAGAAGCATTTTGATTTTGTGGTTGTATAAGGGATATTTTGAAGAAAAAAAAATTTAAAAAAAAAAACGAACAGGATTTATTTAAAAAGTGTTGCCCATTATGTAACTTTATTAAGTCACTTTAATACTTCATAGTGTTATAAATGATCTTTGCAACATTGGGATTTTCACCTAACCTTGGAGTATTCTGTTGAGTGAATGACACCTATTATAATATTTGCTGTCAAAACATAGTTTTAAATAACAATTTGCAGCTTCTAATTTGGTTTAATTTAGTATAGTAATCATTATGTGATGTCGGCATATGTAAAACTTAAAGTGTACCATATAGTGATTGCCAGATTTAGGGAATGGATGGTTTACAGCTTTGGATTATTTTTGTGTATATATACAGATGTATTGTATACATATATTATATAATTATACTAGATCAGCAGTTTCAAAAGTTTTGCAAACGTATTTTGTTTGGCAAACCCTTTGAAATTTTTTGATGAATTGCAGCTCTATAAAAATCGATAAAAAGATAGAAAAAAAGAGTCTCCTACAAGTCAGCAGTAGTGAACTGAGCAATAGGGCAGGTCGATTTTATACTTTTTTTGGAATATTAAAGTGAATAATGTACCGGTAGTTGGATTTAGCTGAAAAACTCACTTCCGTGAAATATCAGCCATACCGGATGAGAAACGGCTTGCGGAAATTGATTTGAATTTTTTTCGACTTTTGAAAGAAAATTGCATTACCGCTAGATGGCGCAAAACCAACTTCGAAAATGGCTGCTTATTTTTCGTTTAAACTGCTTTGACTCAATCCTTCGGGAACTCAAAATGAAAACTTTTATGTTCAGGCATACTCTTCGAAGTAAAAAATTAATAAAAATGAAACAAATATTCAGTACACGCGAACTACAGTAAGTGAAAGTTGGTTAGCTGAGCTACAGCTCGGACTGCAATTCGTCGTAAGAGTGACAATAATCACCTTAAGACGGAAACGGCCGGCGCATATTTCTACTGAGAGCTTTGGCAACAATTGCTTTGTGACGATTTTCGAAACCGTAGGAAACTTGCGAAGCTTCCGAAACCAGTTTTACTCATCTCTCCACACTTTGCGAATGTGAAGGTACATCAGAAATGTTCAGCTTCCGATAGTTGTCAACTTCCTGTGTCAGTGGTGGGTTTGAGCTTTCAAGATCGCTGATATCCACTAACTTTTGCCACTCGTTTGCATGCCAGTTGACTAGTGGAATCTTTTTTGCTGCCCTGTGCTCGCTAGAAAAATACAAAAATAAGTTAACGACTGCTGAAATTTTTGCTGTCGACGCCAAGAAAAAAACAGTTAAGATTTTGCTGCTGTCTGTAATTTTTCGCCGATAACTTTGGTTTTTGCTTTGGCTCGATCCAGTTTGGACTTATTCATAATGATGTGACGGAGATCAACTTCCGGTCTCAAAAGATGTTTTATGTCATGTAATAATGCATTGCCAAGCGATGATTATAGTCGCTCCTCACAAGCTCTAAAGTCTAAACGGAAAAAAGGAAATTTTACGGTGCTGTATTCGCAGGCCGGCACTCTTTGCTTGTCCTAAAATAAAACATGATGGCATTAAAAAAAAAAGTAACTAACGGTAATAATAAATCTGTGAAACAAATCAAATGTTACTGGCCTAAATTATAAACATTCAAACATCAGGGATTTATGGCAAACAAAGGTAAAATAGTTTCGGTATATAAATTTTTAGGTTACTTATACTCTTTGTGCACTGAGCTTATTAAATAACATCAATATGATGCATGTGTTGATTTTTGCATTGTGGTACCAATTCATATGTATCACTTTCAATCGACTAAATAAATCGTGCATACCTTGTCTGACGCTGAACTTGACGTGCTTGAGCTACTTATCCATTCGGGTAATTCTGATGGTCCAGGTATGTCGCCTTCCTCTTCGTAGAAGTCATGGGAAAGTTTTTGTAGCCGTTTTTCATTATTTTGTGCTTTTGAAACTGCTGATCGATCAACCAATAGGCTAACATTTGAGATACCTTTAGGATCAATTTTTAGCGTTTGATCCATCAGATAAGGGAACGTTCAAATATTACGTAACGCTTTTTTTCCGAATTTTTTACTCCCCCCTCCCCCATGTAACGCCAACGTAACGCTTTTTCAATCCCCTCCCTCCCCCATGTAACGCTTTTTCACTACAAATTCAGCACAAAAAAAACTACCATTCCGTACTCGAAAGCGTTACGTAACGTTTTGCTTGAACCCCCTCCCCCCGATGTGACGCTAACGTAACGCTTTGCATAAACCCCCTCCTCCCCCTCGAAGGCATTACGTAATATTTGAACGTTCCCTAAGCTCTTTCTTCCAATGGAATTTTGGCATTTGCAGAGAATACAAAGAGAATGTGCTCTTTCTTGCAATCCAAGAGCTTGCAGTTGACTCGAGTATCCCTGCATGCGACAACTTCCAGCGAACAAATACATGCCCAGATTAGCTTTTGCGTGTATGCAGTTTATCCAATTTCAATAAATCTTAATTTTTCTGTTGATGGCTTTGTCAGAAATCAAACGTAGGCGAGGATTTAGCTTAGCCTACTGCCTGCCAGATAGCCTACTAATTAAATCCTCGCTGATGCGCAAAACAATACCCCAAATGTTTCTTTTAATTTTAGCATTATTAAGGTGGTAATAATATTGAATTAGTTGTTTATAAGTGCTAGGTTCCGTTTTGGCAAGCTCGCAAGGGCCTCCATGATGCTGTTCACTTTGTTGTGTTAAACGCGGATTTTCTTTTGGCATGTTTCAATAAGAGTTTGTAAGCAAGAAAGTTTATCACATACTAGCTGAAATTAAATAAGATTTAAAAAAAAATTATTTAGATGAACTAATTCACTGGCTTGTCAAATCATTGCTCAAAACGATCTATTATATTCATAAAAAGCACATTTCCAATGCTGTAATGATAAGCTGATTAGGCTTCTCAATCTAATGGATAGCCTAAGTAGAAAGAGACGCGTCAGGCTTATAACAAGCACTAGGCCTACAGTCTATCACTGAATTAAGTGCTTAATTTCAATTCGAGCTAAACAACAAGTTTTTCACTGTTCAGGTCTCCTATTCTTATAAAATTCCGCTAACTGACTGTGATTAGGTAGGCCTACATCATCTATAAAGTATGGAGAAAGTCATCGCGCGTTTGCGGCTGTTATGACGACTTCCACTAACGGCGCTACATATTCGCGTTTTTCAAAAAAAAACGTGGGGAGCAACTTTTAAGAATTTAATCGTATTTCCGCAAGCGATCGTTGCACTTTACTTATTTTTTTTACTTGCGAAAGATGTTTTTCACTTATTGGCAACTACCGGTACTTTATTCCATATCAAATTTTAAAATCGACCTGCCCTACTGAGCAAATGGCAGAACTTGTGCAAGTGACAGCAAAGCTAGCAGCATTTCAGCAAATGGCTGAAGTTGGAAAATGATGAAACTTGGCATGTCACAAGTCAGCAAATTCAGTTTAGCAAGCGATGACCAATTCTAGCGGAAAATCTTAATTTGCTAACTTTGACAGTCGCTGAAATGTACAATTTGCTGAGTGGAAGCACTACCTAAGTTCTCGCATGCGGGGAGGTCTGACAACCTAGAATTTATAGTATAATTTAGGAAAAATGCAAAAAAAACTTTAGTCCTATAAAAGCAAGGTAAAATAATTAAAAAACAACTACTAAAACAGTGGTTCTCAAACCTTTTCACAAAATTTGTATGAAGGTCCTCTTGTAATTTTTTCGATGACACAGGGTCCACCATAAAAGTAGGTAAATTTGCACACAAACGGTTAATCAGGTGTTTGTTACATGCAATTGGAAATTTACACATCAATGGGATGGGTGCACCTACTTAGCTGTTACCAGTCCTATGTTAGGTTTCTTTTGGAACAACGCCTCCTTTATATCATGTATCACATTCAACCTGTTTAAAACTTTTTTTTATAGAAAGTAGTGTTGAAAATGCTGTTTCACATTCGTAAGTTGTTGGAAATGAAATCAGCAGTTTTAGTGCCATCTTTGAGGTATCAGGTTAGGACCGTGTCATTTAAACCCAAACGTCACTGCAGTACAATAGTACATCTCACATAAAATGCGTTTTGCACCTCCATCATTCACCAAATCAATAAACTGTTCTTTAGGTTAAGATATTTTTAATGTCAGAAATTTACATTAGAATTACGTAACGAGACATAGACCAGATGTCGGCATAGATCAAAGTTGATTAAATTTTGTATCAACATGCTTTTATTGAATATTTTTATGAGGGTTTGTGAGGCTAGACTGATTGCTTTGAGAGGGTTGCATTTTTTTATTTGTCGTGTTCAGGCTTACACCCGGCGGTTGAAGATAAGTGAACGGGAAGGCAAGGAAGCCAATCTTCGTGTCCACCGTCAAGCATGCATTTAAGTGTCCTGCCAAAGACACAGCCGCATGCTCTTGAGCGGTGTCAAACCGCCACCCTTTCGATTGCCTTTCCAGAGCTCTCACCACTCGGCTATGCAGCCGGCTGGGGTCGTTGTGCAAATAGGGTTGAAACCCACTTCGTTATAATCATCAAATCATCCATGTGCTGAATGCTTAGCAGATTGCAGTTTATATTTAATGCGATTAAATGCTTGACTTTCAAGTGGGTGCGACTTACATATATATAAGTATGGTAAGGCATCAGCATGTTTGCTTTTAGTTTTTTCTTTTTAGAGGATGCATGGATTTTGGTCACTTCTACAGTCTGTAGCTAAAACGACCATCAGCTAAAACGAAAATTTTGTCCCAAGATATGAATTGAATTCAAGCAACTGCATTTTTTTTAAATTGAGGCTGTTTCATTGTATGAAAAACTACCAGTATGAAAGTACTGTGGAATGTGGATTGTTATTAACTAGTTTCAGATGGTGGAATACTGGAGAGTACCCTTCTGCAAATTCTATACAAGTCCCATCCAGATCCTGTGCCCATACGTGAAATACTGAAATCATCACCGATTAAATATAAAAAATTAAACATTAATCAGGTAAGAATACTTAGCAATGTTAGCATGTGTTTTGCGCTAATTATGTGTCGCTTTTCTTGGCAGAAACGTGCAGTTGTGCTTGTTTGCAATTTATATTGTGCTTGAGTTTGTGAAATGTGCAATTGTGCATGCTTTAAAAATGTTTTGCACTGTATTAGAAACATTAAACACAGCTTTGCCATCACTTCAATTAATTAATCTATACACAGTCTATTGACATTTAACTGTGGAAACAAATATCAAACAGCTGTTACGCCTGTTAGATTAATGTTACTAGTGTATCTAGTATATACTTTGTTTTTCATAGACTTAATGGTTTAAATCATGGACATGTGTGCAATTATTTGCAGCAATTGTATCAGATGCAAGAAAAAGGACTCATCAACAGATTTGACTATGATCCCCCTCAATGGTTTCTGTTGCCAAAAGGAACACATGTATATGAAAACAAAATGCGAATTGCCAACTCTTCTGCAGAGAGTAACACAAAAAACATTGGGTCAACTAGCAACCAGAGTGAAAGCAACATTAGCTTTTCAGCTAAGAATCGTCAAAGTTATGATTCAACATCAAGTTTTGGATTTTTAAAATCCACTGGTGCTACTATTTCACAAATCTCTCTACCTACCGTACATGCTAGAGATGATACGAAAAGAAGTTACTTGGGATCACATACCGCAATAAATGAACCGTCATCGACACTGGCGTATGATGAGGAAACCACGGTAAAGGAAAAACCTTTACCCAATAACATTTTGGAAGTAAATGATAAACAACCATCAAGACAAGACCTTGAGAGAGCAGGTCAGTTTGTTTGTAGTGGAACATTAATGTTTGTCTTTAAAGGGCTAGCATAGTTTGTGTGAAAACATTCCCTTATGTACCTATTTTTACAACTTTGTTGCTAAAAACAAAAGCTGTACTACAGTATAAAAAAAATACCAAGGTTGAGCAATTAGTTTGAGCCAAAATGGGATTTAAAAGTTGCAATGGTGGTTTGTTTTGCAATAATAATAATGTGTTGTGGATATAGCGCTGCATCTAACACAGTGTGTGTGTATTGTATACGTTGCTCTAAGCTCTTTGCAAAGCAGGCAGTATCAGCAAAACAGTATAGAGACGCAGCATAGTACATTATTACCCTGTCTAAATCCATTTCTTTACTCCGTGCCAAGTAGGAACATGATTCGGTACCACTTTTTAAAAGTTTTTGTTATGACCAAACAGGGTATTGATTATTGAACTTGTGCCTACCGATTCCGCAGCGGGCACTCTACATACGAGTCTGCTACTATTCGGTGAGTCCGATTCGGTGAGTTCCTAACCCTTAACCCTAAAACGGCAATGATAATTAGGCTACGGTACCCAATAATTTAAAAAAAAATTGAAAAAATCCCCCGTTAAGGGATTGGACTCACCGAATCGGACTCACCGAAACGGGCCATTCCGTTACATACAGAACCAGTTCCAGTCATGCTCAATCTCTTTTGGAACTTTTTGGTTTGTTTAGTGTGTACCGATCGTGCAGAAAGCACCGATTTAACACTTGTAGATTATTTTCACTAAAATGAACATTTTTAATACCGTACCATCTTTGCTGGTTTTTAAGTGTATTTTCAAACTTTTGCCATGTATCTGTTGAGTATCATCACGTTATCTTCGTTCTGAATTTATTGTCTGTGTGCACTGTGCACTGAGAAAATTACAAACTCAGAATCGCTTTATTAGCATACCGTAATTCTAAAGCATGCAGGAATTAAGTTAAACTTGTTAGAAGAACATTTACTACCTTACTTCAATACGGTAAGGTTATTTTTCAACTCAGCAACGTTAATTTTATTAATATTACTGATCAATATGTACATGATAAATTTTGCACCTCAAATCTATATCAATATTTGTATGATGATAAGTATAGCATTTTAAAGAAACACAATGTTTAAAGGACTTTGTGGTTTATCAAAGTTGTTTTGCTGGCCTCGATTGGACAGGTAACCCCTTTGAGATGTGTTCGTTTGTATCAAGCAGCAAGTTTGTGGTCAGCAATATGGTAGGACGTCTCGGAGCCACTTTTGTCACGTCATCAATTGCTCATAGGCCAATTATTCTGTTTGTAGTGTAATCTAGACGAGGCTGCCAAAGATATTCTGATTGATTGATCTTCATCGCACCACAGTGGCATACAAGTGATAAACCAGCCAATTTTCATTTCTGAGCGGTATAATGTCACACCATCATTATAATGTAGGAAAAATATAGATTAACAGAGAAACGATTACGGTACTGCAGTGATAGTAACTTTCTGCTGGTACGATATGTACTGTAGAAACTGGATGTTGCTCCAATGAGGAAGAAAGTCATTTATCAGATCTTCCTCCTTTAATTGATGACGATGACCCTATGGATCAGGATGAAAACGATGAATGTTTCGAACATAGTCCACCATCATCCGTCTCATCATCAATGAACGTTGATGGTGAGAAGTTAGAAGAGAGCAGAATGATCAGGCAACTGCCTGTTTCAGGTGATTTTTCTGTTTAATTTTTTTTTTTCTAGAAATTTTGACTTTGAGCGGTGTATCAGTTTACACTGTAGTCCTAGCCCTACTGGCTACTGTACGTAAAGCAGATGAAAAATACATAAATTATCTCTTGTCTCGAGTACTGGTGGCGAAAAGCTGGGGTTTGTTAATGTCTGTAACTTTATTTTTGAATACTGAAAACATTATAAAAGTCGTCAATGAACTATGGTTTTGGAGCAGCCTAATGGGTATGGGGCATAGTAACAGTCTACTTTGCTTAGGTAGTCAAAATCAATTCAAACTTAGTTTAATTATTATGTGGGTAATTGCTTTAAAGGGGAGCAATTTGTACAAGAAAGTGGCTAGTTAAGAATTGTACTGTGATTGAAAGAATTGCCTGATCAATGCTGGTTAAATAAGCAATGTCGACTGGAATTCGCTAAGTGTATCTGCACTGCTCTATGCATTTCTTAGTTCAGTTAGCTCGAAAGTTGTTGGAACTGTTTGCAAGCAGTTTGCTTCGGCTAAAGGTAGTCGGCACTAACTGACAGTTTTAGCTGTGGTAGCCAAACTTGATTTTTACTTAAAAATTTATCCTCATCTAAAAGAAAAACGCCTTCAATAGCACACTAAATAGTTAAATCTTCCTTTCCAACTTTTTTCAGATAAATCCAACATTAAACTAGACCAGCTTGGTGAGAAAATCTTCAAAGTACTGAACACTACCTCAAAAGTACCAATTGCAGACTTCGTCAAAATGTTTAAAGGCACACATAGCAAGAAGCAAATAAACCAAGTGAGCACTGCCTTTAAAGTTATTCTACATTGTATGTATAACCACTAACCAGTTACATGCAGAGTGTTCTAAAGTCTTTTTTGTGTCAGAGTGGGCACTTTTTCAGAACTGACATTTGACAAACACATATTGGTTTCGCTTCTAGTGCTTGTTAGTTAAAGTTAGCCTAATTTCAGAGAAGGAGTCGTATTGCCAAGAGCCCTAGACGCTGTGCACAAGATTTTAGAGCTGAAGTTGATTGCAGATAAAAGTATACTTTAGTTTTACATTTGCCTAAAATGTTTCTTCAAGTGTTTTCCGTGTTCAATTGTTTCATTGTTCAGTGTTACTTCTTCATTTTGAAATCTAAATTTTAGCAAGTTCATAGTTGATAAAGCAACACCGCCAATGAAAACTATTGAATCTACATATAAATGATTCTATTGATTGTTTGAACTAAAGAATTGTGTTTACACATTGCTTCGTAAACTGATAATTTACCACATTAAAGCTTCTCATAATAAAAAAAAACAAAACACTTGAACACTAAAACAATTGAATTAAAAACACTTGAAAAAACATTCTAGGCATATATATAGGACCCAAGTAACACGTTTATTTGCAATCAACTTCAGTTTTGAAGGCTTGTGTATGGTCTCTAGTCCATCTATTTTCATAGGCCACGGTTTGAGTCATTTGTCAATAAACTGACAAAATTATTTATTCAGAGACATGCCGAAATAAAGTCGATTTAGCCATAGTTAAAGCGGTTACCACTTTAAATTATCGCAGATTATATTTGGTATCAACATGAATGCTTCTTTTTAATGCAGGTTGCCTGATTTGACTTGAACAATGTGTGCATAGGTTTTTCAACCCAGGATTTATTTTATCTTATTTTCACATTTTTGCATGTTTTTAGAATTTGTACGGGATGGAAAAACGGGGTCTGGTCTCTAGGTCTCAAGAAAACCCTCCAATGTGGTTTCTGCAAAGAAAGGCTGGTGAAATGCTTGACAAAATGTCGTTTGGTAGCCCTGACTTAAAAAACGTGAAAAATAGCAGTTCCGATTCATGCTCTACAAAATCAACAGCATGTTCAGCAAGCCAATACAGTGCCGGACTGCTTGGTAGAAGGCCTGTAAGTTCCCTATCAACGTCTAGTGAGCAATCATGTTCTAGGATTACCACCAACGAAGTTGATTTTGAATCTGATTTGCAGTTTCCAGACCAATACTTGAAACAGATGGAAGCTGTTGCCATATCTAGTCATGGCAACGAACCTGGCTCTTGTTCTCTATACCAACCCTTTTCAGGTTAGTGACCTTTCCTAGCATTTGCTTGTAAGCAACCGATCTTAATTTTGTTGTGTTGCCTGTCGATTGGTTCTGTTTTCGCGTTGTGTTTGTTTTCTTTTACTAAACGTTGGAGTTTGATGATTAGATTTAGATAACACAGCGTCTCACTGTGAAACCACGTTATTATCTGAAGTAGACTACAACGAAGATTAATAAATATAAATTTGCGATTGTTTGCACTGAGTTAAACTTCTCGTTTCAACAACTTTGCATGAAACATTTTGCAAGCAATTGAGCCCTTCAATAATGTTGCAAACCTGTAAGTGTAAAGGGAGCCCAACGCAAGCTAGTATTTACTATTAACAGTTCGTGGTCTTACTTTAAATTAAAAAATTAACGCTAAAAAGACTAAATCAATAATAATCTCAAAATCACCAGACACTCCAGTAGAGTCCAGTACTCCAAATTATAAATTGACAATCAAAATATACAAAAAGTTAAATCTTTTTCGTATCTTGGACATTTAATAACTGAATATGGGAGGTGTGAACATGTAATTCTATGACGGATAGAAATTGCAAGAACTATATTTGGAAAAATGTTTTAATCAATCAAAGTTTAAATTTATCAATTCGTCAAAGAATATTAAAATGCTATGTCTGGTCAACCCTTTTATACAACTCTGAAACTTGGACAGTGTTACAAAAAAATGGAAAAACGGATCGATGCCTTCGAGCTCTGGTCATACAGGCAAATGTTAAAAATTTCATGGAAACAAAAGATCACTAACGATAAAGTACTCTCCAAATTGAATTCAAGCAAAATTCTCTTACAAATAGTCAAAACAAGAAAATTAAAGGCATTTTGGACACACAATAAGACAAAACTCGTTACAAAGATCATTAATAGAAGGGAAGATAAATGGTAAAAGAAATAAAGGCAGGCCAAGAATGATTTGGACATCAAACATCACTAAATGGACAAAATTAAGTTATGAAAAAGCAATACGAACACCTCATGGTCGAGAACAATGGCGCATTGTATCCAACCCTCAATACGAGGAAGAAACGTAATGATGATGATGGTCTTACTTTAAAATTTTAAAACTAAATTAAGCCCTTGAAGCAAATAAGCTGAAGCTGAAACGCCTTTTCGATCTAATGTTAAGAGAAAAAACAGAGCCCAGATGTAGGTATGGTACTAAACTCGTATTTAGCAAGCGTTTCAAAAACCAAACTGTTTTGCTCTTCAGCGCTGATGAAAACGTTGATTCAACATTATTTATGTACAGTTTGTGCTCTTTACTTTTTTTCTTAAATTAAGACCCTTTCGCAAATTTATGCTTTTGCCTTCCGCTTGCTGACGTACTACTTCACATTCTTTGCAGACCCCTCGCAATTATTTAAACCCCTTCCCAATAAAATTCCCCGACTGGATAGCAACTGCTCGTTTAGAGGTATTATAGATATTAGGCTATGTTTGATGTGCAATGTTTCGTTTCAGCTTTTATATCGAAATTGTGTGAGAAGTTGACAAGCTATCTCCAACTTTATTTCAATTGAACATCAAGTTTAATCTCAAATGCCCAATTTGTTGTTGATTTAGCGTCAGTTTACGACAAAATAACATCAAGTAAAACTAAAAGGCTTTGTCAAAATTTTATCAGTATTTGCATATTTAAATTTGTAAATTTACATAACTTGAAAAGAGTGTTTACTGCGAAAGGAAATCTTAAGTGAAACATAATTTTCAAATAAGTGAAATAGGTTTGATCTTAACCAAAAAGTTCTTATCAAATGTATATGCAATTGACAGTTGCGAACGCCATGAATAAGGGTAAGGAAGTTCGCTTCTCGCTCAAGAGGATCCCAAACAAGGGTGAAACTCTAGTATGGTGTCTTTCATTTTCGTTCGATCGGGGTCTTAATGAAGTTTTTCTTTCGTTCTTTTTTATCAAAGTAAATTTTTTACTATGCAGATTCGACAAAAAATCCTGTTTCCCAACTAATGGAGTATGTCCAGGCCAATCGTTTAAAGATTGACTTTAAAGTTAATGTGGACGGGCCAGACCATCGAAGAAGGTAAAGCTTGCCGTGGTTAACATCCATGTTGGTTGTGGTGATTTGAGAATGTTCTGCATATGACATCTTGCATTTTGAAACCTCCAATAGAAAAATAGTTATTTTCGAATTTCAAGCCAATACGAATACATGTCTGCACTTTTCATTGTGGTCAATTTTTAGAGACTACTTTGTTCAAACTACTTTTAATTTAGCCATTGCAAATGGTTTGAGGTTTTTGAATCTTTATCCTTGGACTGACAAAGCCTTGATAAGTTATTCCTGGTAGTTTCGCATAATTGTAGACTTGTAGAGGCTTTTGACAAGGCCGCTTATCGAGATTGACAGAGTGAAGTTTTTCGATTGTTGAAGTAATGTTGCCGGGGAACTATTCCATTCATTAGGTGTCGCTGAATAAAAAGCAGCCCTTAGAATGCATTGCTCAAGCGCACACCCCGAGAGTCGAACCAGCGTCGCTTGATCTTGAAGCTTCTTCGTTCACGAAATTACGCGCTAACCAGCTGAGTTATCGGGGCGGAGCGTATTCAAGTGTGCAAATAAGAAAACTTAGAGTGTATGAATGATGCATATATTGAGCAGTCACGACTTACTTTTGAAGTGATGTCAAGAACTGTTGCGCATTGAAACGTTTGTGGATTCTTATTGTGATAAAAACTACCTTGTGATAATGTTGTGATGTGGTCAAGCCCTGATAGTTGCCAGATGTACTTTGTCGCTTCATGTAAATGAGATGCAGTATACTATACAATATACTGTACATAGTACTGAAAGAGCTGTTGCGAACAAGTTTTGAGATTGTATCTGATTTACCAACATCTGCGCTACATCAGATATTGACAATAATTCACAGCAGCGCAAGCACCTCAGAAAATAAACCAAATTGCCACAAGTAGTGTACCACACTGGAGTATAGGTCGAGATTTTTTGTATGCAAAATATCCAGAAACTTTTTCAAGATTTCAATACCCTATAACTTTGTCGTATGTTGCATATAAAGTCATCGAATACTACTTCATCGGATGTTGCTTTTCATAAAATTTTTGCGTTCGTTTCGTAACAACAGGCAGGGCTACCGCAAGATGTTAAAAATGATAACCAGTCTAATCAGTAGTCACCAGCAGAGCCCAAGAAATTTCATAATTAAATGCCTGACGAACAGTCTTATTCAGAATCTGGATTGCTGCGTCTCATCTTAAAAAATTGTGTGACTTTGCAGTAGCCAACATGGATTATTTTACTTTTGATCAGGTTTTACACAACAGTGACTCTTGGGTCTGAGACTTATACTCCGATTGAAGGCCAGTCTAAAAAAGATTCAAAAACTAAAGCCTGCGAATATGTTTTGGATGCCATCAGCCGTTCTCAAGGTCTGTCTTCTGCAACTGCCACCAACCAAGCTACCTTTGCATCTTCAGCATCTCCACCCATGCAGGTGTGTTGATCGCTTTGACGCAACATTTTAATTATTTTGTGTGCAGAGATGGAGCAAATGCTACAATGAGAGGGCCAGGTCTGTTGATTTCGATGGTGTTGTAATTTGTCTCAAAACAAAATTGCGTTTGCTCAAAAATGCTTTTGTTGTGTTGATTATGTGACAGTCGAAAATATTAAACGTTTTTCAATAGCTTTTGTATGTTTTGTACGTTGTTCACCCTATCCAAAAGTTTGCGCAAAAGTGCAGCCACACTATCTATTGATATTTACCAGTAGATACTATTTCAACCGCTGTACTTAAAGTTTCAATGAGACGTTGATTTTGAAAATGTATAATGAATTCTAGAATGTACTAAGTAATAATGAAATGCAAACGCTCAAGTTAACGATGAGGCAGAAACAACCATTCACAAACATAGGAACACTTAGTCTAATTACTCATTCGAGGCCGTCGATGCTTGGTTCAGGCAAGACAATTGAAGAAAAAACGCTTGAAGGAATTGGTACAACAAACGCAGCCTCCTGTAAACGTTAAAGCTGAAGCCAGAGAATTTAACTCTGCGTGTACACGTCAATATAGTACTTGGGGATTTGAACAACTATTGCAAATCTTAACTGTCCGAAACTATATACAATTTACAGGTGACACAATCTCTGCAACAACCTGCTGTTTCAATCAGTGCTGGTGCATCTAGTAAAAACGCTGTGTCCCTTGTAAACGAATATGCCCAAGCTAATAATTTCAAAATTGAGTTCCAGTGTGATTCTCACGGCCCAGATCACAAGAAAAGGTAAGAAGGTTTTAACCACGAGCAAACACGTTTGTGAATCTTCTTCTTTTCACTTGCGTCACTATGATGAACTGGTGTTAACAAAATCTTTAAAAATTTGAAAACAATTATTTGTGAATTACCTTAACATGGAAGAGTCACTGCAGATCATTGGTCGACCCTGATGTTTCGGGATGAAGACCAGGCTTTCTTGAAGTTAAATGGAAAGAGAAAGTGTGTGTCTTTTTATATAGCGCTTCATTGATCGTAGATACACCTTGTTAGAAGTTTTGTAAACATTTTCAGAAAAGATGACTTTTCCTTGCAAATACAGTTGAAAGTTTTATCCATTATTTACACCACTACATTCCAGTTTCCGCACTGTTCTGACAATCGATCGAACTAATTACCCGCCAGTGGAAGGGGCTTCGAAGAAAGACTCAAAACTTAAAGCTGCTGAAGCTGCTTTGCTGATTCTGCAGAGCACAGGAAAATTATTAATGAACACGCTCTCACAAGTAAGCGGTTGTTGGTGCTTCGAAAGCATCGCGCTTGCTCACACAAGAATGTTGTGGATATTTTAACCCAATTGTCTCAATTTAGTAACTACCCAGACAGAAAATCAGTCATTTTTTTACATTGGTTCAACGTCTACAGACGCTGAATCAATGTAAAAAATGACTGATTTACTGTCTGGGTAAATGTCATCACTGCTGTTTGATACGATTTTTGATCATACAAATTTGTTATATGTTGTACAATGTACAGTACATGCTATTTTACAACTTATGAATGTAATCAGTTTTAAGCAAGATACTGCAAGACCAGTTAGTGAACCATCATTTCGTTATGTACTTTCATCTCCATAAGATCCGATCATGCTAGAGAGGAAATTACACCTCAACCCAAGGTTTTTTTTAATTTACATGCATTTACAATTTGCATAAAATTTACTCCACGGAGATAACTTTTATGCGTATAGGAGGCAAACCAAAATGCATAGCCGTCACCATAGACAAGAAGTTTCCAGTTCAGTGTCAATCTATCAATGTCCGTAACCGGCTGTACGTCAAAAGCCTCTACAAGTATGCAAATCTACCAGGAATAACCTATCAAGACTTTGTCAGTCCGAGGATAAAGATTCAAAACCAACCTAGTGTGATACTCTCTACTTTTTTGATTATTTTTATCGGACTACTTTTCCTTCCGATCATTGGTTGATTCTAAGGAAGGCTTTGATGAACAGTTCAGTAACAACGTTTTGTCTTAGAATTACACCGCAAATGCCAAATTGCCGGTACAAAAATAGCTTTTTGAGAATTTCATCTATAAATTTTTGGCAAGGGTAAAACTGTAAAGAACCACTGCTTTTGCCCATTTTTTCACGATAATCTTATCAAATGATGCGTTTTCTTTAGAGTGCTTCTGGTCCTCAACAAATAAACACCTTCCACGACCGGGTTGCCAAAATGGTCAACGACAAATTCCATTCCCTGCTCATGGACCTTCCCGACACGGTCGTGGGGAGGAAAATACTCGCAGGTTTCGTGATGTCACGAACCTTGACCACCGACGCGGGAGACGAAACACAATGGATGGTGGTGAGCATCGGCTCAGGTGGGTTCCAAATTGCCATTTTCAAAACACATCTCTCTGCATGCTTGCTTGCATCGTTTTTGTTGGAAGTCGTCAGTTTCTTCTAATCTTGAGGTGACAAATTATATTGTACTTCTTGCATGTTCTCATTGCAGGAAATCGTTGCGTTGGAGGGGACAAGTTAAGCATGAAAGGTGATACAGTCAATGACTGCCATGCGGAGGTGATTGCAAGAAGAGGTCTACTTCGATTCCTATACAGGTACTGTACATAGCTTCACTCCACACTGAGTAGAAAGCCAGTTTGACTGCTGGAGAAATAGTTTACACAAGTCGAACGCTATTTTTAAAATGTTCAAAAATAAACTAATGTTACGAATTGGTCCGTTTTCATGGTGCGATGCAGTTAGTTTTGTGACTATGTTTTTTACCGTTTCGTCAATCGCTAGCCCATGCCAAGAAACCGCCTCTCCATACTCCCAGTGACCTTGAATTAAGCTGGACTAAGATGTTGACAATACAGTGTACTGTTCTTTCCCTTGTCATGGATTCATGGTTTGCAAACACAAATGTCAGTGGCATTTATTGATATGACTTGTAAACGTTGGCTTGATCGACTCCTTAATTTTGTATTTTTTAAACTATTCCTGTTCTTGTCAGCTGAAATAAACGCATTTTATGAGAATGAGATTTCTCAATCAAAAACCAGATAATTCAACACGCATTCTAAAACACACTCTGTGTTTTAAAAATGCGTGTGTCGGATTAGCTGGTTTTTGATCGAGACATCTCATCATCATAAACAAGCGTTTTTGTTACAGGTTAGGCTACTTAAACCATTTGAATAACATCTTTAGAGAAATACAAGATTATCGCACTGACCCAGATGCTGATGACAATATCCTCACTGCTTCTGGCGACGGTGAAAAGTAAGTGCTCTGTAAGATTCTCACAGCCATTTGTCAAAATCCCTCCTTTTTTAAATTACAGACGTTAGTTCAACGTAAAAAGGATCGATCTCGTTCTTTGAGTATGTAGCATTGTAGCTATAATCTACGCTGTGAAATGAATGTTTGCATCAAATTTCAATCACGTCATTTTTGTTGCAAAATGGTCTTCGTACACCATTGTAGGATGTTCGCTTTATTATCAAAATTCTTCTTTTGGTTGTTACTACGGTATCCTTTTCCCCACACACTTTTGGTAACTCACTGCGGCCGACCAACATAGCAATTGTCTCATTACTTTTTGTTTGTTTTATGCAGTTTTTGTGACTTGCATTTTGGATTTATACACAGTTCTTTTTTGAAATTAATTTGTCAGAAACCAAATAAAACTAAACTGCCAACTTACATATCAATGTAAACAATCGTTATGTTATATTTTGCTACAGGCTAACACTGAAGGCTGGCATTGAATTCCACCTCTACATAAGCACTGCTCCCTGTGGTGACAGCGCCTTGTTTGCGAAGAGCGACTTGAGGGACACAGACTCCTATGAAGCTGCGGAGGAAAACCATGGACATCGTCCTCTATTTGAGAACAAAAAGCAAGGGATTCTGCGAACTAAAGTTGAAAATGGTGATTATGAAGTGCAGCGGTAGCATGCGGTTTGCAGCATCGCTAAATAATTTCATGGCGTAGAAGGGTCGAACAGTTATTCTCTTATAAGTAGCAGTTTGTTGCAAATTTGGACACTTGTATTGAGAGGGTTGTATACGTCAGACCTTGCCGCGGTATGCCTCCGCCTGGATTCTGTTAGCATGTACAATTGTACATTGTGGACAGATTTGTGGCGATTCTGTTGTAGCCTACAAATAGTATTGGATTTACATGCAAGTAATATACGTAGCTTACGGCGCTACTCATCTGCCATGCTGACACGGTTTAAAGGTTTATAGTAATAATCGCTGAAAGAACAGTCGGGATTCTTTGATGTAATTCATCTTTTCCGTATTTCAAGTATAGCATGCGCAATAATTCGACTTCACTACAATCTCAGTTAGTTGTTCAAATATTACATGACGATTTAGGACGGGTCAGAACCGCCATATTGAATTAGGTTTACATTGATTTAGGGCAAAAGTGATAGTGGTGGAGGAAATAGAAAACAAAAAATGCGGCCGTGTTATATTTCAACAGCCTCTCAGCTACTAGATATCCCGTTTTAAGGTTGACTGGTTGTGTTTACAGGCGAAGGATGCATTCCAATCGACAATGAAGCTCTTGTCCCGACATGGGATGGCCTATTGCGTGGTGAACGTCTCAGAACAATGTCTTGCAGCGACAAGATCGCCAAGTGGAATTTTGTTGGATTGCAAGTGAGTGTTGTTTTTGTGATAGCCTATTTCTGGTGGAAGCTCACATTAAAAACATTTCAATGCAGCTCTGTAACCAATCTAAATCGATACAATTAGACGCTGTCCCAAAATCGTATGACCCCAGTTTTCTTCAATTCATGCACAACACTTTTTGCTAAATGATACAATTCAACATAACAGCTCTAACACTTCCAAATGACGTCATATTATACTTGGACAGCCCAAAAAATGATTGAGATGGTCGCTTGTCTGATTTCTATGCGGTGCTTTCATCCTGTTGTACAACGATTCAATTGACAGTTGCATACATTCCGCAGGGAGCACTGCTTAGTCATTTTCTTGAGCCGTTTTATATGTCCTCTCTCACTCTCGGCATGCTATACAGCCACGGCCACCTCACCAGAGCCGTGTGTTGTCGAGTGGAGAAGTTTATGAAGCTGTATCCCAACACCGCATCGCCAATGTACAAGGTGCATCATCCAAAGGTAAGTCTACAATTCCACATGTTGGATCATCCTTGTGTAGCATATTACCCCGGCAGGCTGTAGTTTTTCAACTGTTCTTTCAAGGTGGTCATCGCACACCAGTAGGCGATTCGTATGAGGCAAATCTTTGAGGTGTCGCGTTCTTTCAGAATATTTGTATGGAACTTGTAAGTTTGTAATATCGCTGTGAAAATTTTCTGTGCAAACTGCAATGAAGATGGCTTCGAAAACGTGATTGTAGTAGTAGTCACGCTTTTAAGTTCACTACGGTACTTTAGGCCTTCGGAAGGCAAACGTGTCGAAATTCGCGTTGTCATCTGCCTTATTGATTTAGGTTGCGAAAGTAAGTGGCGATGATCCCAGCAGGGACACAGGGAAGATGAAAACGCGAGAATACAGTTTGAACTGGATTGTTGGGGACGACAGAGCTGAAGTGCTCGATGGAACAAAGGGAAGGTGCGAAGCGCGTTACGGGTGTCTCAACCCTGTATCCCAAGTCAGCAAGTCGTCTATTTACGCCGAGTTCAAAAAGGTTTGTACTACACTGTAGCATTAAAGATTACCCGCAAAGGTTCTGAAATCATGTATCGGCTGTATAAACGTTTGAAAGGATTCCTGTATGTTTATTGTTGAGCCGAGTCTCTTTGAAGTCAGCAGTTGTAAACTGAGCAAATGTTAGTTGAGCAAGCGACAACTGACATTTGCTCAGGGGCTTAAGTTGGCAAATGGTAAAACTGAGCAAGCCGAAACTTGGCATGTCAATAGTCAGTAAAGTAAGTTCAACAAGCGAACTAAGCAAGTAAATTGACATTTCCCGAATCGCTGAGTTGTCGCATGCCGAGTGGTCTGACAAACGTTTAACCACAGTGCGTAAGCTGAAGATATTCTGCACGAAAAGAACTTGCTTTTAACAGTTTAGCAGCAAATGCCAATATCTTCAAAAGCCTTACATTCATCACAGTCTGTCAATTTTTATTTACATATGTACCATAGGGATTTGAATTATAAAGCATTAACCCTTCTGTATCTATGGCTTAGTGTTTTTAGAAACTCCAACCTCCCAATACGTTCTTATGTTAATGATCGCGATATGCTACCTAGCTATGGTTAAAAGACTGGAGCCCAACCCAATTCAACATGCGTCTCTATGACTTGTACCACGACCTCACATCAAAGGCTACATTAATTATTTTTTTCAGGTTTCTGATCGCACTTATCCGTCGTACTCGAAAGCAAAAGAAGCTGTGCCTCACTATAAGCAAGCTGCCGAGGAAATGAAGAAAGCTTTTGACCAGGCCGAGTGCGGGTCATGGATGAGCAAACCTTCTGAAGTGGAAGAATTTTAAACAACGATCACTAATCATATGATTTCTTTCGAAAATGTATTTTATTGCAATCACTTTCCAATAAAACGATTGATCAGTGACGTAACTGTGGGCTATTGGCGAATGAGTCAAACAGCAAGACGAATAAATAGAACCGGTCAACAAGTCCCTTGAATGCGACTACTTTTGAAAAAGTATAGAATCCCTTTCAAATTCCAACCGCGCTGCAAAAGAAAAGTTGATATTAGCTGTTGTAGTTTTGAAAATGCCGACATTTTCAAAAATGTGTGATTCTGTAGATCTCAGAGGATATTGAGGTATGAACGATGATCCAGCAAAGAAACGTGTGCCAGTTAGCATATGTGTTCTACCAGTCAGTGCTCTTACCTCTTTCCTCCTTTTCAGCCTTATCCTTAAGGTATTCGTCACGAATGGCTATCTCCCTGACTCGTTCTTTAGCGCGCTTTACTTTCAGTGATTCTGAAACAAATCTTGAATCAGTAACATCTACTGAAGGCTGAAGCGACTTCACAAAATGTATAATCGGAAAGTGGTAAAGTAACAATTTTCAAAAGTGGGGTTAGGGAACATGTACCATCTTTAACCCTAGTCATTGAAAATGCGCTTCGCTCCTCGGCAACACCCTCACAATGATTACTCTTCTAAAAAATGGCTTGATGGGTCACGAATACTAGCGATGACATCGTTGAAGCAGAACCGGGTAATTCACTTTGGCAAAGCTTTGAAATAGAAACTTAACCAAGTAGCTGCACAAGGTTAAACATACTCGTTCAGGTTTAACAATGTATCAGCTGTTCCAAAACTTTTTCAATATTGAGCTAAATTCGCGATTTTATCAGCATCGGCGACCCAGTTTAGGGTTAATAAACCTCAAATTGGTTTTAAAAGTCACTTGTACAACTTGCAAATATTTGAGAACAGCCCTAACTGTCAACCTGTTCACAACTTGTAGCCAGATACCCTACTTGCAATCATGGTACAATCTACCCCCCATTAGTTAGATTTCTTGCATTGATTTGTTTACATGAAAGCTTGCACGTTAGATTGAAACCCTTTGCGGGGTTTTCAACTGATAGAAAAAGAAATTGAACCTTTTGAGTTACGTTGGTCGAAATAAAGAAAACACTTTGGTATTGGAAAGAGTATATCTAATAAAGTTATTCATTATTAAATCCAATACACTCAAACTGGCTAACATAAGACTGACGAAACGTAATTGAGTTGATCATCTGTTTTATGAAGCCACAGAATATTCTGTCACAGTTATAATTGCAATTAAAGAATGTCATTTATTGTTTATTTTATACCATTGTGCTTGTATCCATACAGTATGCCCAGTGTAAGTAATCCCCATCTTGCAGTCTGAAATGCATTAAAAAAAACATTGATCATTTTCAAATTTGAGGTCGGAAAGGGTAAAGTTTGATACGATACTAAGTAATGGCTGTTTTGAAAGTGTTTCATGGCGTCTTTAGGGATGGTTGCCATACTGGGTTATCATACCGCATAGTGTTGGTTCATGGTTAACTCAATTGGTTAGCGCGTCATTTCTGGAACGAAGAAGCTTCAAGATCAAGCAGCGCTGGTTTGACTCTCGGGGTGTGCGCTTGAGCAACGCACGTTAAGGACTGCTCTCCATTCAGCGGCACCTAATGGATGGAATACTGTAGTTCCCCGGCAACAAGACTTAACAATCGGAAACTTCACTAGCTGTCAATCTCGGTGACCGGGCCTGCGTCAGTGATTCAAAGCCTCTACAAGTATGCAAAACTGCCAGGATTAAGCTCTGCAAGAAGCTTTCCCAGTCCGAGGACAAAGATTCATCAATCAAAATCAAACATTACGATGCACTACAGGAAATAGTGTCACCTGATACTTATACAGTTCAAAGCAAAAATTGAGAGATTTCAAATGAAGTTTGGTAAACATTAGACGACTTCAGTACAAACTATAAGCATTTATATCCCCCCTGCATTAAAATTGGGAGCTGGAGTACAAGTCTCCGCCCTGGTTAAAAATTCCATGTCATAGATAGGAATCGACCAAAAAGATAAGGTGAAGTAGTTGTTTTTGTTTTAACTACTTTACCTTGGCTTTACTACTTTCTAACCCAACCAAAACCCTCACCTAACCCTGAAGGTTAGGGTTAGACAATTTTAGTGAAGTAAAGGGAATATATTATGCACAAACAGCTTTTGCTTGGTTGAATGCTAGTCAGTGTTCACCCTATATATCTTGGTCAATTCCAATCTTTGACATATATATAGTCTAGTTATAGCATTTATAATCAGGGCGGAAACTTGCACACCAGTTCCCAAAATCATAACACTCCTTGTACATCAACATTTATTAATAACATTACACGATGTTGACAAAAACTTGCATGCGTATTGATTAAACCAAGATGTGAGGTTCACTCGGAGTAATATTAAAAATCATCATACCACAGTAGGCCTAATGTACTGCTCTTGTATACATGTGCTGTTGATAAGGAATACAGTAGTATACATAGATTTTTCCATTAACTGATGTTTGCAAGATTTTTTACATATGTACATTGTACAACTTAGCAGGGTCGACGTGCGTATTTGTGACAATCGAGGTAATTGCATCCACATCACAAATTTGTAAATATTTTACAATTGAAAATAATCTAACAGAAAAACTTTAACGGTTTATTTATCAATAGGCCTAATGTTATTACAACTTGTGTAAGTTTTATCTTTTTACACTAACTATGTGACTTTTTAAATCACATTTTTAGAAAAAACGCTTGTTTTATACAAAAAAAAGGCATCCTGAGTCCTGACTTTCAAGCAGCATAAAAATAAGGCTGTGGTTATATTTACACTATATAGCCTAGCATAAATATAGCCTCAATAGCATTGCCAGATAAGGAATTCTGGCCTGATTTGAGAACAGTTTAAAGCTGTTGAAACCATCCTAATTTTCACGGATTGCTTTATTGGGCAGATTGCGCAGAATTATTCTACCAGAATGACACTTGATGATCGGAGTTTGGACACATTTTGGATATAAAACAGCAATGACAAAATGTGCTAATGTAATTTTGATACACACAACAATACAACCAATTATTACACGCTTAAGAGTATGAAAATATCTTTCTAATAAAAAAACATAATTGTTTAAGCTATGTTAACAAATACGATTTTCAGAGGTTGTTGAAAAAAATAATTGCAAATATGCACATACAGTAGACTAGGCCTATATAATTTGAAAATTTCAGTTCAAATCAAACTAATTTAAGAAATCAATGCATACCTAGCCTACAGTTTTCAATCTAGGACAAAGTTCACCAACTTACCTTGATTAAAGGTGACACTACTAATGGTGCAGACATTTTGTCACAACTGTTATTACAACTAAACCTTTCCAGAAAACAAAGAGTTGTTAGTGATATAAGTAGGCTACTAAAATATTTCTTCAAACAACTAAGCCTAGTTAAGCTAGAATATTGCTCATCTTACCATCATTTTTAAGGTGTTGCAACTAGGCCATCAAACCAATTATCCTATTTGATATCAAGCACATTATAGCATTTTTGCTTTGTTGTTTCTAGTTTTTTTACACCTTTGCTTTGTCCGGCATGTATGTATTGCTTTTGTTGTGATAGTCACACATAAAAATAAATTGAACTACGAGCTCATATTCACCCTATTTAGTTAGCTTGTTGAACACTTAAATTTTAGGCTGTGGCTATACTTACACTATATAGTGTAAGAATAGCCTCAATAGTGTTGCCAGATAAGGAATTCTGCCCTAATTTGAGAAAAATTTAAAGCTGTCTGAAAACAAAACTTGTATTTTGGAAATTGTTTTAGTCCTGGGCAAAGAACAAAACCCTAAACTTATTCCAAATTCTAGCCCTTATATTTACTTCCTAACTTTAATCCTAACTCTGGCAACACCTCATTGTGTAAAAATAGCCACTTGCTAAATTTTAATAAAATGTCAAACTAAGCATCGGTTTCAAAGGTACCATGAATAAGTATTAACTTTGCCTGTAGTGTAAAAAGAACTTGATGTGTCCCCAAAGATAGCAAGATGACAGATTCTGCTATCTGAGTTGCCACCCTCAAAAAGAAAATCAAAAAAACTGGGACTGGGAGTGACCTACCTACTACGTTAACAGAGCCTGCAAAGCGCAAAAGCAGAAAAGCTTTGGTGAAAATGAAATGAGTATGACCGTCACGGTTGAAAAATTCGATGTAACGTTGCCATTTATTCCATTTATAAAATCTATAAACTTTGAATGGTTGTTGAGTCCGGAAGATTTTGATCTTTTCATAGCAGAAGTAGAACGATATTATCCACTTTTTTTACAGTTAAACTGTAGTCTATAGCCTTTTCAGCAGGACCTGGTTTGGGAGAAATTTTCACTAGGGGTACGAAGACTCGAAGAGTCATTCCGAGCCCCCCTCTCCTTCCGGGCCCCCTTTGTCTTTTGGCAAAAGTGTGATGTTTGCTTAGGCGTATTGCACACCACACAACATTTTATTGCAGAATCGGACATCTGTGCGCAATAATAGTATCACGCTGCAATAAAACTATCATTTTGTGTTGTGCACATCATGTTATCTGTCCATATGATTATGGAACTTGTGCAAAACCGCAGCTTTACCCTTTCCACCGGTAGCGGCCGACGAAGTAGACTACGCCGACTCAGGAACGGCGTCCCACAGGGCTCTGTTCTGGCTCCCCTCCTCTTTAACACTTACATTTATGACCTGCCTGACACCATCTCCAGGAAGTATATGCCTACGCAGGCGACCTGGCTCTCCTACATCCAGCCGGAGATAGGCAGTCAATGGAGAGGAACCTAAGCCAGGACATGTCAACTATATTAACATATCTCCAGAAATGGAAGCTACAGCTCAGAAAGGAAAAGACAATATCGGCGGTTTTCCATCTAAACAACAAGGAAGCAAAACGTGAGATCAACATTATACCACCGATGACGAACGCCTGCCACCTAGCCTACTGCACTGAACCCACCTACCTTGGCGTAACCCTAGACAGGTCACTCACGTACCGACGACACCTGGAGTCATTGCGCAAAAAATATCTGCGCGCGTTGCACTTTTGAAGCGGCTGGCGGGTTCCGGCTGAGGAGCTGACGCGAAAACCCTTTGCACAGCTATCTTGGCCCTCGTCCATTCTACCGCCAAGTAGGCCTACTGCGCATCAGTGTGATGCCGCAGCTCTCACACCCGCCACATTGACACCGCCATCAACGACGCACTGTGACTGGATGCCTGCGTTCCACTTCAACGGACTGCCTTCCCATCCTTGCAGGCATCCAACCTGCTGAGCTTCGCCGTAAAGGAGCCATGATTTCCCTTGCTTGTCGCGCACTGGACCCCGACCACACCCTCCACAGTACATTCCAGCGCCTACCTGGAGAACAGCAGCGACTGAAATCAAGACGCCCATTTGTGCCCGCCGCACGACAGCTTCTGAACAACGTTGAAGATCTTGGAATAAATGCGGCACACTGGACGAACTACACATGGAACACGGAGTGGCAAAACAACACCTCCAGACTCCGTGATTTCCTACCCGACGTCGATCCCCACCCTCCGGGAATATCCCTCGCAAGACTTGCGTGGGTCCGGCTTAACCGCCTACGAACCGGCGTCGGTCGCTTTCGTTCAGACATGTGCAGATGGGGCCTGGCTCCCTCACAGGGATGCGAGTACGGTGCCACAGACCAAACAGTAGACCATGTCGTCCATGACTGCCCAATCCATCAACCACCACATGGAACGCTTGGACTGAAGGCCCTGGATGATGAGACTGTCGAGTGGCTGACGACTTCATGCCCAAACATATAGGCTACTCCGGAAGAAAGCTCATACGACGAAGAAGAAGTGTTATATGTAGGCTATCTGGTAGGCTACAAGCCAAGCTCTCTACCAAGGCTCAAACATAACATCTTGTTAAAGCATAATCAAGTTAATCATCTAACCAATCCTAACCTTTCTTTATTGTATTCACCACATGCCCAGCACTAGCAGAGGTGAACGGGAGAAGTCACTTTTTTGACTCCGGCTCCGGTCCTGCTCGATCCGAAAGTATTCTCCGGCTCCTGCTGTAACTCCGAAATTCATTTTGTGGAGAAATAAGCGTGAAACTACCTTTGTCAAATAGTTTAAAAAAAAAACCAAAATAAAAAACAACAACACCCGGGCAAAAAGCCCGGGTTTTTCTCAAACCTGCTTTTGCTACACTATGCCCCCCCCCCCCGGACAGGAGAATAACTAACTTTTATGATTTAATTCAGGGTGGTTTTAACAGAACATTTTGCACGTAGCTAAAGCATTAAATTACCACTTTGGGCCCCTAATTTGCTCGCAAAGCACTCGATTACCTTTCTGGGCCCTTTTGCTAGAATACGGGCCCTCCAGGACTAAAGAATAACAACTTTTATGTTTGAAATCCGTCGTTTAGGATGGTTTTAACCAAACATTTTGCGCGTAAACTATGAAACCACAATTTCGGGCCCCCCAACAAACACAGGCCTGCGCCCTCAAGGGTACGCCGTATCCTGTACTCCCCTCTAATAGGCCTTGCTTTGCAGTAGCGACTTGTAATCATTTGCAATGGGAAGGCTGCAGTCTTAATGTTTACTTGCCATTTCTAGCACTACAGTAGAACTCGGTTAATCCGGATTCGGTTAATCCGGATCTTCGCCTAATCCGGATAAAACTAGAAGTACAAATGATTTGTAATCTTTTTCTTGAGAAACAGCTTCGGATTATCCGGATTATTTAATTCGGATCTTCGCCTATTCCGGACAAAAGTTGCGCTTTCTCTATCGCTTTATCCGGATTTTCCCGACAGTTTTGCCATAGACCGGGAGCCCGCGACGTCCACCCTAGGTGAAAAAGTTACCAATTTCTATTCATACAGCGATGTCCGGTGGTATGTGGGTACTCATAATCTGGAAGTCTGCCGGGCCGCCGGTGGTGGGTATGGAAATGGGGGGCATTTTTCATGGCCCAAAAAATGCGCTAGGTCAGCTGAAATAGTTACCGCTTGAAACTTAGTTGGTTGTAAAGTAAGTTGTTTCTAGATGATTGTCTGGTATGTGACAGACATTTTTTGTGGTGGGGGGGCTCTGACAGACAAGTTTTATACCCCCCAAAATTTGCGCTAGGTCAGCTGAAAAAGTTACCGGATAAAACCAACTGATTATTAATCTGTGAGTGTTAAGCTTCACAAAAATATATGTGACAGACAAATTTGGTGGTGGGTGTCCCATGACAGACGACCTAAAGTAGGTGACCCCCCTAACTGAGCCAGGTCAGCTGAAATAGTTACCGGATAAAACCAATTGGAAATTAATGTGTGAGTGTTAAGCTTCACAAAAATATATGTGACAGACAAATTTGGCGGTGGGTGTCCCCTGACAGACGACCTAAAGTAGGTGACCCCCTAACTGAGCTAGGTCAGCTGAAATAGTTACTGGATAAAACCAATTGGAAATTAATGTGTGAGTGTTAAGCTTCACAAAAATATATGTGACAGACAAATTTGGTGGTGGGTGTCCTCTGACAGACGACCTGAAATAGGCCTAGGTTGCCCCCAGGTTTGCACTAAGTCAATTGATAAGAAAATTTGTTAGCTGTGCTTTTGAAGTTTTGAAGTACGGTAGCCTATAGGCTACTAAGTAACAGAACGTGATTTATCTACTATTCTACAGTACTTCATTTGTCTACACAAATAAAAATAGTTTCAGTGCAAGGAACTATATCAAGCGTTTTTGCATGTGCTTGGCTCACTACAATTTCAGCCAGTAGATCAACTGTTTTCTACATTGGTTTAACCTCTGCAGACGTTGAATCAATTTAAAAAATGGTTGATCTGCTGTCTGAGATCCGGTTGTCTTACTTTTAAATCTTAAAAAAAATCCGGCTGTCTTACTTTTAGCGAATTTGGTGATTGGAATTTTACAGCCCTAGAGCAAGCTGTTAAATTAGTTTGAAAGGGATCATTTGCTTTTGTGTTACAGTGGGCAACGACACATTACTAACCATTCACTCCTTAAAGCGCTTGATCATCTGACTATAGCACTATACCCTAACCATTTAGCTATGTGATAACACTTTTTTCGAAACTCCCTACAATAAGCTACTATATGACATAACAATCATAAATAATGAAGCACTCTACGTTTTTTATTCCTCCAAACCGTTATTCTATGAACAAGACTTTTCAAACAGGCAGCCAGTGACAATTCAGTTTAAGCTACGCAACAAATCAGCGATCTAACGAGTATAGGCATCTAATGGATGGAATAGTTCCCCTGTAACAAGAATTCAACAATCGGAAATTTCACTCTGTCAATCTCGGTGACCGGGCCTGCATCAGTGATTCAAAGCCTCTACAAGTATGCGAAACTGTCAGGATTAAGCTCTTCAAGAAGCTTTCCCAGTCCGAGGATAAAAATTCAAATCAATCAATCAATCAATAGATAAATACATTAGTAGGCTAAGTTGAAGAATATGATATGAAAACAGTGTAAAAAGCAACATTTCGAAAAAACATTAACAGCAAATCAACCGTTTTTTACATTAATTCAACGTCTGCAGACGTTGAACCAATGAAAAAAAAAAAAACGGTTGATTTGCTGTCTAAGAGTAATTAGTGTACGTTATTAGCCAATACAAGTATTGCAACTATTTGTATAGTTTTGATTTATGTCTGGTAATGTCTGCAATACGTACTCTTAACTTTACAAGAATTACCAGGTGGCTTGGCTACTTTATTATTTTCAAGCCAGCAATGTTTCGCCTATCACACCAAGGTTTTATTTACCCTAATATGTATAGTGTATAGCCTACAATGTATACCAGCCGTCCAAAGCTAAAATGGAGTTATTGGGTGAACACAAATGCTAGCGACAACTCCAACATTATCATCACTGTTGACGACATAAACCGAAAGTAACCGGCTAAGTCAGCTTGATATATTTAATTGTAGGAGTTACTCAAAAGATTGTCAAGATTTTTTGTAACAAGCATGTTGGAAAAGCAGCAGTAACTTAGCTGGACAAACTTCAAAAGAGTGTCCGAATTTCGGAGTGATATTTTACAGACAAACAACTACCAAATGGAGGAGGATGTCATTGATCAGTTGCCTACAATCATCGTAACTCCGCCAACCGATGGAGATGTGGGTAAGGTACCGTATAGTAGCCTAACTATCACGATAAAGGATGGTATTTCGTACGCGACATGGAAGCGCTTGATTTGAGATTAACTCGTATACAACTATATCGCGATTGGCAACGCAAAACTATAGATTAGTAACCATCATGTTGCTAGTTTAACTTAACGTTGACATACGTCAAACTCTTTAGGCTCACACATTTTTTCTCAGATCAACTATGAAAGACCTGAAGAACATCAACTATGTTTTATTTGCTGTAGCACGACTTCCGACGATGCAAAATGTAAAGTTGTGAATGCAACAATCTGGACTTCATGGAAAAACATTGTAAGCATTCGACTACAATTATTATCATCCGATTGCTTTTCTGCAACCACACGTAAAATTATCCAGACAAGTTCCTCTGCATTACCCATAGGTGTTTATCATCAGTCATGTCACAAAAAGTTTACCTGTCCTGTACAGCAGTTAAAAGAACATTTCAACCTAAGGCAGTTGCTTTATCTTCTGCTAAAGTCGAGATGCAGAAGCTCGCTCCCTAACAAAATGCAGAAGCTCGCTCCCTTAGTCGGACAAAATAGATTCATTGAAATGATCCTGCATATTTTGCTGTCCCAAGCGAAAGAAATACAAAAACAAAGAAGAAAATGCCGTTAAGGTCTCAACGATGGATGGATGCGAATCACTTAAGTCAAGAGCAGTGTTTTCTAAAAACGAAAGGATTAAATGACTAATTCGTAGTGGTGTGGACTTAATTGCCAAAGAAGCAGAGTATCACAAGTCTTGCCGGGTTCATTTTGATACAGAGACTAAAAGCAATCCCCAAACCACCACAAATTGGAATATTTTATTTTGCCAAACTCACAACCTTCCTTTCCTAACAATATGCGAATTTGTTGAGGAAGAGGTGCAAAAGCAAAGGCCAATGCTATTTTCAATAATATTTGATTTTTACAAAGATGAGTATTTGGTAAATGGAGGAAATGATGTTGAGCTATGGTCTAACACCACACAGAACCTTGTGAGGAAAATTTCTCATGAGTTTGGTAAAGCACTAACAATAAGTAGGCAATTTTATTTACACCTCACTTCTCTCCGCCCAAGAAGAAAAATATGCTCTGATAGGTGATTATAGTGCCAATCAAGATGATCAGATTCATGCAGTGGCACTTCTCTTACGAGGTGAAATATTGGCTTACTTACAAGCTTACGAGCTACTCAAAACCAAAACCCCAAATCCAACAATCGTAGAGAGCTTGAAGGATATGGCCCCAAAACTTCCTGAATGATTGCAACTCTTCTATAGCCTACCACACTATTATGTGGGTTGAAATCCAAATTCACTGATTCTCACACAGACACAATGGAAAGAAAAGTAGAATCAATGTAGTCAGATGCTGTGTATAACGTCAGTCGAGGTCATGTAAAGCCATGGAAGCACACAATACTTGGTTTAGGAGCAATGACAGGTTCCAAGTTAACTTTGCAGATACCTAACAGGGAAGGCCACACAATTAACTACAATGATGTGAAAAGTTTAGAGCCGGAATTTGCATACTCCGCTTTAGGACAGGAAGAAAGTAAGAATCACGTTCCGTGGGAAAAGCATCTGATCATATTCAGGAAATAATGGAGAAAGAGTCTATCTTGACATGCAAAATGAAGCCGCTAGATATGTATTGGTTCAGCAAAAGTAGAGATGTTGCAACTCCACTCTATGCTGGTTTCATGAGCAATAATAGAGTGGATTGTCTACCGCTACAGCGATTATGTTACATGGACCCAATAACAAGACAAGTAGGGGAGGAAGACAAGTACCTTCACGTGGTCCCCCCCGTCAGTAACATACGAAATTATACAAAATACGTATGCGAAACGAAACTTGTCAAACAAGAGCTAATGAGACTGTTCAGTGCAGGGTGGGTAGGGAAATGCCCTTTTCAGGGCACGGCAGTGCTCGAACTGTCGAAAAGTACCGACGACCCACCGTACTGCAGCTGAACACCGAGGGCATCACGGCCAGCAAGCTCAACATCATCGAGCACCTGGCCACCAAGCATCAAGCCCTCATCATCCTCCTCCAGGAGACTCACTGTACATCTGTGGATAAGTTGGTAATAACCAACTTCACACTCGCAGGCGCAACCTGCAGCAGGAAACACGGCCTCGCCACGTTTGTCCATGACCGGCTGAGCTGGTCCTTGGTTGACCAATCCCAAGCTCAATCGGAGATCGAGTGGCTTTGTGTAGATGTAGCAGGCTACAACATCGTCAATGTCTACAAGCCTCCACCTTCGCGGATAACATCAACAGCCATCCCAGTGTTCCCCCACCCCAGCCTCTACGCTGGCGATTTTAACTGCCACCACACTGACTGGGGCTACAACTCCATCAACAACGACGGAGAAAGTCTGGCCGCTTGGGCAACCAACAACAACCTCGCCCTCTTATACGATCCTAAGGGCGTACCGAGCTTCCACTCCGGTCGTTGGAACACTGGCACGAACCCAGACCTGGCTTTCGCAAGTGATGACCCCGATGATCGCTAGCCGGACAGACGTGTGCTAGAGAAGTTCCCAAGGTCTCAACACCGACCCTCGCTAATCACGGCCCCCTTGCTTGCCACACCTATTCCGAGCAAGCCTGTCAAGCGATGGAACTTCAGAAAGGCCGATTGGGAATACTACAGCTTACTCACAAACGAAGCTACGCAGTACCTCCCATCCCCACACACCATCAAAGTGGATGAAGCCTACCAGGACTTCTGTGATGCAATCATATCTGCGGCAAAAGACTCCATCCCGCGAGGTCGACGGAAAAACTACATACCTTGCTGGGATGTGGAGTGCGACAGGCTCTACCGCGACTTCCTCCGTTCCCCCCAGGGCACCGCCACCACCAACTCAGCAACAGCCCTGCTGGCAAGATTGGATTCAAAGAGGAAGAAGCGCTGGACAGAAGCCATAGACTCAATCGACTTCACGCACTCCAGCCGCACAGCATGGAGTACACTCAACAACCTCACTGGCAGATCACGTGCCTCTCGTCGCCAATGCCCCATTTCAGCAAATGCCATCGCCTCACAACTTGTGAAAAATGGAGTGCACAGAACGAGAGACCGTGAATCAGACAAGTCCGTTCTCAAGGAAATGACGGACCTCTGGAAGGTCCCAACACCTGTCGAGGGCAACATCTCTGGTGAGTTTACCCCAGAAGAATTTGCCTCCGCCCTCCAGCACCTAAAGCCAGGCAAATCCCCGGGCCTTGACCACCTATGCCCGGAACTAATACTCCAAGCTGCCCCCTCTATGAGGTCCTGGTTAAAAGACTTCCTTTCCTGCTGCTTGCGTCACCTGCGCATCCCAAGAATCTGGAGAAGAGCCCTAGTGGTTGCAGTCCCAAAGCCGAAGAAGCCCCCAGGGGATCCGAAGAGCTACCGTCCCATCTCTCTGCTCTGTATCCCCTTCAAGATACTCGAAAGACTTATCTACGCCCGTGTCGAACCGATAATAGATCCTCAGCTCCCTCGGGAACAAGCCGGCTTTCGCCACGGTAGATCAACTGTAGACCAGGTCACCTTGATGACCCAAGACATCGAGGACAGCTTCTCGGCAAAAAAGAAGGCTGGCGCCGTGTTTGTCGATCTCACGGCTGCCTACGACACTGTATGGCACAGCGGCCTTACCTGCAAACTACTTCGTCTCCTTCCTGACAGGCACATGGTCCATATGATTATGGAACTTGTGCAAAACCGCAGCTTTACTCTTTCCACCGGTAGCGGCCGACGAAGTAGACTACGTCGACTCAGGAACGGCGTCCCACAGGGCTCTGTCCTGGCTCCCCTCCTCTTTAACACTTACATCTATGATCTGCCTGACACCATCTCCAGGAAGTATGCTTACGCAGACGATCTGGCTCTCCTGCATCCAGCCGGAGACTGGCAGTCAATGGAGAGGAACCTAAGCCAGGACATGTCAACTATATCAACATATCTCCAGAAATGGAAGCTACAGCTCAGCAAGGCAAAGACAGTGTCGGCGGCCTTCCATCTAAACAACAAGGAAGCAAAACGTGAGATCAACATTACCACCGATGACGAACACCTCCCCTACTGCGCCGAACCCACCTACCTCGGCGTAACCCTGGACAGGTCACTCACGTACCGACGACACCTGGAGTCACTGCGCAAAAAACTATCGGCGCGCGTTGCACTTTTGAGGCGGCTGGCGGGTTCCGGCTGGGGAGCTGATGCGAAAACCCTTCGCACAGCTACCTTGGCCCTCGTCCATTCTACCGCTGAGTACTGCGCACCAGTGTGGTGCCGCAGCTCTCACACCCGCCACATTGACACCGCCATCAATGACGCACTACGCACTGTGACTGGATGCCTGCGTCCCACTCCAACGGACTGCCTTCCCATCCTTGCAGGCATCCAACCTGCTGAGCTTCGCCGTAAAGGAGCCATGATTTCCCTTGCTCGTCGCGCACTGGACCCCGACCACCTCCTCCACAGTGCACTCCAGCGCCTACCTGGAGGACAGCAGCGACTGAAATCAAGACGCCCATTTGTGCCCGCCGCACAACAGCTTCTGAACAACGTTGAAGATCTTGGAATAAGTGCGGCACACTGGACGAACTACACATGGAACATGGAGTGGCAAAACAACACCTCCCGACTCCATGATTTCCTACCCGACGTCGATCCCCACCCTCCGGGAATGTCCCTCGCAAGACTTGCGTGGGTCCGGCTTAACCGCCTACGAACCGGCGTCGGTCGCTTTCGTTCAGACATGTGCAGATGGGGCCTGGCTTCCTCACCGGGATGCGAGTGTGGCGCCACAGACCAGACAGTAGATCATGTCGTCCATGACTGCCCAATCCATCAACCACCACATGGAACGCTTGGACTGAAGACC
Source organism: Aplidium turbinatum (assembly GCF_918807975.1). NCBI lineage: Eukaryota > Metazoa > Chordata > Ascidiacea > Aplousobranchia > Polyclinidae > Aplidium > Aplidium turbinatum. Next base: position 21,297,258 of record NC_137481.1, on the reverse strand, counting down.
CTGGATGACGAGACTGTAGAGTGGCTGATGACATCATGCCCAAACATATAGTCCGGAAGAAAGCTCATACGACGAAGAAGAAGAATAACAAGATTACCAACCAACAATAACGTTGTTAAAGAAACACTTGTTACTGGTTAGAACCATGAAGGATTGAAGGTTGCAACTTAAACTCACCAACAATATGCCGTGGTGACGTATGACGTAGCTCTTGCACAATGCACACCCCTGGTTACACGAAAAGCCTAATCCATTCAAGCCATTGAAGCCCCTTTTTTTGACAATCTCCTCATTATGCTTAGGAATTTCCACATGGATCTTGCATTATTCGGAGCAGAAGGAACCTTCATAAATGATTGCGGGATAGAGTCCATATTGTCGGAGTCAAAGATCCTTGCCGAGGGATCATTACAAGGGTTTATTATAGGAAATTTTACAACAGGTGTAGGCTACTGTACTCGTGTGCACGAAATTACAGCCAATGTCATGGAAAGAAAGCTATACGATCGATTCTTAACAACTTTAGATGCAGATGAAATTGACAACTTCCAGCAAGTCATGTCCACTATTCCAACTGACCCTGATAAAGTAGAAGTATGCTTGGCCAATCTAGTCGTCACCGAACATCGGGAAAAGTATGAAGAATGCTTTAACAGGTCCATGAATGAAGTGTTTGGTGAAACCTATCAGCTCTGGACACTATAGGTTCTACCAGAGGTGGGCACCCGCTACTTTTAAAGTAGCGCGCTACCCGCTACCGCTACTTGGGCCAAAGTAGCGCGCGCTACCGCTACCCGCTACCACGGCCACCTAAAGATATGGCCTGATTTGTCACATTTTGCAGAAATTTCCAGGTTTTTCTAACTTTGGGCGAACGTTTAAATAAATTTTTCTAAAAATTAGATTTTTACGCTTTCTTTATTCTTTTTCCCAGATGACACAATAGGTTTTAACATCCTCACATGTTGAAAAACAAAGAAAATTTGATTTTGTAAATTTTAGTCAGACTGTTAATTTTCAATAACAGTCTGATTTTGCGTTTTTCAACTTACTTTTTCTCATTTGCTACTGCTTCCCCAAGGCAACAAAAAAGTTTTTTGTCATTAGGAAACCGCAAAAAGTAAAAACATCTCAAAAAATGTCAGTCAAGCACTAGCAGTAGCTGTAATCAAAATCTGCAAAATGTGACAAATCAGGCCGCATCTCCAGGTGGCCATGCCGCTACCAATTTACAAAAGTAGCGCGCTACCCGCTACCGCTACTCGGGCCAAAGTAGCGCGCGCTACCGCTACTTCTTCCGCTACTTTTGTCTAAAATGACACTAGGAAACACGCAAGTCCATAGTGACGCAAAATGACCTTGAAAACGAATGTTACCATTCGTTTACGCTGTCATTTTAACGTCGTTATAGAAAACACATTCTAAGGGAAATTTATTGTCACGCATCTTTCAAAAACACGAGCATTTCAAAATGAGAGTCACTATAAGTCCTGCCCGCTTTGGCTTAAGCACATCTTTTCCAACAGAGAAAAGTCTCTCCACCGCAGCACTGGAAGGAATGGGGGTGTTGTATTTAATGAATTAACTCCTATGTTTTAACTCGGTATTCGAAAAGCTCAAGGACTTGCTTTTGTCCGATAAAAAGGCGTTCACAATTGTTGCTTCCTTCTGCACCGAAGTTTCACGGGATGGCGCAAACACTCCAAAAAATACATGCTCGGAGTCATGACTGGTGTTGGTGTCACTCTTCTCGGTATCAACCTGGCTTGATGTCTCCCGCAACAGTCGAACTACATCTGTCTTGACTTTTTCTCGCAGTGCGTCAACATCATCCGTGGAAACGTAGTGCAGAAATTGTAGTCACGACGTCTTGAAGGAAGGATGAAGACATGATGCCATAACGCATTTCATGTTGTTCAAGCACTTGTTGAATCGTTTCTTCACCCCTTCAAGGACTTTCACTTTCAACTCCTCACAGGTCACAAGATCACTGATCTCGGTCAACTTCTTCCCGCAAATTGTGATGGTTGGAAGCAAGACTCCGTAATATGCCTTGGATTCGCCCTAGAGAATGTCTAAAGCGTGGCAGATAGGCTTCATCACACGGAGATATTCGCCGAAGAAGTTGACGTCAGCTAGAAAAGACCGAAACTTTGCAACCAAGCCGATTATATAGCTGCTTGACCACGCTAGTATTGCAAAAAAAACAAGCATTTTTTTCAATTTAAATTAAAAAGTAGCGGGTAGCGGAAGTGCGACTGAAAAAAAGTAGCGCTTCTCCCGCTACCGCTACTTTGGAATTAAAATAGCGCCGCTACTGCAGCCGCTACTCCAACTAAAAAGTAGCGCCGCTACCGCTACTTTTACCAAAAAAGTAGCGCCGCTGGTAGCGCCGCTACAAAAGTAGCGCGCTACTGCCCACCTCTGGGTTCTACGTGATAGGTCCTGCGTGTTCTTAATAAACCGACTCTATCGAGAAGTGCAGAGATGCGTCAGGATGAACGACGTAAGGGGCTACATGGTTATTGTACCAATACTTCTAGAAATATATTTCGCTCTGAATTGTCTAAGTTGTGCAAGATGGGGATCGTTGTTTTACAACAAACTGAAAAACGCGGATCCGAAACTGGGGGCTATACTGGATAATGGTGCTTTCTCAGTTAGGCGTACCGTACCAAAAAGGATTACTCTAGGACGGTAGTCCATCTGTCTTTAGAGCAAACTGCGAATAGGGACGCAGCGTCGCAGGTAAAAGTAATAATTGGTTTCGGAACTCAAAAAGTGCCATAAAAAGATGTTGTGTCACAGTTACACAGAGACCTGCTTCTGCAACAGAGTTAAGATATTTTGCAGGGTTAGAACAAGTCGAAGATGCCGGCATGCCGCGAAACAATTACGCAATCACAGAATTGTTAAAGAAAACAAGCAAATGTCACTATTATGGCTGGTTGAAAACAAATGAAGTTATCATTCCAGGCTGGTTTGAAGGCGCAGCTATACCATCTGAGCTATTTAGTAAATCGGAGGAAAGAAGTGATGAGGATGACATTGAAAGTTGTGATGTACACTAGAGCGGAGATTCCGACTTGGAAGATGAATCTGACTTGGAATTATTTTTTTAGTCAATGACTTTTTTAGTCGCCACCATTGCCAAACATTTTTTCTTATATAGGCTAGACTGTTCAGTGTTGACGAAAAATTCAGACAAAAACTTTTCAAGTATTAATAGGATATCCTTAACAGTGATTGTTATTATAGATCTAACTAACCCTAACCCAAATTGGGTGATTGCTCAATTTGCATCATTTTTATTCCGGTATTCCATTAGTAGTTAAATGGCCTGTTATACGTAATACTAATAGGCTACTTGTTTTCTGTTGTGCACACATAAAACAAAACACTTCTTCAAGTTTTTTTTTAGCGGTAACTCCTGTCATTGATTTAGTGCAAAAAGGGAAGGAGTTATAGGCTACGTAGACCTATTTCAGGTCGTCTGTCAGGGGACACCCACCACCAAATTTGTCTGTCACATACATTTTTGTGAAGCTTAACACTCACACATTAATTATCAATTGGTTTTATCCAGTAACTATTTCAGCTGACCTAGCTCAAGTTAGGGGGGTCACCTACTTCAGGTCGTCTGTCAGGGGACACCCACCACCAAATTTGTCTGTCACATATATTTTTGTGAAGCTTAACACTCACACATTAATTTCCAATTGGTTTTATCCGGTAACTATTTCAGCTGACCTGGCTCAGTTAGGGGGGTCACCTACTTTAGGTCGTCTGTCAGGGGACACCCACCACCAAATTTGTCTGTCACATATATTTTTGTGAAGCTTAACACTCACAGATTAATAATCAGTTGGTTTTATCCGGTAACTTTTTCAGCTGACCTAGCGCAAATTTTGGGGGGTATAAAACTTGTCTGTCAGAGCCCCCCCACCACAAAAAATGTCTGTCACATACCAGACAATCATATAGAAACAATTTACTTTACAACCAACTAAGTTTCAAGCGGTAACTATTTCAGCTGGTAACTATTTTGGCCATGAAAAATGCCCCCCAATCCCATACCCACCACCGGCGGCCCGGCAGACTTCCAGATTATGAGTACCCACATACCACCGGACATCGCTGTATGAATAGAAATTGGTAACTTTTTCACCTAGGGTAGACGTCGCGGGCTCCCGGTCTTTCATGAACAGTAATCCCTCCTAACGCAAAATTCCTGCGGAAATGCCCAAAATCGTAAGTTATTGTAACTTGAAAAGATGTCTGTGGAATTTTCGGCGGTATGTCGGTGACGTTTTTCCAATATTCCGACACGCATGTCTGAAGATATAACTTTTGCCAGTGTGTTCTTGCATTAGACGCAGAGTCTACAAATACATTCATTTTACATGCATACTGTATTTCAAAAGAATTCTATCACTGGGTCGCTAATGTGGTGATCGCGCGTCTCGGAATTGGCAGATGACCACACTAATGCGTTCAATTTCGGTGATTTTTATCGATACCCTTCTATCTAGGTAACGTCAGGCTTGATAGAACCGTCATCGGTTAATCCGGATCTTCGCCTAATCCGGATGGAATCGCCGGTCAAATCGAATCCGGATTAACCGAGTTCTACTGTAGTTGCAATGTTCATCTGATGAAAGTAAAAGCAACGACAAACAAGTTGATTTAATGCTTCGCTGACACTAAATCAGCCTGCTTGTCGTTGCTTTTACTTGTATTTTTTATCAGATGAACGTTGCAATTACAATTAGTGCTAGAAACGATAATTGTCCTGGTGAACACCCAAACTTTTCAGTGATCATGTTTGGTCTACTTGCCGAATGATGATTTTATTAGAGTTTTGAAAGACCTCAAACATCTTCTTTGCATGCACGTCTTTAAAGACTTGAACCATTTCGGTTTTGCCACCTTTTCCTTATTGGTTCCGTTTCTGTATTCCATTTCCACAACATCGTTTTTTTTTTTTGCATTCCGACAAAGAAAATATTTGAATTGAATTAAAAAGCAACTGTGATTTTAAATACGTAGGCTACCGTACCGTACTCGCATTAGAATAACTTTAAGCGACCCCCACCTAGAACTACAATCTGATTGGTCGGTCAGTGGAATCGTATGCAAAGCGAAAAAATATGCTTCCCGGAAAGCATTTTTTGCCTTCATGTACTTTAGCTCCTCAAGAAAAGTATTTTTGGTTATACTTGTACGCTGATACCTTCCGCGGGCCGCGCATAACAGCGTGGCGGCCCCCATGCGACCCGCCAGTTGGTGACCCCTGATGTAGGCGATTTGTTGTGTCGGTAAATATTTGCAATCTAAAAAAGTCGCATGAAATTACTGTGTTCACGCAAAGGATGCAGTGGAAAGTGGCAGCGACAACGTAGCCTACTCACTTCTGCTTAACTGGCAAACATCATGTTTTGTCAAAGAAAACACCCAGTATGGTGGCAACTGGCAGTTAGGCTATAGCTGGTTTATGTAAATCCACTCTCAGTCAGCAAAGCAGTCTTTTTGGCATTGATTCAAAATCTGCTGACGTTAAATCAATGTACAACAACTTGCGATATGCTTTAGGTTTTACGTTATTCAGATGATTTTTTGATAGTAGGCTATATAGGCTATGCCTAGCTGTTGAACGCGTTTTTCTAGTCCAAAATTTGTTGAATAAGATCTAACGATAGTCATCAATTTCAACAACTTAGCCTACTTTACTCCAAGCAAAACAAGCAAAAACTTTACACTCGGTCTCGGTGTCAACCTTGGTGGCAAGGATCGACTTGTTTCAGTTAATGTTTTACAAGCCGGCTTACGCAGAAGTACCAAACTTATGCCCCAAAAAAAGGTTTTCTTTGTCAAAGGATAAAAATTTCTCATATCTACTGAAATGAATTATAATATTAATAGCGGAAAATTAGTTTTGATAGCAATTAGTTAATACCTTATTTGAATTTTTAAAAGAGCTAAATAGCATTTTTTTCATTTCCTTAACTTTTTTCGTTTTTTAATCGATTTTGACCAAATATAAAAAATCTCTACCACAGCAACCTCTTTTATGATATTACTTACGCCTGTAAGCAGGCTATAGCCTACCAAGACAGTTTTGTATTAGAAACAATAAGCCAAAGAACAAGTTTTTCACTGAGTATGATAGGTCCGCTATTGTTGAAAATAGATTTTTGTGAAAAAAATTTAAAAGACTAAACTTTTATGTAAAAGCTAGTTATCATCTTTAACATCACGCGGTAACCTAGTAAATAGTCACCAGAAGAATGCAAATTAATTTTATTACCAAATGCCTGGTGAACAGTCTCTCTCTGTTTTTACTTTTATGTAATCTTACAGATTTAAACCATTGGTGTTACGATGGACACTTCCGGGTTGATTATATTGTATCATGTTTTCTTTTCTTTGTTCAAGCCCATATTTAGGCAAGTAAGACACTGTAGGCCTACCACTGGCGTAGGGTAACCATTTTTTTGGTGTTCATTTTTTCATTACCCTAGTCTAGGCCTACTTGTATTTTAAAAGCCTTGGGTGCGGTTCAACCGAGTCAGCTCCATCACTGTTTATTTTTAAATACAAGTAGACAATATGCTTAATGTTTACTGAAAAAGTGAACACGTAAAAAAACGGTCACGCTACGCTACTTAGGCCTACTAGGAATACTTGCTTACCATGAAGCCGAGTGGTTAATTTGAGCATGTCATGAAGGGGGGCTTATTCTTTTTTTCGTGTGAGACAGGGTTGTTTAGATTTCAGGGCAGGCGATGGAAAGCCAGGTGAGAGTAGCTTCGTCCAGTTCTGCTATGCCATGCATTTTATTTGGCGCCGTATAAATGGTTGTTTGTTCCTCCGCGCCGTACTTGCCGGCCGATGCAGGAGCCAAGCGCCACTTGTACATATTAGAGCTTAATAATTACAATAATTGGAAGATTAATGCAGATTAGCTGTTTCTGCTTTTTTCGTAATGCTAGCAAAGTTTATTCGGGGGCTACACCAGCCATGACTAAGCTTACCAGTTGATCCTGAGTCGTTGATGCGGCTGTAGATATGTGAAGATGTGTCGTCACATCATTGTGGTCACAAACTACATCAGCTAGAGGCCTAGACGCAACCTAATACTGATTGGTGACTTGCCTTTAACAGATGGATATGGCCTTCAAAAGAAAAATCTGTAGTTGGAGAAATTGTTCTAATTACCGGAGCAGCTCATGGAATGGGGCGTTGTTTGGCGTTAAAATTTGCCTCTTTGGGATCAACAGTTATTGTAAGTTTTTTGCTGTTTTAAGTAAAACGTAGGCCTGACTAACGATTTTTATAATACGAAAAGTCACTTAAAATGTTTGAACAGGGTATAGGCTATAAATAGCGGGTCATTGCAGTTAATATGTGTTACCAAAGTAATCATACCAACGCCAGAGAACTGTTTACTTATTCAAACGTTTCACGGCCCTTTAAGGAAAGCTGAATTTCTTTTTCTCTCTCTATTCAAAATCATTTCAAAACAAAAGTTTTTTTTATTAAACCCAATTCTTTTTTAAAAATCTGTTTAAACAAACACATCATATCAGGCCTGTTAAATTTGATTAAGGACAAAGCAGAGTGTTTATGATACCAGCTAAAAACGAGCTGATCCGGTCCAAGCGGATAAAACTGGATTATTAGGCTACTATTGTAACACGTTTAATGATTTAGGTTACTTGATCATTTGTTGTGCAAAGCACAAAAGTTATTGTCTTAAAACTTAACTCTACCTTACCCACTTACCTTGTGGTGGTGGGGGCAGCTGTCAGGAACCCTGCAAATGCTACAACAATAAGCCTAAGTCTGTTTTATCGAATAAGTCCATGCAGGTTGTTGATGTCAACGAAGAGGGAAATCTTGAAACCGCTGAAATGGCTAAAAAATTCAACGTACAAATTCACTGTTGCACTTGTAACCTAAAGAATAGAGAAGAAATAAAAAGGTTTGTTTTTGTGCGACAAGAATCATGTTTTATTTTGCGCCCATTGCAACAATATAGCCTACAGTAGGCTACGGTACACTACGATCATAGATGCAACACAAGAAGCAGCGAAGGGACGTTTAGCCTACGAGTCTGCTGCTCCTCATATTTTGGTATGCCATTATCTTTGCAGAGACACAGCCGCGTGCTTTCGAGCACTGTCGAATCGACGTCCTTTCGAACATCGTTGTTTATTAGCTGTTTATATGATGTGTGATTATAAATATAGCTTACAAATATTTGTTTAGGAAAATTGCAAAATGCAGACATTGAAATGGCCACTGTTGCTTGCAGTTTAGCTGAAAAAGTGAGAGAAGAAGTGGGCGACGTCACCATTCTTGTCAATAACGCAGGGGTAGTCTTCCCGGCCGATATTTTGTCTTCGACAGACGACATGATTCAAACCACCTACGAAGTCAATGTGCTTGCTCATGTTTGGGTATGGTGGATTTGGTGACTGAGTGAAAGTAGTTAAGATCTATTTTTTTAATTCTAAAAAGAAATGTTAAACTTATTTAGTTCTACGGTAGCCTAGTTCACATGTTATCAATATATTTAGGCTATCCTTTTTCAGCCACTGCGCGGACGCAACTGGTTGGACAATGTAGCAACAGTGAACCATTATTATCTTCCTGACAAACGTTATGTAAATGCTAAAGAGGTTCATTTTCTCAAAAACAACCTAGATTCTGATATGATGTTAGAAAAGTGCAGGTAAACGACAGAAGATACCTTAGAAGAGTTTTTGCCCGAAGTACAGAGGGTACAAGAGGCTTGGCCTACATTTTAATATTAGAAGAACTTTGTGTTCATAGCCTGAAGAAAAATTTTGGAAATTGATTAATCATAATGGTTATAACAGAGTTTAACTAAAAATCCAAATTGTTGAAACAATCTTTTTTTCAAGAAACAGCTTTAGTTTGATCCATTGAGGAGGGAATTTATCCTCAGACTAACTGGAGTTTAATCCTGGCAGTTTTGCATTCTTGTAGAGGCTTTGAACCACGACGCAAGCGGTCACTTAGATTAATAGAATAAAGTTTCCGCCTGTTCTTGAAGTGTTTTGTCTGTAGTCATTACTTTCCGTGCTTCTGAATGCAGAAGAGTTGTAGCCGACTTAAAAAGCGTTGTATAAGCGCACACCCCATATGTTGAACAAGCATTACTTGATCTTTTCATTTCTTCGCCCAATAATTATTTTTTATCCTGCTCAGTTAATCCGTGAATTTCTTCCGGAGATGAAAAGAAGAAATCACGGACATATTTTGACAATGGCGTCAGCAGCAGCAAAAATAGCAGCTCCCTATTTTGTTGGTTACGCGTGAGTAGGCTAAAGTATTTTGTATGTTTTGTATCATCTAGTCGTGCACTGAATTATAGGCTACTCAGACAAATTTCAGTTTTGATTAAGTGATTACAGGAATATTTATCTTCGGACTGAGAAAGCTTCTTGAGAGCTAAATCCTGGCAGTTTCGTATACGTGTAGAGGTTTTAAACCACCAAAAAAAGTTTTCTATTGTTGAAATGTTGTTGTCTGTAGAATAATATTCCATCCACCAGGTAGGCCTACCGCTAAGTCGAGAGCTGTCCTTGAAATGCGTTGCTCAAGCGCACACCCTGAGAGTCGAACCTCGCCGCTTGATCTTGACATGTCTTCGTTTGTAAAGTCAGGCACCTGTCAGGCACATAATCATTTGGGCTCATTATTAGGCGGAGTCTAGATCTAGGACGGTGTTCTTCTTCTCCTTTCAAAAGTTTATTGTTTCTATTTGAAAGAAATCACTGTCCGCAGTTACAAGCTACTAACGTTAGGCTGTAGCTCAATAGGCTAACTGGTGTTTCTAAAGTTGTGTGTTTGAAGATTGAGAACAGTTATCAATCAATCAATCAATCAGTTCCGTTAAATGTAAAAGCAGTAAGTAGGCTACTGCACTGTAGGCTAAGCCGTTTAAAAGCCACACCTTAGAATTAGTGCTTAATTTAACCCTTTTTTGCAAGACAAGCAGCAAGTAGGCTAAACAATTTTGTTTGGTTATCTTGAGATATTAAAATAGACCTAATCATCCCAGTGGTTACAACTGGCAAAACACCAGTCAGTAACTTAGGCTACGCTACAACGTTATTATGGATGGGAAATTAAGCAATTCCATTAAGTTAATGAGCAGCCCATGCATTTAAGTTGATAAAACAAAATATGTTACAAAGTTAAGAATATCTTAACCCAAACTCGTGGAAACAACTTTTCGTCAGCTTGTAACAAAATGATTAACTGTGCACTGTTTGACAATCTAACACGAGATTTATTTCACATTGATTATGACTTTGACTCTTTTCGTACAGCTCATCCAAGCATGCCATACGTGGTCTTATGGATGGTCTAAGGCGAGAACTACGATACGAAGGGGCTGAGGGGGTCAAAATAACATGTGCCTTCCCTGGGTTTGTGTCCACTGGCTTCATGAAAGAACCGACAGAAATGAGGAAAGATCTTTTTCCTGTTCTTGAGGCAAGTGATGTTGTTGACACAGTTGTGCATGGGATGCTTACTGATAGGTGGAACGTGAATATTCCATCGGATACAATTCTGCAATTATGCCTGTGAGTATCTTGTGTTATTTTTGTTACATTCTCGAATGGGAGCTATTTCTCGTCTGGAAGTTCTTGTGTAACCTAGGCTACATGTTTATGTTGTAGTTTGCGTGGTTAAATGAGGAGATTTTTGTCTGAATTTTTTTTTTATGAAGCATTCACCTGGCCGTTTCGCATACTAACTGATCCACAAAAAAACTTGAAGACATGCGGCGCTGCGCTGCTTCGGCTCTCGAGGATGCGCTTGAGCAGTTCAGTTTGTTTTTTTTATTTAAAGAACATATTTCAAGAAAAGAACTTCATTCAGTGGCATTTCGTTCTCGTGGATTGAGTAATTAACAGACAGCACTTCAAAACCAGGTGGAAACTTCAGTCTGTCAATTCCTGTCCTGGCCTGTGTCAGTGATTCGAAGTTTACATTACAAATAACTATTCAAAACAGCCAGGCTTAAGCTGACAAGAAGCTTTCGCAGACCGAGGATAATGATCCCACCAGGGCCGTTGACAGGATTTCTCGGCCCGGTACCAATTTATTTTTGGACCCCTGCATCGACAATATTATGAATATAAAGGTTGTGTACAAACTTTTATTGATGTCATTAAAGCATGGTCATTTAACAAATCTTGTGCAATCTTAAAATTTCTTGAACCGCAAAACTTACTATCTCTATCTATTCTAGCGGTTGCTTTTTTGAACTTTTATTTCTCACATGGTGCTAGAGTATTACTTCCCAATTCCATTGATGTTTCACTGTTCATTCTAGACTCACCAGAAAAGAATTTACAGCACTGCAGACAATCAGAAAGTTTCAATTTGATTTGGGAAAGGTGTTTGGGCCTAGGTCAAACATTTGGTGATTGCTGCAATCTGAAAAGCGGTTTTGGTCCAATTTTTAGTGCAGAAATAGGGATAGCAATCTTCTTACCTGTGCCATTTCATTTTTAAAGTTTGAACAAATATTAGCCTGTTTATTTTGAAATTCGTGTTTGGGTAATATTCGTGGTTAGGGAAATCACTATACTAGACTAAAATCTTATTTTATTGTTTGGTTGCTAAAGTGGCTATTTTATCACCAAAAAGCTGAAGTGGGCCCGGTACCCAGAAGGAGGCCCGGTACTTTACCATCTGACCGCTGAAATGGCTGTTTTAACCTCTAATGGAAATTCTTTGAGATCTGAATATATTAAGATCTTGATAATCTTTGAAGTCGCGGGGAATTTTTTAAATCCGGGCCCCTTAAATATTCCGGGCCCAAAACTACCGCTTAGACCCCCTGTCAACGCCCCGGATTCCCACAATCAAATCATCAAGCATTTAGCCTACAGAAATCCCTTGATTGCTAAAATGATAAAAATTGCAGAAATTCCTATAACATTACCTTGGCCGACGCGCTTTTTCATGCAAGAACGGTCAAAAGCTATGTTTAGTTGTAAACATTAGGCTACATTAGTTTTTCTGCAATTTATTTTAGTACGTTTCTGCCTCATGAGACGATGGAGCTGTTGTTTGACGTTGTGAACCCAACGTTTGAAAAACTCGAACAAAAGAAGGAAGACTAAAAGATTCCAACGAGAAGCCGCTGCTTTTTCTGTCTACACACGTGAAATGGTGAAAATTAAAATGATGTGACAAAGAAAATGTGCTTTAATTGGTTTAATGAGAGTTCTTTGCAATTATGTCAATGCAATGCCTTAAATTTAGAAAAGTGTACCGTATCTTATAAACGCATTTAGCATAATCAGTATCAAAACAAAGGTTTATGTGCTCACAATTGCATGTAACATTCAGGTGGGACAGAAGGTCGCATGAAATGCTTTATTTTCAGTAAATGAACGTTTCCTCATGTTACATCAATGATAATTTTGACAGAATTTGTGAGTTGCATTATGACCGTGTAACTATCAAAGGTGTCAGGATTTCAGAACTCCTGCTCCATTCCGATGTCTGGGACTCCAAATTCCACTTCTACCCCGATTCCTTCTGGGACTCCGATTCCTGTAGTTACCTTTGGTAGCTACATGTCTTCAAGCCTGTACAGCAGCCTATAAGTTAACATGGAGGCTACTTTCGAATACATGAAAATAGCGGCAAGCTCTTGAACCGAAAAAATGGTATTGGTTGTGTCTGGCATTGTTTGATGGCTCTCACCATATGTAGGCCACTACAACACAACTACATCTTATTGCACTCTTATATCGTTGTCCTTCGACGATCAAAAGCAAAATTAGCATCTTCATAAACAGTCAGTGTTAATGTAAACAATTATGTCTTCAAGTTGCAGGATATGATTTCGTTCTGTGCCTCTCCTAAGTGAATGATTTAAATTTGGGTTGGGGGAAGTTAGGATACAACAGTAGGCTATATTCTAAGATCTCTCACAAAACATTTTTTTTAATTTTATGTCTATAACCCTCTCCCTGATAATTACTTTTCGCGTCAAACTGACCTTAGGCTTATATTGTATTGACGTTACTTTTTGTTCATGGCATTTAAACTATGCCCACAAGAATCTTCAAACTGTTAGAATAAAGTGAATGGTGATTGAATTACTGTGGCTGCGATGTCACATCTGGCATGAAGATCTTGAAAAGTGTCTTTATTTTTATTTCGTACTATCAAAACTTCGTAGCGTTAAATATCCGTGCGTTAAATCTATGCAACAGTGCTTGATATGAAATACCGGCAATTTATGAACGTATACGAGTAGGTGGTTATTTTGCTAGTTGACTTCGTAATTTTGTACGTCTTTATTTACAGTAAAGCGCAAAACTTCTTGTAGATTGTTGATTTGAAGCAATGTAACGGACAGTGTCACGCTTTGTGTCGCTTTTATCATTTTTAAGCAATAGTTGCAACGTTCACCTGATAATTGGAAAAGTAAAAGCAACACTTACGAGTTATTTTGTTGCTTTACTAACGTTTTGCGCACCATAACAATGCGCATCGTCACAGCCTATACGCCCACTGTGCAAGTGATTTTATTTTGTACGTTGTTCGCTCTGAGGATGCATATTGCAATGATGTGCCAAACATCAGTGAAGCAATAAAACATTTCATGTTTCTGCTTTTACTTTCGCATTTATCAGATGAACGCTGAAACTAGTGCTAGAAAAGATAATAGGCTAATTCAGATAAACATCCAAACATTTCAGTATTTTATCCTTTCAGTGTTTCAACATTTCATCATTCGGCCAAGATTTGCTATTGCCTTTTTCCATCGTGAAATTTCATATGTGCACTTGCAATTGAAAATAAATTTTGTTGACTAAAATAGTGGAATCACAATGTAAATTTAAATTATGGCACACACCGACAGCAAAAACCTTAATAAAAGGCTTTCAAATCTGAAGACAAATATCAATCATCTCTTCATCCAATGAGTTGGCATGAATATACAGACTGCAGGCATTCCAGCATGTCGCATGCAAACGCAATGGTTTATTTCTAGTACGGAAACATGCACTGCCATCAAGAACGAAGTTGGCGAGAACACTTTACAGAGAACAAACTTTGTGCGACATGCACCTTAATTGTTGAGTGATATGACAGCTGCATACTCGGACTTGAGATGGTTAATAAAAGTATTTATTGAAAATTTCAAGAGAAGCTCGTCTCTAATGTCTCAAGGAACTAATTACCACATTCATATGCAAAGAGCATCTCAGCTAGCAAAACACGTTCTTTTTACATTGATTCAACGTCTGCAGACAAAACAATCATCAGAAACACTACATTTTACTGTTTGTGTTGTTACACAATTCCACAATATCCAAGTAACGTGACAGAATAAAAAAATCATTCACTTAAAGCGAACTGAAAGTGAACAGCAAGCGACGCTAGCACATGATAGCATACGATAAAATATATTCAATAAAGCGATCAGTACGTGGATTTTGAGACATGTCTCTGCGTTGCCTGTAGTGTACATCGTTGACACAATATTTCAACCATGTACATTACCTGAGGGCTGTAGCTTTTTGCAGTCACGGACCATTTCATCCCCTAAAACTGTAAGAGCGACCCTGAGCGAAAATTTTGAGATTACTTTTTACCGTATGAATTGCAGTATTTTTTCTAAAACCCATGTGGATTCTCTTAAACTTTCCATGGAACCTCAAGGAGACCGTGGCCAAAACAAAGAATCATCGACCTAACACGTCGCTCATTCATAAAGTTCAGCACTTGAGTATTATTTCAGTGGTTTCTGTACCATTGTAGAGCAACGAAGAAAACTCTCCTCGTTGTATTGAAAGTCTGTACGTTATACAATCATTCGGTCAAGTACGATTGGCAACACAATCAAGAAAACTTTAAAAGAAACTGTGCGATAAAAGCACGTATCGAACTCAATAATGCTTCGCAAGTCACGCTAAATATAGTCGGCGGTGTGGTACAAATCACTACAAAAGTCCATGAAAACTTTTATCAGATTAGACAACCTTTTGAAACCAAGAAGAGATGACAAAGATTTGGTGAAAGACGTTATCGCATAAAAGCTGTACACAATCAACTTTAACAAATGAGACGAATGACGAAGGCAGTAGCCTATAAGTTGGCGGACTTTGCTGAGAGGAATATACTGTACAACAGCGATGATCTACTGAAGATGAGATAAGCGGATTATGATGATGACAGTTCACGTCGCTACAAAAAGGTCACAACGATACATTGATATTAGCCCTAATGAACAGTAACTGCAGGAGGCATTGAGAGGTGTTGCACCAGGAAGGGTATGGTGTTGGTAACAACTGACAGTTGTTGCATAGAAAATGAATGCAAGTTTAGTCATCTAACATCCTGAGATTTGTGGGCGTTTGTGAAAGAATCAGTCTATGTGCGTCCCCTTCCAAGCAACGTGGATAAAGTGAAGGCCCGAATAACGAAAGCTGTTGCAACCATCGACAACGCAATGCTGGAACGTGTTTGGGAAGAATTGAACTATTCGGCTAGGTGTGTGTAGTGTGACCAATGGTGTAACGTAGGTCCCATACTTGATTCAAGTGTCGGGTATGAGAAATAAGGTTCTCAATATACTAATCCTTCTGCACTAACGAGAGTAGGGTGGCCAGTTCCTTTCTCGACCGCCTATCCTTCAGCAACTACGCACACCCAATTTATTACACCCTGGGTAAAGGTAAGCGGTGTTTTTCAACAACAAGCTTAAGCCGGGAGTCGAACCAGGATTGTGTGATTAGAAAGCGAACGCCTCATCCGCTACGCCATTCCACCACCCAACCAATGGTGTAAACATGGAAAATCTTTGAACATTTTATAAAGTTGTAATTACAGGCTTTTAGAACATATCATACGCGTTTTTATGCCTTAATAGTTTTAAACATATTTAATGTCAAAACGTGCTCAAGACACTTACAACACTCTGAATGTCAAAGTTGAACTGTGACAATGCTTGTTGATCTTGCTTGTGCTTGGTTAGTGTATGAGGTTTCATTCTGTTTAGAATTGTTGCAGATAATTTCACTTGGAAGCTCTGTCTTTGCAGTCCCACTAAAACAGGTGAACTTTGAGCGACTGATTGTTGATTTTGTCAATTTGTACGTAGCAATTTGGTCAAATCCTTGAATTTTGGATGAAATACGCCACGTTCAATAAGATACAGTATATGAATATCCAATATGAATACCCACTGATTCGGCAAAAATTTAGAATTTCATGATACAAATAAAGTTTTGAAAGACAAAAGCAGGAAGTGTAATTCCCTTGTGCTGCAATAGGTAAAAAAACCAACACATCGCAAAAAACAGGTCGATGAATGTGAACTGTGACCTGTATTTGTTGGCAAGCTGCTTTGGACAAAGGAGTCAGATTCATAAGAAATGAATGCAAGGCTAGGATATTACAACAGACTTGAAAGCTTACCTGTGAACGATTCAAGCAATCCATGATGTATGTAAATTTAACTCAACAAAAATATCCATAATCTCGCGCAGACTGTGTTAAACTAAGTCATGTGTGTACTGTGTAGTTAATGTTATTCTTTAAAAAGAAGCAAAGCAAAAGATAATTGTGTCATAAACGTTTGTGAAGTTCGGTCAACAACATGATTGGCGTGGCATTGGTATCAAAACGAGTATTGGAGAAAATGTAAAAGAAATAGACAACATAAGCCTCGCAGGCAGAAATACTGACTGATGTTTGCGGCAATAGCGAGTGCAGGCCTTGACCAGCGAATCAAAGTTCTCTAAAAGATTTTACAAACTTGCTAAAAAAAATTCTTTAAAACTCATTTTACATCTTTTTCACCAAAAGTAGCATCGCTACTGGATAGAATCAAATTTTAGACAAAATAGCCTCATGGCAGGTTTCCAACTTCAATATAAATTCATCTAGCAGCGAGTTAGATTTATCGGACAAGACATTTCACAGGATTCTCTGGTCGAGGGTTCGCAATCCGCCGGTGACTTGCGGCACACAAGCAAAATTCATTAAAGCGTCGTCGGAACAACAGCGATGAAAAAAATCTAGACAATGATGGAATCGAACCCGCTATCACTGTTCGTTGCAATGTTTACAGCCGATCTATCCCTTCGAGGATTCACAACTTGAGCTTCCATGGAGTCCCCACGTTGGGAGTTGGGATCACCAGCAGGAGACTTTGGGGATGTTTCACCTGGGTCTTGATGACAAGAACAGTGAAAGGATGTGGAGTCCATACCGTACACGCTGCTATGGTGTCCAAGGGATGCATCATCAAGAGGTTCGGGGGTCTCTGCAGGAGGAATTTCTATTGGAAGAAGGTCGTGATAAGGACATAATGTCAAGTCAGGCTCTTCGAGATCTTCCAACGGAATGGCAGGGAGGTCAAAATGTCTCATGCCGAGATGCAGGTTTTCCACCTGGTGTCCTTGGAGGTGGTTGATTCTGTTTATCTCGTCCATGGCGTCATACACGGCAGAGTTAGCCACAAACGGAGGAGGAGGAACCACCAGAGGACGCTGCTGGTGCAAGGGTGAGTCAGAAATCGGGGCTTCCACCAAGCGATCCTCCATCACTTCCTCATCACATTCAGATGGGTGGTCAACAAAAAATGAAGCAATTTCCAATCGATTTATCTGTGGATCATCATGGGCAGGAAGAAATTCATCGCGTTCAACTTCATGAGAGGGAGAAGATGGAACCTCAATTCTGCCCGCTTCTAAATTTTCGTCCACCTGTTCTAGAGGAGGATTAGGATGAGCTGCGGCAATCCATTCATTGTGAGCTGTCTGGAAAGCGATGATCCTATCTCGTAGACCAGCTCCTTCATTAGTCTTCACATAATCATCTCCGTTGATGAAGCTCACAGTATAGTCTCCTGTCAAGTCAGAAGGAGAAACACCTGCATTGTAAAACAAATAAGTATTAATGCTTCTTTAAAAAACAGAGTTCAATAACATTGGCCATTTCTTTGTGTCGGAAAATGGCATAACCATCTTAAAGTTCTGGTAGACTATACGTACAAACTGTCATGTCAGATTCTTTTATATAAATTTTAATCAAGACAACATGGTCAGTGGTCACGTTCTCAGCGTTGTACTGTACGAAGAACAGAGTTTCAGTAAAACTGCATGTCAACGAACCACAGATACAATGCAAGAAAGTTATTCAAGGGGACCGCTTCAGCACCGAACCTGGCTGATTGGGGTAAAGTTATCTTTATAAAGTAGCCCAGTGTAAATCAAAGTAAAATACTAGTTGAGAGAAACTGCTTTCAACCAAACTCTATGCAGGTATATCAATGAAGAGGGGTTTACAAGTCGCCAGTGGACCGTGGAGAATGCCGTGCTAGACAACTACTTCGGACAAACCGGCCTCGTCCAGCCTGAGAATCTTCTGAATTCTGACCAAGTAGTTGTCATGCATTCAGAATTATAGCGATGGCTAAGAGGCACATAGAATCGTCGATTTGATCCGACAAGGTCCCAGACTCAAGTCTGTCGAGTGTCGACTCAGAGGCGAATCCGGTGCTAGTTTGGATAACACGCCCATCGATTATTTTAAACTTAACAAAAACGATTAGATATAAAATAAGATTGTTCACCAGACAGTTAATTATAAAACAATATCTTGCATTCTTCCAGTGATTGCAAACCAGGCATCTCAACATCCAGTGGTAGCCTAGTTTGCAGTCACTAGAGCTAGATTTGCAGTCACTACGTTAGCAGTCACTACGTAGCCTAGTTTGCAGTCACTACGTTTGTAGCTTATAGTTTATGTTCAATTTTAATGGATTATGTTAAATGCCGTGTGGTTGCTTGGTTGTGTATGTCTGTGACTACAGCTAGAAGAGCGCAAGACATTGTTTTATAAAACAAACTACAACTATCTGCAAGGTCTTAAATGTTTTTGTACCGAGAATGTAGAAATATAAGGATCTGATATTCTCCATAATCTGAAAATTCCTGGTCATCTGCAGTAAAATTTTGGAGGAGGAGGAGTAGGTTGGATCAGAGTAGGGAAGATGGACCGTGATCAGTCTTCTCCTGCGATTGCTCCTTAACTCATTGAAAAGGCACCTTCAATAAATCAATAATAGGTTGCAACTATGTCATAGAAAGATTCAGCTAAAATCATGTTCTCCTTTCAACGGAAGTAATTTTAACGTTAATTCATGTAGTAGTGTTGCCAGATGAAATGCAAACGCAAAATATTTGATTTTTAAAGAGTAGTTAACCTGGTAAACCACCGCACAAGAAAAACTTAAAAGGTCAAACAGTACAACTCTAGCACAAGGTGCACTGCGAAACAGAATTCCAGGTCTATCGATTATTACAAAAGGCAAGAAATCATTTTGTCAATTCTGCTCCAGATGTAGATGACATATTATATTGTAGTTCATGAAAATGTCTAGCTACAAAAACGATTAAAGTTAAACAAGTTATTAGCGTTTAAAAAGTTAAAAATTATTATTAAAAAGAATTATGAGGGCAAGAATTTTGGAAACGATATACAATTTATTAATTCGAAGAAACGAAAATGAACAATGACAGAGCAGTAATCGTCGCTCTATTGGTTGATTCAGAACCAAGAAACACGAATCGTTCTCACTGTATGACGTGCGTGAAGCACGCTGAGCTGAATTTAAGCTTCGCTATCATTAATATGTAAATAGTAAGCGGAAATTTTGTTTATTTTTGGTATTTCTTAAGAAGTTTTGTTACTGTTCCAAGGGTCTCAATACATTAAGTGAATCTTTGTAGTTAGTGAGATAGCTCAACAAGAAAAACAGTTTATTTTAACATTGATACAACGTCTGCAGACGTAGACTAAAGAACTGATTTTCTGGTTGAAACAAAGTGTATTGATGGCGGTGATGCGAGGCGTACTGAGCCAAAACTCTTGACACATTAACGATATTAACAATCAGAGAAGCTCTGTTTTTTTTTTCTGAAAAAGTTGTGTAGAAGATTTTGATCTGTACTTTTCTAATCCAAAGCTACGATTGTTTGAAATAAAAAGGTCACAAACTGTGAACTAAGAGAACTGTGTGTGACAGTTAAGGCATTCTGAAGCTTAAGCGTTTTTCATCATCACTTTATTGAAGAAAATTTTCTCACAAATCATTGTGAGCAGAAGGTCAAACTTTCCCATGTACATTAGATAACAATGCATCATGGCATCATGCAGCTCACACGCATTATGTCGTCACACAACTGCGCAAATTAAAGTCAACGGCGTGGTTTATTTACCCAAACATGAAGTTAAAGTCGCCGAGCAAAGGGGGAATTCCCACCGTCACGGACTGTTCGAAATGCGGACAGATGAAAATGACGAAATCAGCTCTTTCACAAGCGTGAAGCGCCCACTCGTGGATGGATTGGCTGATTGAGTTTTCTTCAAACATGTCCAGAATGACGTCAAAGCCGCAGTGGTCATTTAGGAACGCAGCAAAATATCTGAAGACAATCAAATGGAGTTTCTTTCAATGCTTTTGAAAGTTATTGTCTTTTTACATTAATCTACATCGTTCCCAACAGAGTACTTTCACAGGCTGAGATAGATGAATCACATGGTACAAGTTTACATACAATTTCGCAGAATGTGCAGCTTCAGATCTAAATTATATCAACAACTGCTGCAAAGCTTTGTTTTGGTTTCATGTTATTTTAATATACAATCAACAGAATCAAACGTCAAAGTATTGTAAAATATTTTCGTTTGGTACCTGATAATGGCAGAATGTAGATCACCAAGTGTTTTAGACCTCGTATCGGCTTGCCAAACTATCAGGACTGTCCTTTTTCTTATATTGACAATTCTTGGCTTCAATGCTTCAGCAAAGCGTAAGGGTAAAACATGGAGGATTTTCAAACATTTTTCTAAGCAAAAAAAAAATTAGAGAGACACGTTTTTTACGACAGTTCAAATATTTTCCAAGTTATAAAATATTGCATGTGCTTTTGAATGCTCTTTTCTTTTTGCTGGTGAGACAGCAACACAGCTCGCAAGTCAGTCCTTTCTTGCATTGATTCAGTGTCCGCAGAACGTTGGATCAATGTAAAAAGACTGATTTGTTAGCTGTGAATTTAGAATACCCACTCAATTAATGTAGCCTAATGTAGGGGACGACTACAAACCAACTATCAAGCCAGCAACACAAGATCAAAAGCCCATTACCCATCAATTAATATAATTATATGCCATCGTGTCGTAATTAACTTGTTTCTTGCAAGGTGGCGCATCAGAATTACGGTTTTGTTTCAAAAAAAAAAATCAATGTCTTGTGGGAAAAAATACCCAAGAATTATCTGGTTTCAGAAATTTTTTACGCGCCTTTCTCACATTATAAACCTTGAAATATAGCAATCTGTTTTCATTCCGTCTGTTTTCTTAATGCTGTACATTGTACAATGTTTTATAGGAACTGGTTATTTTCAGCTTTTGCAAGTTATAACCAGTACAAACCAGCTATAGACGAAACAACATGATACTTATAACAGTCTGAAGTTACTTAGTGACGGCTTGAGAGTGCAGAAGAAGCATAGCTACTGTAACATTCACAAAGTCAGTAATTTTAAAGATGTCTTGTTTTGTGTCACCACTATCGAAGCCACTGTTGTTTTATCCGTGTCCGCATACACGCCACGGAAAAAAAGCACAAAGTCTTTTACATGATCAATTGTAAATATGTAGTTATATGCAGTACACGAGCAACCATGGCTGAACAGGACCAGTGTGATGTAGCCATGCGAATTGCCAGAGCAAGATAAGACACTCACTGACCTTTCCTCCACAGACATACCATGACAATAACAACCACCACGATCAAGGCGATGACGACAACCACGATTAGAACTACAGGGATGATAGCTGGATCTGAAATAATAAAAGGTCCAGATATCAAACAAGTGCAATGCGATGAACATATGTTCAAGGTTGTTCAATGTTCAATGAACAAGGTGCAAGTACATTGGTTCAACGTCTCAGGTGTTACATCAATGTAAAAATGTCGGATTTTGCTGTCTGGGATAAATATAAGGAAACCGTGTTTGAAATCGAATTCTTAATTCATCCAACAAGTGGAAAATTGAATGAAGCTGTTCACCAGGCATTTAATTAAATAACATGATGAGTTCTACTGGCGCAAATTGAGCTAAACTATCACAAGATGTATAAAGTGACAATCTGCTTTTATTCCGACGGTTCGTCAATCAGACACGACTGACTTCTTCAGGGGGCTAGACCAGGTAGTGACTACCTGTCTAGCAAGGCAAAACACAGGACCATGTTGCTGGAATCAACAGAATATGCGAAATGAACAAAAGCAGATTGTCACTTTATACATCTTGGGATAGTTTAGCTTAATTTGCACCAGTAGAACGCATCATGTCATTTATCATCCAACAAGTTGTTACAGTCGGGATAGTAATCTTGTATATGCCATTGACTTGACTGGCAGAGACAAAACTGTGTATTAAACTGAGAGGGGTGACACAAACCTCAGCCACTAGCAAAGGTCGCTGGACGAAGGAATTTATTTGAAAGTCACCTTCATTCATCGAAGACGCAGATAGAGCAACATTTACATTCCAGCGTAAAACTACAACTAAGCATGCCAGAAAATACGCCTGCAGGCGTTAAGTTAGTGTAAAAATGACGGATTTTGCTGCCTGGAAATATGCCAACATCGCACTTCTGTTTTCGTATGCATCAAGAAGTCAGTTTATGTCACATTGGATCATTCAGTTGTTTGTGTGAATGAATTCTGGCTAGCAAAATTCGCACTTACTACATTGATTTAATGTCTGCAAAAATTGAATCAAGCCGGAATGGTATAGGTGCAAAGTTTTGTGTCTTTAATAGCGCTACTAACGTTAAAACGATGTAAAATGATGACCTTGGCTAGCTGAAATATTATTATCAGTGGTTCATCAAACAAGACTGCATTCTTTTGTTGTTGCTACATTTACTTACAGGGCTTCCACAAAGAGTTTAAAGAAATGACTTCAATGGACAATCAAGCCATTTGTCTATGACCAGTTAAATCTTGTGAAGAAAGGGGCGTTCTTCCCGGCTATCAGCACAAGGCTGAGCACTCACTAGTACAGCAAGCAGCTGCGATTCGCCAACCATAACGGTGTAGCTTCCACGCTAAGCCATTCAGACCATCCAATCAACAATATGTTTCTCGGCAGCCGATTTGCAGCAAGAATTGACAGCGATAGACACGTGTTTCGCCCATGAGGCTGGGCTCATCAGTATCGCACCGTAATCTGCCACAAATTTATTCGACCACCGCTTTACCAGTCAGTTTAACTCTTATCTTTGTGGAAACAAAGAAAGAGCCAACAAAACCAGCAGGCGCCAGGGCAGAGGACATTGTGAAGAAAGGGGCGTTCTTCCCGGCTATCAGCACAAGGCTGAGCACTCACTAGTACAGCCAGCAGCTGCGATTCGCCAACCATAACGGTGTAGCTTCCACGCTAGCCATTCAGACCATCCAATCAACAATATGTTTCTCGGCAGCCGATTTGTAGCAAGAATTGACAGCGATAGACACGTGTTTCGCCCATGAGGCTGGGCTCATCAGTATCGCACCGTATTCTGCCACAAATTTATTCGATATGGTTGGCGAATCGCAGCTGCTTGCTGTACTAGTGAGTGCTCAGCCTTGTGCTGATAGCCGGGAAGAACGCCCCTTTCTTCACAATGTCCTCTGCCCTGGCGCCTGCTGGTTTTGTTGGCTCTTTCTTTGTTTCCACAAAGATAAGAGTTAAACTGACTGGTAAAGCGGTGGTCGAATAAATTTGTGGCAGAATACGGTGCAATACTGATGAGCCCAGCCTCATGGGCGAAACACGTGTCTATCGCTGTCAATTCTTGCTACAAATCGGCTGCCGAGAAACCAGTTAAATCTGTCGCTCAATTCACAAACCAGACGTTTTTTACATTGATTGAATGATTGCAGACTTTAAATCAAAGCAAAACGTTAATTTTGCGAACTGGGTGTTAGCTTGCCTACACGAACTTACACTTGTAATTTTATTTTTTTTAACATTGATTCAAGTTGTGTAAAATGTGAAATCAATGTAAAAAGGAGTAACTTTTTTTAGCTGACAACGCCAGACACGATCGTATAATCTCATATCACGTAGGGGGGATTTCCAAAGCGTTGCAGCCACGAAGAGTGTTTTACTTACTTCGCGGCTTTGTCATAAGACGTCGAATAAATGTTCGAAAGTTGCTCAAGCTCGAACGTTTTTTATGAGGTTTGCTTAGCATAAGAATATCGCAAAATAAAGATTGGCATTTCCTCTGCTCTGGCGAGAGACCAATGTTGAACAACAAGAAAATAAGTGGAAGTTAAAGCATCAAGATGATGCAGCTACGCGTGACGCGCTGTTTATGCACGGCGCTGTGATTAATTGAGTCAGACATTTACATTAATTAAGAAATTGTGACATGGATCAGTTTCGGGAATTTTATATACACAGCCATCCATCATGCCAACTGTGATAGAAAGCATAGTGACGACGTCACACCAATTTGTTTCGCGCTCAGTTGGTGAACAGTTCTTGTGTTTAACTACTGGACTTTCCTAGATGAAAATAGTCAATCTCGTTCTGCTGAAACTGGGAAAAGCACGTTTTCAAATTTTGTCTACTACACGGTGATGAAAAATTTTTAAAGCTGTAGTTTATTTTGGGGTCGCCTTCTACAGCATTAGACAACATAAAACTTTTGACAATCTATTCAACAAAAAATAGCTTGCAATGGAAACGACGTGAAATAGCAAGTTTTACTGCCTGGGGCCTGTTTGGGGTGCAAGCAAAAATGTAACGTAGGCCGTTAAATGTAACGTAGAAATGGACAGCAGGCCGCTTTGAAAGTACTGAAGCCGTTTGATCAAATAATCAACAGTTAAATTAACCGGTGGATTAGTAATTGGCGATTTGAATCAGTGGATTACGGTTACACACGAAATAGTCCGTGAAATAAGTTGCCTGATATTGATAAGTAAATTACTGTCGCTTTATCGGTGAATAATCCTCTGCTGGTGCAGCAACCCTTACAGCTAAAGCCCAAATACACTACATGCAAAGGTTCTCAGCCAGAGTAAATTGAGCAAACCCAGGAAAATAAATATGACGGATTCCCAAATAGTTGGGATAACTGACGGTACTTCAAAAGGTTGGTGCTTTACCCAGCAAGCAAACCAGTGATTTTTATATTGCTGCAGAAGTTGAAATGTAAAAAAATGACTGATTTATTGAATAGAGGGAGACAAACTTATAAAGTGGGATATGCTATGTACGCATTTATGATAAGAGCATCAATGCTCTGGGCCTTTTTACACGTCAATTGCGCGAAGATACCAGATGATCATGCACGCTTTAATTTACCACTGTCCCGATCGAAGAAAGCAAATTGGAAAAATACAAAAAAATTATCACATGCCTGGCATGCTTTAGTCATGAGGTCATAATCCTGTAAGGTGGAAGTAAGATGAATATGTGGTTGCTTACGTAAAACAGCAGGTACGTCAAACAACTGACGCGGTCCCCATTCCGTAGCCTTGAACAGTGACGACTCTTTTCGTTCTTCCCGAACCTAGAGATGCATTATTGTCATTCAACAAGTCAGAAAAAATTTAGTTTTTATATCGTGTCGATGTCGACGTCTGACGACGATTGAAAACGATGTTAAAGCTGAAACTTTTGCCGATTGGCAATGATCGAGTTGCTACATAGTTTCACAGTTTTTGTACGTCTAATCAGTATGCAGAACAATGGTATTTTCACTTTTCACACTATCTACTTTCCTACAGCTTTTGTAACCACTGGGGCGATACCCATACAGTACATCAGTCGTATTTTCCATTGATTCAACATCTGCAGACGTAATACTAACATAAATAAATGAAGTAATGACTAACAGAAGTAATGTAAAAAAGGACTGACTTGCTATCTGGGATAATTACCTGAACGCTGTACAAGCCAGCTTGTAGATTCAAGAATCTGTCAGATATTTCTCCAAGGCTATTCTGAAAAACAAGTTTCAAGAAATTAATAGCTTTTCTAAATTCCTTCAGTTCCATTCAGATAGTATTTGTTTTACATGGTTAAAAACTACGTTACAAGATGTTATAGCTAAGTTGTCTGGGTAGCTGTAGCGGGTCTGCTACTATTCGGTGAGTTCCTAACTCCTAACCCTAACTCCTAACCCCTAACCCCTAACCATAAAACGGCAATGATAATTAGGCTACGGTACCCGATAATTTAAAAAAAAAATCAAAAAATCACCGAATAGGGAATCGGACTCACCAAATTGGACTCACCGAAACGGGCCATTCCGAGCTGTAGCAGTGGGATCGAGACATGCAAAATACCTTGTGTTTTTTGTAAAAAAAAAAGTTTTTTGTAAATTGAAGGTCTTTTAATCGACTTTAAAAAGCGATTTTACAAGTTTGAGGGCGATGCTCACCGGATTAACTTTCAGTTTAATGTCGGACACAACTTCAACTTTGCCTGATGCGTCTTCCGAAGATCCAATGTGCTTCGAGAGGCGGATACCATAAGTAGATATTCCGTAGTCTAGCGAGGCAGGTTCGAAGAAAACCTCGATAAGTGACGGACTGACCACATTCACTTTTGGGGTGGGTGGGACCCACGCTGCATTAGAGAACTTGGAATCAACAACTTAGTTTTAATTTTAATATAAACTGGTTGATCTTATTTCAACCCCATCCAGGCTTTTGTCTGGTGGATAAATTTGTAGCTCTCTGACACTCAGTGTTGGAAATTCAGTTTAAGCTTGTTTGTCGTATCCAGGCTTAGGCTACACCCGGTGGTTAAGATTTAGATTAAGTGGACGGAAAGGCAAGGAAGCCAATCTTCGTGTCCACCTTCAGACATGCCTTTAAGTGTCCTGCCACAGACACAACCGCATGCTCTTGAGCGGTGTCGAACCGGCGCCCTTTCGATCGCCGTTCCAGTGTTCTCACCACTCGGCTATGCAGCCGACAGCCGAGTTTAAGCTGATAAGAATCCAACGAAGCCCACAGATTCGCATCCACTGAGGACGTTTCCATGATAAGCATTTCTATCATGTTTCGTCATTAACGCGCCCGGGAAGAAAAAGACGCTCGACTATAGACCGATCCATCGCCTAGCAACGCTCAGCCAATCAGAGCGAAGGAGAGCAAGCTATCTTTCCAAGCCCACTATCTAGCATTGCTTTTATGCAGTTTCCATCACATTTATGCTGTGATTTTTTAGAAGTAGAATTTTCTTCTGCGGTACTTGCAGGTTTGACAGCAAATACCTATTTGAGATGTCTTAAAAAACTTAAAATCGTAAACCTGCTGCAAATAGTGCTTTCTAAGACACAGTTTAACTGGGTTGTTAGAGCCATGCAGTGTTATCAATGGTTTGAATAGTTGATCATATTTTTATAGAAGAAGTTATATAGCCTGGATGGTGTGCTGTGCTGCAACTGCTACGTTGTTTGTTTGATTTGTTACAATTCACTGGAGTGAAAAATTAATCTATAGGCCAAATCTTTTAAATGAAACCCACTTTTTAGCCTGCAAAGAGTCAAAAGTGGCTGATTTTCCAAAGATAATTTCAAACATTTTTCTTTGCATTCTTTGTATTTAATGGCACTTGTGGCATTTTACATCAAAAAATCAAACAGGGTTTTAAATTGCACGAGACTTAAACCAGTATAATATGCAAACAATTCACTAACAGGAGAATTTAAAATGGATCTTGCACTAATAAATGACCCTTCTTGCAATTGTAGCAAAAGAAGAGCTTGCGATTCATGTTGCATTTTAGAGCACAAAGTTCTTCTTTCAAAGCTTGATTTTCAGTTATCAGCTTACATGATGCATTATTGCATAGCATAATAATGATGCAATGAACAGTGAATGAGATGACTATGTAGGCTACAAAAGAAGCAAAAAAGTATTTCAAAAGCACTAAACATTAGCCTAGTAGGTTATAATTATCCATGACATCTCATTTAGTCAGTTTGCAATGGGTTGGGCTATGGTTTATTTCTTGATTTGTATGAATTAATTAGGCTACTGGTAGCTTACGGTAGGCTACTAGGCTACCATTGGTATTATATGTTTCAGTTCATTTTTTTTTTATCTTATGCAACCATTAAATTTAAACAACCATAGTTTACAGGCTATGCTATTCATTGCAGAATCATGCAAGCTGATAACTGAAAATCAAGCTTTGAAAGAAGAACTTTGTGCTCTCAAAATGCAACATGAATCACAATCTCTTCTTTTGCTACAATTGCAAGAAGGGTCATTTTTTAGTGTAAGATCCATTTTAAATTCTCCTGTTAGTGAATTGTTTGCATATTAGGCCTATACTGGTTTAAGTCACGTGCAATTTAAAACCCTGTTTGATTTTTTGATGTAAAATGCCACAAGTGCCATTAAATACAAAGAATGCAAAGAAAAATGTTTGAAATTGTCTTTGGAAAATCAGCCACTTTTGACTCTTTGCAGGCTAAAAAGTGGGTTTCATTTAAAAGATTTGGCCTATAGATTAATTTTTCACTCCAGTGAATTGTAACAAATCAAACAAACAACGTAGCAGTTGCAGCACAGCACACCATCCAGGCTATATAACTTCTTCTATAAAAATATGATCAACTATTCAAACCATTGATAACACTGCATGGCTCTAACAACCCAGTTAAACTGTGTCTTAGAAAGCACTATTTGCAGCAGGTTTACGATTTTAAGTTTTTTAAGACATCTCAAATAGGTATTTGCTGTCAAACCTGCAAGTACCGCAGAAGAAAATTCTACTTCTAAAAAATCACAGCATAAATGTGATGGAAACTGCATAAAAGCAATGCTAGATAGTGGGCTTAGAAAGATAGCTTGCTCTCCTTCGCTCTGATTGGCTGAGCGTTGCTAGGCGATGGATCGGTCTATTGCAGCTGGTATTATCTTTTTCGTGATGCCAACCGAAATATATCCTGATGTTGGCTACGTGATAAAATTAAAATGAGATGATAACTTGCAATTGTTTGATGCTGCGTGGTCACGTTCGAAGTCAAACAATTGAATTGTGAAAAGTAATGTTAAAAAAAAAACTACAAACCTTTCACGACAAAGTCGGTGGGATATGATCTTAACTCGTTATGAGCGAGTAGCAGCACAACCTAAACACAAAATAAGAAACATGTGAGGCTTTGCTAACCGCAATCGAGATCCGACACAAATCTTCTGAAACAATTTTTTTACAATGCGCCCACCATTTAACGTCAGCAGACGTTAAATCAATGCAAAAAAACGACTGATTTGCTGCCTGGGTCTCTCTTCAGATCCCAATAATCGAACAATTCCTAAACCGACCTGTTTGAAAGTACGTGGTAGTTCGCACTGACAAGGTTTGATTGTATATCGTCTGTTTATCACACGTAAAGTGGAAGACCATCGTAGGTGATCTCTCTGAATGAATCTGTTTGTATTTCTAATGTCGAAAGCTTTTACATCTTTGTTGTAGTTTACAGCAACTCATCGTCAGAAACCAAGCGAATTGAAGTAGTAATAAATTTTGCAGTTTAATAATGACTGCTTTACATTGCGCAGCACCCACACGTTGCTCTCAGCGTTATACCAGACAGACAGTTTCAGAGCAAAAGCAGATTAGCCATTAGCCTTGTACGTTAATAGCCTAAAAATCCTAAAATGAAGTACGTATTAAAAATAAAGTAGAATGTTATTCACAAGATTTTTTATGACACCCTGTGGCCTATTAAATCCCATTTTCCAACTTAGAAACATATACTCCAATAACCCTAAACTTGCAGAGCGGTACAAACAAGTCGACCAGTAAAACATTAATGGCAAAGGTTTGAGCTTGCTTCAAGATTGCCACAAAGCTGCATTCCACAGTGTTGGTCAGTGTTGTTTGTTTAGGTCAGTTTACGCAATAAGCAAACACAAAAAGACAAGTATCTACAAGGTTAGGTAAACCACGGCTGTTACAAAATCACAAATTACGAATAATTCGATAAGAACGTAACATGCATCTCTCCAAATCTAAATCCACTGATATTAAACTAGTAAGTTATGGAAAAATAATAAAAATGAAGCTTGTTGCGTTCCTTGTATTGCGCTCGTTTATTAGTTTATTTGGTTAGCGATGGTCCCAGAAACTGACATTTGATGACATGGTTAGCAATTGCTGCAACGTGCTTGCTACGAGATGCAATAGATGAAACCCTGAAGGCGAAATAAAACCACTGCTTTTGGTTCGCTAATATATAAATCTCCAAGCCTTAACTGCAATGGTAGGTGTAAGAAAATACGATTTATTAGTAAGGCGGTAATTAAAAACAACAAGAGCAAGTGCAACAAAAATTTCTGTAACACTAAGTCAGTGCACGCGATTTCAAACGCTGTAATCAGACGCAAACGCAAAGAAGTTAAAACCGCCATGCACTATGCAATTACATGATATGCTAAGCTAAATATACGCTTGTTAACACTTTTGCTTCTCATGTTGCGAAACCATACAGAACTTTTCCAAAGCAAGTGACAGCTTCCTTCCTGCTAGTGCAGACTGCAAACCGCATCAACTGCATTATTTCTGCTCACAAAATAGAGAAAGAGGTCCTAAATAATCAAAAATTTAAGATGGGTTTCTGTCCCTCACGCAGCCTTCAGCGTGGGAACCGCATGAGATCAGCTGCGGTGAAAAGTCGTCAAGTTGGCCGGGTCGCAGTTTCTTGATCCCATCGGGATAACTCCACTCTGAGCCAGAGAAAGAAAAAACCCTCAGCCACTAAGCACAAGTGCAACCTAAGAATTATGCTGCACACAAAGGCGGGTGTACAGGCAAGCCAATGGAATAGCGTACATACCGATGCTTGAAATCCACCGATGTTGTCAAAGACATTTTGGAACGTTGTCCTGATCACGTGTTCGCTTTTCTGCAACACAGAAATAGGATTTGCAACAATTTGTTTCCAAGTTGGAACTATTGCGTAGAAATTTTGTAAACTGACAGCAATAACATGAAACAACTGCAAGACTCATTGAGCATCTATCATTTTACTCAAAAAATATTACCACAGACAGCAAAATCCGTCATTCTTATTGTATGTTGCAGTCTGCAGACGTTGAATCAATGTAAAAATGACGGATTTTGCTGTCTGGGACGTTACGTTAATTCGTCGGCAAATTTTGAATCAATGCAAAAAGTGACTAATTTGTTGGCTGGGGCAATGTGAACAAACCATGGCTTAGAACAAACATATGCGTAGGAATTCGATCGTGTAATTTCGATCACAAAATGTGTTATAAATGTCGGAATGGCCCGATTCGGTGAGTCCGATCCCTTAAGGGGGAATTTTTTCAATTTTTTTCTTAATTATCGGGTACCGTAGCCTAATTATCATTGCCGTTTTAGGGTTAGGTGTTAGAGGTTAGGAACTCACCGAATCGGACTCACCGAATAGTAGCAGACCCTATAAATGTTATCTATCTCTTTAAATTCATGCAACATGCAGATTGCAGAATATCCAAAGCAATACAAGCCGAAAAAAAAACAATTGTGTTTTTTGCATTTTGTTTTAAACAATTGCCGGGTGCAATGCCAGTGATTGTGGCTTGCGACCTACCAGACTTTGATTCGCACAGCAAAAGAAATTTTCAGTCGACCGTTGCAGATAAAATCGGTGTCAGTGTAACAATTACAATTTTTATTTTACAAAAACCTATTTCGCTTTCTGAGATTCCAAGGTGTGCAAGAATGGACTTAGCCGTTCAAGAGCAAGATGTTCAAACCCAGCTAGCAAATGAATCCTTTTTACGTTGAATTAATGTAAAAAAACGACTGATTAGCTGTTTGGATACGTAACTGGAAATTTTTCAAAATTAGCAAAACTTGTTTCGGGTCTGTAGGTTAGCAAAGCTTTCGTATCTTGTTTAATTGTGGTTGCATCGACTTATTGGCTAATTGAAAAAGGAACCGGCATTGCGCAAACGTCTGCACGAATTCATGACCACTCTGACTCTTGCGTTCGTACAGAAAATGACAAATTATATTCTTATTAACATTAAAATATTTAATTGATTACTCAGCAGTAGTTGACAAAGAAACAAGCAAGTTTCACAGATGCTAGTACAACTTTCAAGCAACAAAGTCTTAGTTTCACTTTGATCCAACGTCGGTTCAACGTAAAAATATATAGATTTTTCTAACTGGGTTAAAATTTCAAAGCAAAGTTCTTATTTTCAATGTTCTGTCAAATGAAAACATTATCTCAAAAAACTTATGTTTTTCAACGTTTTTTCTTTTTATTTGTACAACGCGATTTGAAGCCCGGCTGTGCTATGAACAGTTGAAAACATTTATATTATCCCAGCCAGCAAAATTGGTCCTTTTTGCATTGACTCAACTTTTACAGACATTCAATTAATGCAAAGTGAACCAATATCGCTTGCTGGTTGACTGGTGCAGCATTAGATAATTAATCTTTCAATTGCAGCTGTGGGTCTTTTAAACCTCGATTTGAAAGCTGATTAGCATTTGAAGCAAACAAGTTGGCCACTTTGTCAAGTTGGAAGTGGCTTTTAGTTAGCAAAACCTATCATGTTACGTTGATTCAACGCCGAGGTTGTACCAATGTAAAAACCGATTCCCATACAAAAAAATCCATCATTTTTTACATTGATTCAGACGTCTGCCGACGTTGAGTCAATGTAAAAATGACACATTTTGCTGTCAGGGTTTTGGTGGTACGCATAATAAACTGATATATTTTGCATTTCATTGCATACATGCATTATGGTTAGTTTTAAACAATATTTTGTTTTAATTGTGAGAATAATTTTATCAAAAACTTGTTATCAACGAAATAAACTTAAAATGCCTCCAGTGCAGATGATGCTATTTTAAGCAAGACATAGGCCACGTTGACTTTGTCTGTTATTGAAATCGACATTAAATTAGCCTGAAGGCAACAATTAATATTGTTAGGTCAAAACTCTATATTTTAGAATGCCTGCAAACGGTCTTTCGCGTCTGCAAAGGACAAATTTGGATGATGCATTTATCTAATTCAGTTACTTGATAGATGAAAAAAAATCAGGGCGCTTCAAACTGTTAGATGCTCGTAAAAAGGATTCAAAGTTGCTCGATAAACGCTACTGAAAAAATCCTGAACACAGCAGCAATATATGGTTGTCATACACGTTACAAAGTCCTCGTATGCATCTAATCCTAGGGCAAAACAGACTGTAATGCTTTTCCAATTATATCACCCAAAGCTTTACTTACAGAAACGTCAAAAATATGTTTTGATTTCCAATCTTGCAGAGGGGTTTTCATGGCGATAATGAAATCATATCCTTCAATCTGATGGCATTCCTTAACTGGCGATGTGGTGACAGTAACACTGTAACCACTAACGTTAACGTGGGGAAGTTCCGGCAGCGGTTCTGAAGCAACATGATTGTATTTGAATGGAAGTGACTTGTTGTTGTTTTTGTGTTGTCGCAAAGTTGTCTCTTTTTTTTCAGAATGTTTCAACTTTTACAGTAAAATAAAAAACAAGTACCGTATTTTACGGACCATAAGGCGCACCGGACTATAAGGCGCACTGTCAATAAATTGCTTTGATTAGTTTTTTGTTCATACATAAGGCGCACCGGACTATAAGGCGCACCGGACCATAAGGCGCACTGGACCATATATAATAGTATATCGGTACTGGTTTTGAGTGTAGGCAATAAAGCACTATCGCACTTGATCCATACATAAGGCGCATCGGACCATAAGGCGCACGATCAATTTATGAGGAAAAAAAAGAATTTAAAGTGCGCCTTATGGTCCGTAAAATACGATAAGGACTCTCTGAGAAGAAACTCAGAGTGTTTTAGAGTTGAGATGGGAAAGTTCCTCATCCCTTGACAAATGCAAAAAGAGATAGAAAAAATGGAGATAAGTGACAAGACGATCTCGTCAGATTGCACAAAGTCAAACTCAGCGACTGACAGCATTGTTATAAGGATGTCCGTACACTACAATAGATAATGAATATGTTTATCACCTCACTGGAAAATATGGCAAAATTTAGATTAAGCTGGAAGGAAATGACGATGAAAAATACATATCAGGATTTGGCAGCCACTTTTCAAGCTTGAAAAATAACGTAGTAAAAATTAATGCTAATGAAATTTAACTTGTTATTTTTTTCAGCACACTTACTCACCGCAATGACATAGATGGTCAGCATTCAATATTTCGCAGGCTGCAAAAGAAACGAAATGTTAGCGTTGGTTGAAGACTTGGAGGACTGGAAAAAAATCTCGAATGACTGACATGATTTAGTCGGTGAAAATGAACAAAAAGCTTCAAAAATAAGAAACTAAACTTTAATACAGTAAAACTTCAGTGGTAAATTAGTTCAAAGCTTTTTTATTTTTATACAATATATACCCCTTTTGTGTTACGAGATGATATAACAACGCAAAAATATTGACTTTGAATTGATAGAGTCTCAAAACACTTCAGGTTTATAAGCATAAAGTTATTAAAATATTTCTGTATGGAGCAGCATTTACGCCCACGTACGAATTGTGTGTGGCCTCAAGGCAAGAATGGCAGTAAATGATTTCGTTGAAATGACCAACAGCTTAAGATTTCAAAGCAATTGAAAAAAAATTGACCAGTGAACCGTGGCTATACCAATAGATGAGTATGAACGAACCAAACAGACAAGATTTTAGAATAATTTAGAATCAAACTGACATGCAATCTGGAAGGAAAGGCTACAACTAATCTGACAACCCCGCAAACAACATGTCTTTGTACAAGCCCTATCCTTATACGAATATACTCGCTTTCTACAGGCATTGGTAGCGTTAAAACTGCCCAAGTGGTCTTGATGAGGACCACAGAAATGTCGGGGAAACGCAAATTAATCAATATGACTTCAAAATTCAAATTAAACCCATTTAAAACATAGGTTGACATTGGTCGCACGACCACTCCACTAAAACCACCGGACAACAACATGGTTTCCAAAAGAAAACTTACCTGGCGTCGGAACGATCTTCTGATCTCTGGTGTCATCTATCATAGGAAGGGAACGCATTGTTACTGCGTAATGAGCTGAATTGACAACTTTGGGCAAGAAGACGACCGTGAATCGAGTCTGCAACAAAAACAAACAGTTTGACAACGGAAATTTCGGAGCAATATATTCCATTATAGGTTGGTCCAGTGAGGCTACGATCATTAGGATTATTGTGGAATGTGGAGTTGTGCAAAACGTACGAGATATTAACTCTTTGATTTTTAAACAGATCGTCTGCGAATATTAATTCAAGAAAGGATAGTGAATGGTGGTTGAAAAGAAGCTTTTTGGTGGAAAACAAAATTCTACTAAGTGAATGGTGATTCCAAGTGAAATTTGTCACGAAAAAACTTACCCGTAATGCGAAACGAAACTTTAAAGCAAAAAATTTGTGGGATCATTTGTGTATTTCGTTGCAGATACGTTATATTTATGTAGTTCACTCTCTAACAACGATCTTTCAAATTATGCTTCAGGCGTGTTGTCGCTTTCCAACTTATTTGCCGTTTTCTTTGATTACACCTTAATCAGCGTTTTCAGTGCAAATTTATATTGCGTTAGCGGTTTTAATAGAAATCGTCACTACTCGATTTGAAGTAAAGGGGTAGCTGCACAAATAACTAAGTTTATGACTTTGGTTGTCTGAGACGAAAACACAACAGAAACAAAATGCATCAAAATATTATTGTTCGATCAACCCCAAGAGAATAATTCATGGGACGACCAAAGAGTCCATTAAATGGGATTTTAGCTTCGATGGACTGTCGGTTCAACAAACTGTCGTTCAATCAACTGTCAAACCACCGACTTTCAGTGTGCAACTGAAGAAAGTTTGGCTGAAGCAAAAAGATTGTAAAGAAAAGTTCACCTTATTTTGTACCAGGATACAATAGCAACCTTTTCCCAACTGCCAAAAATCGTTGGACTTCGCAACTCTTACATACGTCACATGCAAGTACATGATCAGATTTTCTCACATGTGAAAACATCGCTTTGTACTCTGTGCAATAAGTCACATAAAACTTGTAGAAAAAGTGCTTTTAAAATACTACGGTGTTCATTAAAGTACTGTCAAAAACGCTTACATTAACATCTTCTTTAGTAAGTCTTCGTGAAAGAGCAAGAAGCTGACAGCTAAATTTAAATGTCGGAATTTGCTGCAAGGAAACCTGCACAAAACATCATTTCGTAAATATCTGCCTCATATCACATTTTTCTTCATGACAATGTCACAATGTTGAACTAGATTTGTATTATTTTATCTTTTCATCCATATCAGTGATGTCATATATTCTGACCACTTGCATGTACTTATTGTTACTATTTCACAGACGAGTGACCAACATTGTTAGTTATTCAATTAAACCCAAACAATGGAAATATTAACCAAATGTGTCAAAATATAATGGTTCCATTCAATGTCAATTGTCAACCATTGTACGATAACAAATTTGATCCCTCAGTATTTTTTTGCAATTTGAACGTAACAATCTAGTAGGGCCTACTCTACATACATAGTGGTCGACAAATTATCGATCAAGACTGCATAAACGCAGTGTGTTAATATTAACAAAATTTTGAAAAAACAAAAACTTACATAAAATCCTGTCAGATCCTGAATACCGGCAGGACAAGGTTTCCAAGTCAGCTTAAAGTATCCAACAGTCTCATTGGTGACTCGGTTAGTTACAAATTCTTCATCATACCAAATTTCACGTGGAACGCATGATGCTAATCCTTCAGGGTTTATTAAGGGTGTGATGTCTTGACAACCCCCTACCAAATAACCACTTTTTTATATTTTTCACCCAAATGACCCACTTTATTTTTTGTGGAGTTCAATATAGTAAATACACTAAATTGGACACAAGAAACAAAGATTATATTGATGGATACTTTCTCAAGTCATTACCTCCATAAGAATGTCTTTAATTTTTCATTAAAAATATGCCGGCACAAATGAAAGTTTTCACTTTCATGTCATATCAGTAATGCACATGTGCACAACTGTATAGTTATAACAGTGCAGATGTCACCAAACTTGACAGATGATTATTATTCATTAGTATCACATTGATTATGATCAATGTGCTTGGAGCAAGAATGTATTAAGTAGGCTACTTAAAGATTCAGACACAGTGATCACTTCTGTAAGATAAGTCTGATACTAGAAAAGTACCGGTATTGGGGCTTGTACAAAGAGTAAAGCTAAAAAATGCATGGCATACTGTAGATTCATTTAACAATTGAAGTGGCTGGTTTCTAGCCAAAACATCATCATCACTATGATAATCCTTGACTATTTTATCACCTTAGTACATACCAACATATCTCAAAGGCCAATCATTGACACATTCTCCCATGCAGTCATGATAGTCATTTTGCAACGAACTTTCAAGTAGCTGTCAAAAAATTAATAAAATTAAATCCTTCATGTTATTAAACAACAAATCACATCATCGTCAACCTCAAATCAAATTTAAAACTTGTACATTGACAAAGCCTGTGTCTATCAGTTTCCATGGTTGAAATAATCTGAATAGAATTTGGTATCACTGTAAATTGATTTTATACAGAAATTCTACAATAAATTTAAACAATCACCCAGATTCAACGTCTGTGGATGTTGAATCAATGTAAAAATAATGGCTTTTCCTGTATGGGCAGTTAAGTTATGAGAAAATGCCAGCCCCTAACAGTGAGCTTTAAACACATAGCAAATCACGAACATCAATTTGAAATATAATTGATCAAATGGAACCAACCTGGTGAAGGCATTTTGTCACACATTCAGTATAGTTCAACGTGTTAGGCACAGATGGTGCAGAAGTTGTAGAATTTGAAGCACAGGCAATATGTGAAAATATACCTATGTTCAATAAACAGTGCAACAACAATGATTTAGTTTTGAACATATTTTTCAATATTGGACCTAGCCAAATGATTCTGAAACAAAATTATTTCTATAAATAATAGCCTACACTAGGCTATTCGACAAACGTTTAACCACCGAGATTAAAGCAGGACTTGAAAACAGGGTTTGAGTTTTGATTTTAAAACATATATACAGTAAATTACTAAAAACTCAATAAGCAATATCAGTATTATTACAAATGTACAAACCAAAATATGTATCAAAACCCCTTCTTCCAATTTTAAGCACAGTGTGCAGCAATCATTCCAAGTCTATCACAATCATATTTGACCATTATTTTATCTAATGGACCAAACTAAATCCAAAAAATACACAGCAGTATATTTTTCATTTAATAATGCATCCCT
Organism: Aplidium turbinatum; assembly: GCF_918807975.1. Taxonomy (NCBI): domain Eukaryota; kingdom Metazoa; phylum Chordata; class Ascidiacea; order Aplousobranchia; family Polyclinidae; genus Aplidium; species Aplidium turbinatum. The sequence continues at coordinate 21,258,804 of NC_137481.1, read as the reverse complement.
TATGAAAACAATGGTGCTAGCTAAAATAATATCAAGTTAATGAACGACAAAAGGTGGTTAAAACCTCCTGTAGCTAGCGTAACCACAACGCTTGGTTTGCAATGTGATCAGGCTTGATTAATCAAGTAGCCTACGGTATATTAAGCTAGTGATAGATTATGGAAACTAAACTATCCTTGGAGAAGGTATACAATGACAAAGACAGGACTCAACCGAACATATAGGGTGAAACTACTTTACCTTTGCTTTACTGTTGACACATTTGCAACATGATGTAACTTGTCCTCCAATCAATGGATTTATGAACTAATGCGGACTGTTACTATCAATCTTTGTATTTGGTACATTACGACTCAGCTCTTCGGAGTTGAGTATCTGCTTTGTTTTTACTTTTTACGTGTGATAGTGATCGTAGTAAGGACCATCTTGAGTCTGATGCAAATAAATAAATAAATCCAATCTTTTATGCAGAAGCAGTGGACCATAGCCTATGGTCACCATACGTCACTCGAGCATGACATCATGCACTCAAGCGTATCTTTTTACAAAATGGATAGAGAGGAAATCATCATGCAGAGAAAACTTTTATTTTTTATGTTGCGAGAATAGTACGGCAGTACGGCACATTCGGCTACAACCGTACAATTATAAACTATACAAATAAAATTGTACCAAGTTTATAATTACGTGCAATTACAGTCTTATGGCGCTGTTAAAACAAAATAAATTTACTTGACTTGCCTTGAAAGTCAAAAAACTGCTCAGCACTTTGAGATTCAAACCAACGGCCGCTGTTATTTTTTAATGTCAGCAACTAAACCCTTTTTTTAATGAAGTAGACTAGTGTGCCTGCCTGTGCACACCTATGTATATGAATTTTTTAGTTAGATTTATTGCTATGGGGATGGTGGCTGACTGACCCCTTATGGTCTTTAGCTACCGTCTTGATTGCGTCATAATTTAATCAACAGCTGTAACTTACAGCACAATGCATTATTTTTACTTTGTATTTACTCTGCTTGTTTGTTTATATGTGGCGCTGTTAAAACAAAATAAATTGACTTGACTTGCACAATCATCAGTGATGTATGATGTGGTGTTTGAGGTTCGCCACAGACGCAGCCTGGTCAGTCACGCAAACCCAAATGAATTATGTTGTGCTTAGCGACCATCAGCAGCCTACGGAGGTGATTTAAAGTCACTCATTGTTTTCTTGGCAGGTCTGAGTCAGCTGGTAGCCTACTTTAATTAGTGCCTGGCGTGACTTTAAGCTGGTCAGGCCGTGAGGTGTTTTCTCAACAGTCTCTCCATAACTACATAAACTGCATATAGTGATCTTAAGCCTATAGGCCCAAAGCACCACAATGTGGGGAGAAAAGGGCGCCTTAAAAGCAGGGGTTGACATATAAGCTATTGTGCGTCAAGAAGTAGGCTTAGCTGGAGTGTAAAGAAGATGGCAGCAATTGAAATACGCGTCGTTTTGTCGGAGTCTGCAAAGCTTTTGTGGGGCAACGTCTGAAAGCAAGGTGGAGGCTGACTTAATTCATGACCCTTCTTGGTCTTTTTACTTTCTCGTTTTTATTCAGTAACAATTGTTAGTTATTAATTTTGCCATGGCTGTTTTTGTTGTGTCTGCTGGATAGAGAATAAACTGGATTAGTTGAATAGAAAAAAGCTGTAGGGTATTAAAGGCCTTCCGATATGGTAGCAAAATGGGATTGTGGGAAGATGCAAATCATCTAAATGACTTTTTTGGAAACTTTTGATTGGCCTTCAAAGTGAATATTACATTTCTTTCAAAAACAATATGAATCTATGCTCGGACTGGGAAATCCCCTTTGATAGCATAATCTTGACAATTCTCATAGACCACTTGAGGAGACTTTGAACCACTGACGCAGACACAGTCGCCAAGATTGACAGAGTGAATTTCTACTTATTGTTGGAGTGTTGCTGTCTGTAAATTATTCCATCTTGGCTCCTCGGTGTCGCTGAATGGTGAGAAGTTTTTGGAAAGCGTTGCTCAAGCGCACACTCCGAGAATCGAACCAAAGCCGCTTAATCGTGAAATGGTTCTTTCATGAAATCAGGCGCGAAACCAACTCAGCTATCGGAGAGAACTTTTTACTCAATTTCCTTCAACTTATTGCTGTTAAGTAGCTACAACCGTCTGCAATGGTAGACGATGTAGACCTAGGCTAGGCTATATACTGACTAGGCTATTATAGGCTATAACAAAATATCAATATTAGCTTGTGATGTTGTCTATTATCCTATCCTATTCATCCTGCTTAAATTTGGTTGGTGGATAGAAACAACAGTAGCCTATATTATTCCAATTAATTGTACTTTCCCGAGATTATAAAGGCATCTTGTGTTGTATTATTAATAGATTGCAAGGTTTAATCGTGTTACTTTTTGAAAAGAATGTCATTGAAATCTACTGGGGCCTTCTTCACAGCCGAAGATGCTAACTTTGTTATGTAAAAAATGTGATATTATTAAAAGCAACATATTTACCAAATTTCATATTTTTTAGTTGAAAGCTACATACGTTATGTGAATTTGAAGATCTGACTTCCAGCTTTAGACAATTTCATGTTTAAGTGGCCTAATTAATAGCCTGCATAATTAGTCTACATAATTGTTTCTAAAATTGCTCATACTACAATCAGAAAAGCACACTCAACATTTTGTTAAAAATTCATCAAAATCTATGACCGCGGGTGTGTCAAAATGCAAAAATCCTGAATGATTTGATAAAGAATGGACGGCTAACAAAATTACAACAAACAAAAGTTAGACTCCCATCCTACAGTACTTTACTGTCAGCGAGAGAGTAGCCTATGCAACTTGGCTATACATGTTAAGAAAATGTCTTCCTGAACAACGTGTTAAATATAGACTTTATAAAGGTCTACCACTGCACCAAGAGCGTGTTAGTTTTAATGTTAAGCGCTAAAAGTTTAAAGGTAGGCTACCATACAGTGCAAGAATTGATTAAAAGTAGGTAGCCGAATCTGATTGAATTGCAGATGTGTTCAAATCAGACTCCATCAAAAATACCATTCAGAAGAGAATAGCCTGAACATAAAAACCTAGAAAATATGCTGAGTTCTATAGGCTACGTAGCTAATATTAACAATGCAAAGAAGCAACTGCGTATGATTGTACAAAACCTTAAAAGGTTAGGCTACGTTGTAGCATGGCTACCTAAAGATACGGCCTGATTTGTCACATTTTGCAGAAATTTCCAGGTTTTGCTAATTTTTTGCGAATGTTTAAATAAATTTTTCTAAAAATTAGGTTTTTACGCTTTCTGTTCTGTTTTCCCCAGATGACACAATAGGTTTTAACATCCTCAAATGTTAAAAAACAAAGAAATTTTGATTTCGAAGATTTTAGTCAGACTGTTAATTTTGCAATAACAGTCTAATTCAGGGTTTTCCAACTTACTTTTTCTCATTTTCTACTGCTTTCCCAAGGCAACAAAAAACTTTTGTATCATCAGGAGACAGCAAAAACTAAAAAAATCTCAGAAAATGTCAATCAAACACTAGCAGTAGCTGTAATCAAAGTCTGCAAAATGTGACAAATCAGGCCGCATCTCCAGGGGGCCATGGTTGTAGCTACATGACTTGCTATAGCCTACTATAGTAACATTAAACTTTTGAAACAGTTTGTAGAATTAATAAGTGAAAAGGAAATTTTTCAGTTTTCAGGCAGTGGTTTAATTACATCAGTTTAAAGGGCACTTTTGAAAAGCAGACAAACTGTAGTACCGGTATCAAAAACTTAAATCAAGAAAACAAGGCGTTTAAAAGTTAATAACTCTTTAAGCTTGGCACTAAATATAGCCAATGATATAAATTTTATGCATCGCATCAAAACGCAAACAATAACAACAGTCTATACGGCAACGCATGTTCATTTGTTTTTACAAGTTTGTCATCAAAGTTCCAAACTTTCAGTGACGGGAGCTCTAGAATTCTGGTGAGTTAATTGACGTTTTCCTTTTCGGCGTTGGTCGATTTTTACCATCCAGTTTTTGTCCGCGGGAGCAAAAAATGCCCTACAATAAACAATGAAGGGATAAATCAGCAAACATCGGCAAAAACCAAGTCCATTCCGATTGGATAGCGCATGACTTCGTCAACAAAGAAGCTTCAAGATCAAGCGACTCTACTTCGACTCTCGGGGTGTGCGCTTTGTTCAGCGGCATCTAACACTGGGGAACAATTTTGAAAAAATTTTTTGTTGACTTTGCTTTTGCACTTGATTTAGGCTAATTCCGGTGTGCTGATTTCAAAAATGCCATCAGTTTTCTTCTATCACGTCAAGTTTTTGCTCTACAGCATATATCCAAAATATGCAGCTTTTCACGACTTTAGCCGTATTGCTTTTCCATACGTAGGCCTGATAAGAATGCACAAGCTAATCATTTATTATGGTAAATGATATACAAGAAGGGTCAACTGAGGTATTAAGCAAAAAGGCACAGGCATCGATTTAGCTCGATGCTATTTCCCCCATTTTTGATAGGAGGATGCAATCATCCAACGAAATTAGATTAGAATGGTAAACTTGAAGTTTGTTGCTTTCTACTTTCAACCATGCATGTTGTACATGTTTGTTTGTTAGAATACTATCTTGTCTGTGTCTGCTGTTTCTCGTCGTCAGTGTCTAAATAACCCGGACTCCTTTTGCTATAGTTGCGGCAGTTTTACTATTCCTAGCCAAAGAAAATACTTCAGTGCATTTGTCAAACAAGCCTACTTTTCACATTTTAAAATATAACTTGGTGTTTAAGATCAAGTCTTGGGCTCCCCAGAAGGTATGCAAGCAGTGTATCGAGAGTTTGCAGATGTTGACCAAGGGAACACGTGACAAATTGGCATTCGGTATACCCATGGTTTGGCGAGAGCCCAAAGATCATTACACAAACTGTAGGCTATTACTTTTGCTTGGTGCAAACTTCAGGGTATAAAAAGAAAAACCAACGTAAAATTGAGTATTTAAGTCTTCCATCAGCTATACGTCCAGTGCCTCATTCAGCTGAAATCCCAGTTCCAGTTTTCGTTCAAACACCTACTCTAGAAGATTTAGATCATGATGAATGTTTTAGTGATGATAGGCCTAACGATGAAGATTATCCAGAACGTGGAGTATTCCATCAACATGAATTGAATCTTGAATAATTTGGCACGAGATTTGGGACTACGAAAAAAAAGCTTCGGAACTCTTAGCATCCCGACTAAATGAGAAAAAGTTACTCGGAAAAGGAGCAAAGGTATCATACTTGCGATCGAAACCAACGTTTTTACCGTACTTTCGAAGTGACAGTAGCTTTGTGACCGAGATCTGACCTTAAACCTGGTGATCCCAATATTCTACATGAGCCACTTGTTGACAGAGAAAATTATTTTCCCACATCTGCATATAAAGCTCCGTCTAATGAAGCAATTCGTTAAAACATTGTCAACTGAAAGCAATTGTTTCAATTCCCCCGTTTTGGCTTTTCCTGGCTTGTCAATACAAAAGTTAAGGGTGGTGTATTTGATTGTCCACAAATTCGGCAACTCATCAAAGATGAACGTTTCAGTGATTCAATGCCAGAATTGGAAGAAAATGCGTGGTTATCGTTTCAAAACTTTGTCAAGGGATTTCTTGAGAATACACGGGCAGAGAATTATATCGAAATTGTTCAGAAGCTATTGGAAAGCTATAAAGAACTCGGCTGCAACATGAACATCAAGATGCATTTTTTGCATAGCCATCTTGCTAATTTCCCGAAAAACCTTGGTGCGGTTAGCGATGAGCAAGGAGAAAGGTTCCACACAGATCTAAAGGTGATAGAGTAAAGATATCAGGGAAGACGGAACTTATATATGCTGGCTGGCTATTGCTGGAGTAGTAAGTGAGACTGCCCACAGCTTGAACATGCCAGGAAAAGCTACAAGCGTAAATTTTGGCCTCCCTAAACTCGCATTTTATTTGTCCTGCAGAAGCAATATCTATTTTATGGAACAGAATAGAGCTGTACAAATGTTTATTTTAAAACCATTGAATTACTTTCGGTTGCTTGTAGTCCTTAAAACGTTTTATACAATAAACGCAGATGTCTTAAATGTTGCACTTTTTGGGGTTATGAGACAAAGAGGTGGGTGCCTAGCTCAAAAACTTGACGTGATAGAGAAAAACTGATGTCATTTTTAGATTCAGCGCCCAAAAGTTAGTCAAAAACAATTGTTGGATCGAAGTCAACAAAAATTGTGTTCCCTTGTGTAATGGATGGAATAATTCTTCGGCAACAACACTTCAACAATCGAAAACTTCACTCTGTTCATCTCGGTGACCGGGCTTGCGTCACTGGCTCAAAGCCTCTACAAGTATGCGAAACTGATTAAGCTCTCGCAGAAGCTTTCCCAGTCAGAAGATAAAGATTCAATCAATAAACCCAACATAAACAACTTTCTTACAAGTGGAGCTTTTATAAGTTATGCATGTAATATAAGTTCTTCATACTGGTGAACCCAAAGCGTTTCAATTTATTTGGTGGCTTCATTCCACAGCAAGAAAGCCGATTGATTGTGGGAATCTTCGAATCATTTTCGGACTGCAAAAGCCTCTTTGACATTTCTGCATACTTGTAAACTACAGACGAGAGGCCATTGAACCACTGCTTGGTCACCGAAGTTGACAGAGTGAAGTTTCCGCTTGTTATGTGATCTGTTGTCTATGAATTATTCCATCCACTAATTGCCGCTGAATGGAGAGTTGTCCGTATAAAATGCGTTGCTCAAGTGCACACTCCGAGAGTCGAGCCGGCTCCTCTTGATCTTGAAGTTTCTTTTTTCATTGTTTCAACACCAGCAGAGAAGGATAGAGAAAGAGTGAATTTCCCTGATCTATAGGGTAAAAATTCAGAAACTCAAAATTTCTTGACTGGGTCTTTCGAATATTCAGTTAGCGGGCCTTGCAGTAGACAAGAATAAAAAAATGTTTTTACTGAAAGCTATTGAATGGGTTATGATGCACTGAATAAGCAAGGTTTGTTCTTTGAAAAATCCAGGTAGGCCTACACTTTTACAAAAAATTAAACTGAAACTCCGAACAAAGTTCAACCTCATTTATGCTTGAAAGCAGAAGATGGTAGCCTACTGCTATTTTGCAATAGGAAGCACAAGATCCAAGGTTCAAATTGTGCTGTTTGTGATAAGCTTATCATGTTCCTTACTGGCATGTTCAGGCGTAACAGGTCTGAAGCATGAAAATATATCAATAGCCTTACTTACATGTATATAAATGAAAATAATAGAGCACCAGTGATATCTCCAACCCACCAGACCCAATGATAATTCCATGCTTTTCCTCCCAACACAACAGCCGGCCCAAATGCTCGGGCAGGATTTAATCCCCCTGCCCCGATCCATTTTCTGAAAGAATAACAGGAATCATGATAAAGACGATACTGTTTAGAAAGCTAAAGTATGTAACCTAAAAGCAAATCAAGCACTTTTTGTTGGTCAGATTTGCAAAAACGTGATAAACTTGAAGCAAGTTACCAGATACTGCATCATTTAAACAATGTTAAACTTTTGATTTAAATATTAATGAGCTACAAAAACTTAAAATACGTTTATCACAAAGTTGTGTTGGTCAAGACACATCTTTAAAGATCAGTGGCGTACGCTTAGTGGCCATTGGGCCATACCTCTTCAAAAAAGCCTTTGATGTTAAAATTTTAAATGAAAAACTTGGCTGATGTTGAGTTTGTTTGTTTTTCATATCTTTATCCTGCATTGTGGGAAAGCGGAGTTGAGCGCTATGCATCGGTGTACGCCTTCCGACGTACACCTGACCCACGCTGCAGCCCACGGCAATGTCTGTTTCCGGTTGTCTACTCTACTTATGACTTAAATTTGGTACTACCTATTACTCGAAATCGATCACTGGGTAGAGGCAATTATCGTAAAGTTTCTCGCCCAGAGAAACAACAGCAAGTGCGGGTGGCTGAAGTCGAACATGCAGGCTCTCGACTGCGAGCCCAACGCGCTAACCACTCGGCCACTGCTGCCGACGGATGCGATAGTTTTGGATGCGAGATCCAATTTATTCACCACATAACTCTTGCGTTTTGCAAAAAACTATCTTTTTCTCGATGATAATGGTAATATTTTCTGCTTCAATTTTTTTATAAAGTGTTTTCAAGAGTGTTTTTTTTTAGGGGTCCGGAATGTCATTAGTACACGCACAAATTAGCCTCTCAACGGTTCTGTGAACAACCACAACTAAAAGTTGGTGGGCACAACTTAGGCTAATTGTGAAGTGTCAGACTTGCATAGACATCTTGCGCATGATCCCATTTTGCTCACTATTACTATGGTATCGCATTAGTCTGGTAATGCAGTGCATGGGCCCAGTTTATGAACCATCCAATTAAACGACGCATTAAAATACCAGTGACAGCACATTTTGTGGCTTCATATCATACACCATCCTGTTGTACATCCAGCTGAACTAAGCCTTCCACCTAATTTGGCTGAGCTCAATTGTCGATTGCAACCAAAGATTAGGTGACCCAACACCTCCACCCACATATGAGGACTGACAGTTTCAGCGGTCTGTCAGTGCGGCTGGATATCCGCTAAAAGTTGTTTGGCTTAGAATTAGCCAAGTTCTGCTGCCCCGTTTGTTACTATGGCCTGTTAATTCAGTTTCAGTGAGAATCTATTCAAAGTAGCCTCACTTTTTTGATTGGGGTCGTTAATCTAGGCTGAGTACGAGTATGATAAACCTATGTTGGTTGATATTAACAGGAGGACGCTTTTCTATACAAATGCAGTTTAGAAATACTCTCCTGAAGAAAACCTGCAAAAGCCACTGCCAATCACTTCCTAGTTTTAAAATCAGATTTAAAATAAGTAGTTGTTGTTACTTTTGTCCTTTGTTTTAAAGATTTTATGTAGGTTACAAACCCAGCAATTATTCCTTGGAAAACTGTTATTCCAACGGCCAAAGGTCCAGTGGCTTGATCATAAGTCTTATCCACAACCATTACATTTGTGAAAAACACCATGGCGCCTGTTATCATTACTTCGCAGCAGAATATTGCTGAAATATTTGCATCATCAGCTATGAGAAATGGGCCTGGGTCGTCTCCTTTGATTGTCTGCAAAGTTATAAGCAATGTTTCAATTTACATATTTCTTATTTCTACTTCACGAAACGTAGTTAGTAACACTGTTTTCGTTCAGTTTGATCACTTTTCATGTTAGATTGGATATTGAAGAGGTGATGCAAAGAATCGTAATTGATGGAAAGAGTGTAAGTGGAGCAAAACGGACCAACTTTTGGGACAGCTGAGAAAATCGCCATCAACGAAAACAGTTTTTGAGCCCCTTTTTGTTGAGGACCATAATCCAATTATAATGATTTATAATATGGAATAGCATATTACATATAAATTAGCTTTTACAACCTATTTGTATCAGGCAGTTTTCTTCACACCCTTTTTAAATGTTTCGGTTTCGGGTGTAGACGTTCGGCCTTCTAGTTCTTCTTCGAGCATCATTTGATAAGAATTTCATGCTCATTGCACATTGTGAATATTTTTTGCTTTTATCGGGGTTTATGTAAATGTTTGCATTGCAATTTCATTTCATTCAAGGTTAAAACTTTAAAAAATGTTCTGTGATATGTGATATCATACTGTAAAAAAAAAAAAAAAATGCAAAGGAACCATCAATCACGCTTGCAACACAACGAGACGCCAAATAGACTCGATTAATCGCGGGATATAAAAAAAGAGAAAAAGGTAGCCTACGGAAAAGTTGATTCGGGATTTACGATAGCCATCCGGTTTTGCGGATATTCCAACAAGCCGACTAAACAAGTACCATAAAGCTTTGATCTCTTCTTTTCAATGCAGGTTTCAAAAGAATGCCATGATCAAAGCCCGTTTTTTTTGCAGGCTACACTATTGCAATAGAAGCTCAATTAAATTCTATTAGCAAATAGTAACATCATAGAGCCTTGCCAACAAGCTAATAATTAATAGAAGACATTTCACCTAGACGTTTTTAAAGCTAGTTTATTGAAAAAAGATAAAAAAAAAAGTTGAATCACCTGAGCTATCACTGCACCAAGCACAGACCCAAGACATTGCATGATGACGTAGGGAAGAAACATCCATGGTGATAGAACTCCAGTCACTAATAGTCCAGCGGAAATCGCAGGATTGAAGTTAATGATACTACGTATAATAAAAAGCTCAATAAATAGCCCATTCATGAATCAAAAAAATTAATCTTCTTGAATAAGAATCCTCGGAGTTAAAAAGTTTATGAATACCTGTGTCAGACGGACAAGCTATTTTTCAATTTTTTTGTTTTGCATGATTGCCATGCTTTTGCTTCAAACAATTGTAAGTTTTTAATTAGGATTTATTGACAACGATTTGCGTCATGACAGTTCGCATTTAGTGAAATCGAGTGAAATCATATTTATTTCAGATATATAATCGTTAGCAAACGAAATCTTTGATCTTGAAAGTCTCAAAACAACTTATGATTTTAAGCAACGAGATTTTATGTATTCTTCCACATGATTACATTATTTGCTATTTGACAACAATTCTTAAAATTGAATTCAACGAATAACTTCGATAGTAAGGCAGTTTTGCTTTCGTATAAACCAATTGTTGACAACAAAGTAATTGTGTTAAACAACGTTATTAAAGCATTAACAAAATCAACAACAGAACAAATTCAACCGTTTTTTGGCGCAGCTCTGTGTGGTAGTCAGGAAAAATAACTATCAACTATTTCATTTAAAAAAATAATAATGTGAAAATTTAATAGGATGGGTTTTTAACCCCTAAAACCCAACCCTTGCGTATGTCATAGCTCAAACCTTTTATTTTACTTTATCCTTTACGACTGTCTAAAAGTGATTTTCCCTTCCTACTTTTTTGAATCAGAATTTGGCCATTGATCATGCAAAGTATATTTTATTTTGGAGACATTCCTGCTTTTTTTCGTTTCGTTCCAAAGTAACATCTTCATGCAATATTTCGTTTGAAACAATTGAAAAAAATTGGTTATTTGTAATGAGTAGTTGAGCTGCTGAGGTTCCAGCGAGTTGAAACGATCAGATAAACTCAAATTTAAAAAATATTTGAACTTGAACGTTCCGAGTATATGCTAATTAGTTCTTGCATTTGAAAAATATGCTTCAACAGATATCCTAGAGAGGAGTTAGCAAAAAGAATCAAAGTAGAAACTTGGAAACAAAAATGCCCACTCGTTAATTAAACCAGACTATCTAAAAAAAACACAAAAGTCTTTAAAGGATTTTTACTTTTTTAAAGATTTGTTGAGGATTTTGGAGATTTTAGGTGGTCAAAATTGGCATGTTTCATTTGAAAGTAGGCCAATTTGTATCTCCGACATACTTCACGTCTTTACAATGCTCTCCTGACCGTTCGGCAAGCGGTACATCGGAAAGCTAACTCATAAAGAATTCCAGTGGTTTTTACTTTAAGCCACCCCTGGACTTGCTAAAAATTTGGAGATCAAAGCCATTTAACAAACTTCAGCCCACTGAACTTAAAAGGTTGTTTTGAATGCTCAATTTGCAGCGAACGTCACACTGTTGATTTAATAAAATGGTTGAGAGCTGTGACTCGTTCATCTTGTATTAAAATGCAGAACCGTATACCAACACCGAAATTTGAGATGTTTTTTTCTGTCTTTCATGGTCATAATTATCAGCTGAAGGCGACAAAACAAAAGTCATGGACAAGTTCAAGTTCACTGACAATACAGGGTTCACTTACAGAATGCAATGAGCATTTTATATCTCTAACTCTAACCTGTCTTTTTTGGTGTTTAGAAAATAATGTTTAGCTTTATGAAGCAGGCTATACTTTATTGAAAAGCTGATGCATTTTGAAACGTTTTCCGCGTAGTAACCTACTGGCTCCATGTTCGGTCAAGTGCCTACAAATGCATCCAAAACACCGTAGGCTGCAAAACTTAAAATGGGATGAGTTAACAAATAAATATATAATAAACTTGTATCTCACCAAATCTTCCAAAATAAAACAATAAACATCCAAACAGCAAATCCCGCCTGGAACGCTGGCATTAATGTTGACACGACATAATCTGTCGCCCATTCTTGCGGATGGATAGTTCTGAAACAGTGTTGTGGTTAATCCATTCGAAGATTATTTCAAATAGCAAACCCCGTTATTTTTACATTAGTTCAGCGTACACAGACGTTGAATCAATGTAAAAATGATCGATTTTGCGGTCTGGGATCAAAATCGGTAAACAAGCGATATTAAAATCTTACGAGTTTCGTGCTACCATCTTTATGCTACTTTTTGACCATTACAGTTTAAAAATTAATTCCATCCCTTGCTTACTTTTCACTTTGTTGCGTTTATTGTTTTTTTGCTCTTTTCTAATTTTCTTTTCTTGTTTAATGTTGTTAATGTAATTTTCATTATTTTTATTAATATTGTTGCTGTTAATGTCATATAAAATAAAGTATTTTACTGCACTTAATTATAATGTTATTATTGTTTGTTTGCCAATTGCTACATTTTAACCTGGAGACAGCTGTGGACAAATAACGTTTGAAAATTTTCAGTGCCTCTAAAATAAAGGATTAACGCGTTCAAATTGAAATCTCTTTTTTTAATTCTATTGGATACACTGTTAGTTAACCATGGAATTAAACTACAATATTTGGATCTCTTGTTATTGGATGTTTAAAATTTAATTTAATTGAAGAAAAAAAATATTAATGATTTTATACGTGACATTGTTTACTGAAGTAGATTTATTTATTATAAAGACATAGTCGGAGGCCACAGACAGTATTCTTGATATTTTTTCTATATCCACATAATTATAACAGTTTAACAAACAGACTGTCTAAAATACAAAAACTTGTTTCCACGAAACGAACACATTCTAACTGTTTACCTTATTGCCTGAGATACTTGAGTTTATTTACACGTTAGCAAAAATTAGAAAGTTTTAAAAAAGTACTTTTTTGAGTTTCAAAAATTGTATTTGAAATTTTATTTCGTTTCATTTCTGAAGGTTCGTGGAAGCAAGATTACTATTTGGACAATCATGATAAACATGTTATTTACGCTGTTTGTTGGATTACTCACACTTCTAAGAACAAAAGTTAAAAACTAAAACCTTGGTTAAGTTTATCTCATATTGAAACACAAATCGTGCCACAGAATTTCAATTCTAAACACGTTGAGTGAAATTAAATAATTAATTTGTTATTGTCGTATCCAGGCTTACTCCGTGTGATTAAAAATTTAGATTACGTAGACGCGACCCACCAATGGGTCGCTACCCACAGGTTGGGAAGCACTGTATTAAACTGTGCGACAGACTATACAATATACATAGCTAACCTGTTGATTGCTGCATAGTGGATCGGTTTTGTGGTAGCCGTTATCATGGAGCCCCAAAACGTGTGAAGCACCATTGTAAAAAATTCAGCGACTAAAGGTTGAACAACGTATAAGAGAATATCTTTGGATGAAGCTTCGTTGTATCGCTGCCTCAAAGATTTAGAATGTTTTGATTTTCCCATTGCACCAGTACACTTTAAACAACTACAATATAACAACTAAGATTTTGCCAGACGTTAAAAACAAATATCTGTAACAAAACAGTTATAAAGTTTTCATGAACTCAGCAACTAGTTTTTTTGTTAAAACCTATACACAATAACACAACATGTCATTTTAAACCAGCAGACTGCTCAGGATAGAACTCAACAGGGAATAATTGCTATACCACGTTGTTGCAAAATGTGTGCATTGGAACTCGTAGCCTACCTGCAATGAACTTTCAACTACTATTGCAAAAAAACAACAAAAAAAACAGCATTTTTAATGAACAATGTAGCCTAACATCGTTTAGACTTAAGATTTACTTGACAACCATTTAGCCCTGATTTGTAGCAAATGAAGATCATTTGCAATTTACTTACACTTTGTCATGTCATCATTAAAACAGTTTCGCAATCATGAAAAAGTAAAGAATGAACTCAATCAGAATTTACCCGTTCTGGCTGATAAAGCTGCTAATAATTTTGTTCCAGTGAGTGACTAGTTATCTCGAAACTGGACTAAAAATGCAAAATCAACAATGGGACGTTCTCACGCAAGGTTAATGAAGGGGAATTGTGGGACTACTCAGAATGCGACAACTCAGCAAGTGCTTCAACTCAGCAATCACATTTCAGCTACTGCCAAGTCAGCAAATGAGATTTAGCCTATGTGTTCACGTCGGACTTACTTGGTCATCGCTTGCGAAACTGAATTTTCTGACTTGTGACATGCCAAGTTATGGCTTGTTCAATGTTCAGTTGTTACTTACTCAGTTTCACCATTTATAACTTCAGCCACTTGCGGAAATGTTGTTCGCTCAGTTGTCACTTGCTCAATTGTCGCTTGCTCAGTCCACAATGACAACTGCCGACTAGTAGGAGACTCAATGAAAAATGTAGCGATCACAACCCTTCGCACGCAGCACCTGTTGCTGCAATTTATTCTTGCTGCAATCATTCTCGTTTTTGCAGAAAGGGTAATATTCTTTTTTCTGTTTTAAAATATTGCCATTAAAAGCCCTCAAAACAATTCCTGTATCAATCAAGACTTTTCAGACACAGAAACGAAAAGTTGGTTTTCGGTCTGTCTTTGTGCTTCAAGGTTTGCGTTTTCAAAACAATCTATCGCTTCGAAGCTCAACTTTTGTATTGATAATAATGTTATGGTTTTATTTATGGTAGCTCTGCAACAGCTAAGGTCTTTTAGCGACAGGACTCATTTATTAATTTTATATCAGGTTTACGAAGTCATCACATTATTACCCGACTTATTCTCATTGCGTTATGCAAGAAAAAACACCATCGGTACGGTTTTTTCAAGTCTTCGGTTTAACCCGACCTAGAATCGGGCTAAGATCTACCAGAGTTGAAGGCGAAACCACTCGGCCCCTCAGCTGGTAACTTTTGTATTGTCCAGGCTGATAAAACTTTGCTACGACAAAACTTTGTGTCCAAATTGTCTTCTAGTAACTAGTTTTCCGCAAAACAATTGATTTGCTGACCAAGTTGTGACAACTTCCGATGCAAAAATCGGGCTTTTTTACATTGATCGGACGTCTGCAGACGTTGAATCAATAATAATGAAATCACCAGGTTCGCTAATTGGGAACTAAACGGATCAAAAAAAAATGATCCAAACTTAGTTTGAAATTATTGAACCTTGCTTTTCTACACAAAGATTTATTTGAGAAAGCAAATCACTTGACAAAAACTGTTACGTTCACTGTTAGCACCCTTATTACATCATTGTTTTTTAGTTTCGAAATCGGAAGTTGATGTCTAAGTCACTTCGGGTCATAACAAGAAAAAACAAATTATTTCCTTTGTTTCGAGCATTTAAAGAGAATATCTCCACTGATTGATATAATCCCTGCTGATAATTTGTGCCATAAACAGAGTTTTTAGGCGACTGACCTCAACTGACTGGTTTGTTTTGATGCTAACCCGCTACGTAATGCCCAATGTGTTGTTGTTGTGAATGCTGCTTCGTTTAGCCGTTTATTTGAGCGTCAGCAAAAGCTTACATGTTGTCTACTCTGTGTATCTTGACGTTGAACCAACGTAGTTAGAAGTTTGCGCCGGCAAAGGCAGCTTGTATCTTTTTGAGTATGACGCTATCATTCGAATCATTTCTCTTCTCTTTTCGTACTATATATGAAGTCTGTTCTTAGCGAAATTCATAATTTTAATGTTACATTAGTTAACTACAGTACATGAACGTACCAATTCTGTTGAGAATCGATTTAGTAGTTATAAGAATCGCCCGACAAAATTTCGGTGAGTGTATGTTGCTATTTCATTATTGTGTTTTAATTATTGATCAACAGAGCACATTTCGATAAAATGTTTAATAATTCGGTTCTTCCGACGTACCATCGATTTGTAGATTTGTTTGCCGTTTTGTAGATTCCTTTGATTCTTATATATCGTAGATTGTTTTGATTTGAACGTGCTTATAACATAATTCTAAGCGCAATTATTTCATGTTAGTAGCCAAGGTCTTTTCGTTTACAGAAAGACCGTGATCAACGATAGAAGATAACGACACGAGGGTCGGACTGTCTTGCTATTTTCACGCGTCCACGATATACTGGGTGGTATCGTCTGTACATTAAAGTTATCAATTGTTTTATACTTCTCATCTATGGGTGTGGGTTCACGGGCGGAACTAAGAATTCATTTTCAACACAACAAAAACTGTGAACTGCTCTTTTTACATCGCCACCGTCACAATGTTTGGATGCAAACGCAGCATTAAACTAAGCAAGACTAAGCTACTCTTACCTTGCTTTCACCCACTAGCTTAAACTTTGATAAATCTGTTCCATGCGAAAGAAGGAGGCTACTGATCATGCAAACTAAACGTGCGATTCATTTTATCAGATTTTATAGCAAATTTTGCAATTGTATGACTCATAGAGCAAAGTGATTACTCTGGGCGACTAGATCGAATTGTATTGATTGTCTCACTCACGATCAATAGCAAGTGTGAATTTACCCATAAACTCAATTAAGCTGACAGAAAAGCACCCTTTTAAAGTTCGTTTTTGCATGTAGGCCTACTGGTTGTTGAAGCAAAACTATGGTAAGATAGGTAAGTCTAAATGTAAACTAGAAACAAATGATACGAAGGCCATAATCCCAACATTTTCAAAATTATCACTTTTGCTTGAGTTTTTTGCCGTCACTTATCACCAAATAAAAAATCAACAGTTAAACTTAGCCGATCGTAATACACTGGCCACGCTGGTATAGGCTACAACATGGCTACAATAACCTTTTATCTTTTTCTCTTACTACTTTACCATGTTTTTTATGTGATGGCAAACAGCCTACTGTTTTCGAGGAGATGGTTTGTAATAAATATAAACTGCATTAAATCGGTTTAGTGAGGTGTTGGTGACAAGCATACCTGAACAAACGAGTGCCAGTTTTTCGCCAGTGAACGATTCTTCTCTTTTGCTGAATGTCAGCTGCGCTCTATCAGCTTACAAACCTTGGCGATATCGGTAGATCTATAGGCTAGTATTTGAACGAAATTGGATGGATGAAGTCATAAAAGTATTTATGTCTTGAGCTGACAGAAAACGAGTTAAAAATTAGCTCCCTTACTTTTTCTACTTAACTTGACAAGCAATTTATTTCGAAGAAGTTGCATTTAGTGTGTGCTGTTTCTCTTTTTGTGCTATACGCATACCAATGGCTAGAAACGTATACTAACTGCAGACCAACGTGCAATGATAAGTCGCATACAGCAATAAACTAGTAGCCTACTGTTGAAGAGCTGCAAGCCTCACAACCAGGCGCGGATTTCAAAATTTTGTGAGGAATTGTTGAAATTGTAAGTTTCCCCATCAAATGGTTTGATATGCTTCTAAACAGCTGATATTAGTCCCACAGTGGACTTAACTTATCCCAGGGGGGGGGATAATTTTTTGTTATTATTATGGTTGAAATTATTCATCTATCAGACTCCGTTATTTTCTTTCATACAACTTCAAATACATTTTAATAGCAACATTTGTTGGAGCTAACTCAGCTGACACCAACGCTGAACCAAATAACGTCAGTTGAAACAATCTGAAACCTTAAATGGCTGTTTTATAGTTTTTAGTCTTCATAATAATTTCAATCAATTACCGTATATGCCTGCAAACATTTAAATATCCAATTTGTCATGGACACTGCATACAGGGTTTTAAACCAGATTGCAAGTTTACTTTGCATGCTTAGCAATTTTTATTCAAGCAAAATTTATTTTTTAAACATTCACAGTTGATGAGAATGGCTGTTTTAATGTCTATTATAGCATATCGTATATGTCGTAGTATCATTGTTCATATCTGTTTTATCTTTTCTTTCTTTTTAATTGATTTCCAAATTTTCTGCCCCCCCTCCCCCAGAAAAAAAACTCCTAGATACTCGCCTGCTCACAACTCTACGTAACATTCAAATATCAGAAAGAAAATTCGAAGAAAAATCGCAATCACAAAAGGCCATATTATGTATGTAAATGCACCATAACGACCGAAACCCGAATAAGTTTCCAAAACCAAAACAGAAACCATTCAATACTTCTTCAAACAGAAATAGCCTTCAGCAGGTAGCCATGTCTGCAGGTATGTCAAAGCACCCTTATTTGACCGAAAGATATATATAGCAGCGCAAGATTAGCTGACAATTTCCCATGTCAATCCAGCCCATTGAGTTTCACTGCATAAAGCTTGAAACGCGATAGTCATTTCAATTAGGCCTAGTTGGTTTTTCAATCTGTTTTAGCATGCGGCACACTAAACTCTTATAACCTAGTTGCGGCACACTAGCAAAACTCAATGGGGTAGTTTCAAGTTTCAAGTAGCCCACTGCAAAGCTATGTAAGATATTTGGTGTTTAAGAAAACTCAGTAAGCCTACACTGAATTAACAATATTGCTTTGAGCACTACAAACAAGCTTTATACATTATTCTTCTGGATATCCATGAAATCGATTTGGCAAAAGAAATCTAACTTACTTCGTTCAGATGGGTTTTCAAAACTGAAACATTTAATCGGTAACGCTGCAAAAGACGACAGCTTTGAAGTATCGTATTAAAAACGTGGTTTGTTTAGTTTCAATACTTTATATTGAACAATTGAACATGACCTAAGCTTCTGAAAAGAACAATGTGATGCGTAGGCTATCATTGTTTCGTACAGTCTTGCTGTTAAGAAACTTGTCTAAAAATTTGGCGTAAATTTAAGATTTGTGGGTCACAGTAATTTTCCGCAAATTTACGAATAAATACAGTGCTTAAGTTTATTTTATCGTCATTCTATTCCATGTACAGTATATCTGCTTTTGTAATGCGAAGTAAGTTAAAAGCCCGTTAATCCATGTATTCATGTAAGTTAAAACTCATGTAGCCTATGCACATTTTTTCGTGTTTGAAGGTTATTTTTAGTTTCATTTTATTACTAATTTGGCAAGACATGGAAGGAATTGCGACTAAAGCAATAATCATTGCTGTCCAGAAATTGAAAAGCATGGCACACGGTACTCAAAATAGTTTTATTATTTGACATCGCCCCTGTAGCGTTTCCAATTTCGGACAAAATTTTAAACCCCGGTTTCGGGTAAACCCGGGTTGAAAACAGTAGTCGTCTTGCTTTAGCAAAGCACTTGCTCTATGATTTTAAAGTGCAACTGCACGATCAAATTAACATTGGCTAGAATCTATTGCCAAGACGTCCGGTACGGGTTAAAAAACTTTCTTCCTTACAATTGAGGCCCACAGCCAAGAAACCGACCTTTTTCCCACGCTCTCTAGCGCTTCTCTCTCACGCTACCTGGAAGTGGCAAACTCGTCTACGCCACCTAGCGATATGACGTCACTTGTAGTCGAACTTAGTGGAGACTAAACTAGACGCGATAGGTAAATGCGCAAATTTACAAGGTAAGCTATCTATAATGAAGACGCATATTTCAGCCAGCATATTATACAAATTTAGTTGTTGATGCCTGTGTGCCAGGAGTGGTTTGCGATGCCCATCGCCGAAGGCTAGTTTCGTAGATTGGAATCGGAAAACTTGGTTATATCGAAAAGATTTGGTATTGTACAATAACGCTTCAACAATCATTGGGGCTGTTTTCTGAATCCAGCATAATCCCCATCGTCGCTAGGGTATTTTTTGCAAATAAAAGAGACAATGCAGGATGGCAGCACGACTCTGTTCGACTTGTTTGTTTGTTTGTTTGTTTGTTTATCTTTATCCTGCATTGCGGGAAAGCGGACTTGAGCGCTATGCATCGGTGTACGCCTTCCGACGTACACCTGACCCACGCTGCAGCCGACTGCAATGTCTGTTTCCGGTTGTCTACTATACTTATGACTTAAATTTGGTACTACCCATTACTCGAAATCGATCACTGGGTAGAGGCAATTATCGTAAAGTTTCTTGCCTAGAGAAACAACAGCAACAGCAAGCCCAGAACTTCTCATCCAACAGCCACTCCAGCACGTGCCTATAAGCGACCAGCCTGAATTGCCTAAGAGACATAACAGCTTCGTTAAAGACGTTAAGTATGAATGGAACAATTACACAACTAGCTTTTGAAAGGCTGTTGAACAGTAAACAAGATTACTCACTCATTTGACAACTTTCCATTGCGTAGTCACTTAATTCGCAAACGTTGATCTTTAGGGAAGGCAAAAAATGTCACCTTGCAACCAGGCAGGCCCGGATTTAGGAGGGGGCAGAGGGGGCAGGTGCCCCGGGCCCCCGACTTTTGAAGGGCCCCCTACGTGGAAAAAATGTGATTTTGTGTTATTTTTTCTTTCTTTTAGCCTTTGAAGTTTCTGAAAAATGCTGTGCAGTAGTGGATTAATGCTACTGTAGACGTAGAGGTGGGTTTTCGCGCCGTAGGCGCGAAAGTTTTTTTTGCACGGGGCCCCCCGATTTAAAAGTGCCCCGGGCCCCCCATCAGCTAAATCCGGCCCTGCAACCAGGAACAGAATTTGTGTGACAGATAGAGCAAATTTTCACCATTTTAAATATTTAGGTTAGAACTACAATAATCTAAGAAACGAAGTTACGAAGTTGCTACAGAAATGTTTTCTTTTAAAAGTTCATTTTTCCAAGAGATACATTTGAACGAAAGACTTGAAACTTACAAGAATGTTACATAACATTGGTTAAGACGTACCTCGCATGCTTTCCTTATGGGCCTATGACAGCTTTGGTCAGTCTCTTAAACCCACAATCTCAATGAACAAGACAACAGACCTGGCTATTTTTTCAAACTCGAGATTTCAAAGAGCTTATACTACTTGCTTTCACATTAAAAGCACGTGCAACAAGATTGAAGCAGCGAAAAAAAACTTCTTCCCTCTAAGACGAAGACAACCAAAGGACTTACAAGTGACGTCATAATCCGCGTGTTGCGCAATGCAATCCGCCATTGCAGGAACGCGGCCAAAAATACAAGCGCGTGGAAAACCATGGTTTTGATAATTTTTATTGAGATAAATATAACCTTAAAATGCAAGACATTTATCTTCCTCTTTAGGCCGATCAGTTACTGCTGCTGCGTTAAATCAATGTAAAAAAGGACTGATTTACGCTGTCGGCTTTTGACACGAAACGATTATCGAAGACGAAGACGTTATCAAAATGTATAGCTTACTCTGCACCAACTGAAGTAGTTGTAGGTCTACCAACCGGGGTTTTGGAAACGCTAAATAAAACCTTGCGTAATTTAAGCTATGGAATATCGAGCTTCTGCGGCGTAACCAGGGGCGGGGGCAAATGTAAAATTTCTTGCCCCCTTGAAAATACAGCTAATAAAACGTTAATCATGGAAAACAGTTTTTGGTTGGAATTCTGTACGGTATCTCATAATTTTTACCATCTGTTACAGCATTATTTGACAGAGTTTTCCCTCGATTTAAGCTAAAATTACCCTTAGAATGCACAATTTTAAGGCATTTTTTAAAACTTTATGGGGGAGGCTTCCCGGACCACCTAAAGGCTACCGTACTAATCTGCTTCTCCCAGGATTTCTGTGCTGGTTACTCTGCGCATTACCGGTCCTAAAATAGCCTTCCAAAACTTTCATCGTTAATTAAGATTTTACGTTAAACCTGAATTTTAATGCAATTTATATCGCCTTCGTTTATGACGTCTCTGAAAATGTTGCCCCTCCTGGAAAAAGCCTTACCTTTTTCTTGCCCCCCTGTAAGATTGATCTAGATACGCTACTGAATATTTACAACATTTTTTCATTTCAAATAGCCAATAAAAGATTAAAAAACTGAAATTAGTGGGCCCTTAATCAGCTGTGACCTCCCTCTTCCGGGGTGTACGAGGGGCGGTTAATACGGCCCTTCTACCCAAGGCCCCTTCTTGAACAATAATATGTTTGTACCGCACAATCAAGTGGGGTCCGCGGTCTTTTAGGTTAGGGGTTCGCGAAGCAATATTCCGGGACCGCAAAACGCCTTCAAAAAACTCTGTGAGACTTTCTTGAACGTGCTTTGCAATATCCAAGGCACGGTAGCACATTCGATCTTCTCTTTCTTCTGCGCCAGACAGTCGCCTTTTTTTGTTTTCTTCATTATGGCAGATTGAGCGGTGGACAGCCTTTCTTGACATGATTTGCATTTCCATTCTTGAGGCAAGCCATGCCATGTTTCCATTCTTGGAGATTGCATGAAATTTACCCTTACTTTCCTAAACTACAGGATCTTCATAAGTAGGCCTACTGTTGTTTCATCAACAACCCGTTTGAAACTGATGTTAGCAATCTTCCTTCGGAAGACAACTTAATTCAACAACGGTTTATTGATTTGGTGAATGATGAGGTGGTGTGCAAAACGTATTTGCTGTGAGATATGTTAGTTGGAGTGACTTTTGAGTTGAAATAGCGCATTCTTATCCTAATATCGCATAAATGGCACTAAAGCTGCTGATTCCATTTTCAACAATTTACAAATGTGATTTGTGAAAAAAATTTCAAAATTTCCTAATGTCAAAATGTCAATGTCAAAAAAATTTACTAATGTCACGTGAAACAGCATTCTCAACATTATTCGCTATCAAAACAAACGTTTGAAACAGGTTGGATGTGATGCGTGATACAATGGTCGCGTTATGCAAAACACAAGTTGACATAGAAGAACTGATAACAGACAAGCAGGTGCACTCATCTCATCGACGTTTGAAGTCCCGGCGTTTGAATTAAAAAATGCACCAAAAATAGTTGGGTATCTGACTTCTTTGTCCCGGATAATAATACTTCTGCACGTAAGCAGCAAAATGTCAGTTTTCGTCCCTAATGCAGGCTGTATTAAAAGCTCAAACATTGAATAATAATAACAATGATCGGTCGCTGACCAATATAAGTTGCAATACAGAAGCAAACTAAGCTTATAGGTCTTACCTACATTGGAAGGAGATTCAACGAATCAATACCGATAAAGTTTTGACAACCAAATTATCTGCTTGCTATGAAATAAACTTTTTAATATGACTCTAAAACATTTCCTGAGTGTAAGATATGTTACAACTTTACTACAAATAGGTAGGCTGCTTGGCGTCCTGGCCTACATTTCAATAAGAATAGTACAAATGCAGTCCGCTAGTTATTATCACTACTTTTTCGTTACAATGTCACTACTCCACTGCAAGTAGGCTATACCCTGCCTTTACAAAGTACTAAAACAGCAGCCTTGCGAATAGCTACACTGAATCACTGTTTTGTCGCACAAATGTTACATTCTGTAGGTGAGCCTACAGTACAACATTGTTTTTGGCTAACTGCAGCTGTTTCAACGCACTATAATAGCAGCTCTGCAGGATCGCGAAGAGCAGATTAAAACGCATTCAATTTGACATACCGTATTGAAATATATTATGCATATGAAATACAGTAGTAGCCTGCAACCTTCGCGGAGCTTGTTGCGTTTGCATTGACTAACTAAGTAATCAATCATTCATTTGCAATCAATTTAACCCTTGCATTGCAACTCTCAAAATTTTCTAGCGGCTTGATGGACAGTTTATATATTGTTCAATAGTCCATTGTCAACTGATAGTAACTTATTTTTATTTTTTAAACAATGTTCTTACCAAACGTTTGCTTATCTACACTTTGTTGGTTGCCAAAATAAATTTTTTGTTTACATTGCTGAATGAAACGATTAATGGTGGAGGCGACTGCGCAAGCCATTGGCCTTCATTCTCATGTTTTCCAGGGCAAGTGCTTTGCAAGTTGCAACCCACTTATCTTTCTCACTCAATGACCAGAGTATAATGTGTCGGCGCAACCACAGGTTAAAGTTGTTGCACTTCTGTCACAGGTCAATTAAGTGCTGTCAAGACTGCAAATTCCACTCTTGGCAACTGGCGCCGTCACAATCATGAATTTGGGAAATTGATATATATTCTGATCGTGCTATGATATATAGATCGTGCTGTGGCAATTTTAGCTCGTCTATTTAACGTTGAGTAACGGCATAATTGAATTCAACGGCGAGTTGCCATTGAGTGACGGCGTAAAATTACAAATTGTGAAATGGTGTCGGTAATTGCCAAAGTAAAAACTTTGAACACGATTATTTGCCTTGATTCAAATTATATTTTCAAATTTAATGACATCTGCTCATTACGTAACATTCTATGACAGTTGGTAGGCACTTTAACGTATTCCACTGGTCGACGCAATCATGCGTGACATAGTCTACGATTCATCTTCCACTGGTCGATGCAATCACGTGATTTTTTGGCGCCAGGATTTTGATACAAAGAAATTTAACTGAATGCATCGCCACAACCAGCGTTTCCTAATGGGTTAGGGCAAAGCGCAAAGGAGTAGTAATTTCGATTGCATGGGTTCGATTCCCACCCTCTGCTAATACTATTTTTTCTTCTGCAACTGAACTGAGTGCAAGAAGGATCTTAGTGACTGCAATCAATGGAGTTTATGAGAAAAATTGTGACTAAAACACAAAGCAATTTCACATTGAAAAGCAGGCACTCTTCGACAAGTGATATACGTTAAAGTGCCTACCATGACAGTTACAGTCGATCTTAAAACAATGATGTTGGTTGGCTAGGTCAGTGATTTGCAACCAACCGGTGTTCCACGAAAGATTGCCAGGTGCTCAGCAAGAAATTTATTATCGCCAACATTGCCATGCACTACGTCATCAAAACAGCTTCCAACACACTGAAACAAGCAGAAATATTCAAACGCTTTATCGATGACATAATTTGGATATCATTTGGCCAAAAGACCACTGAATTGATAAAACGCAACTTAATCACAGCATTTCAAAATCACGACTTGGAACTTACTTTCAGAGAAATCAACACCTCCCAAACTGATAAAAATGTTGAGTTTCTAGATGTTAACCACCGCATTTGTAAAACTTCAAACTTTAAATTTGTGACCACCAAGGCACCAACTACACCAAAGAAACCAGGGATGCCAGCGACAAATTTCCAATAAACTTAGATTGTGTGCTTAAAAAAACCCAGATGAGGCAAAAAAAACCCAGGTCCAGAAAATATGTAGTAAAGCGGTAAAAATAACCTGCGTGTGCTTTCAGCACCATTTTAAATCCTTACACAGAAGCCTCAGAAAGCTACAAATAGTAACACGTATATATAATTATACAATATACATGCTTATGTTGGTATGGTAGTTAATATATATGTAATATAACTACAGCCTATACAAAAACAAGAGCTTAGTAGGCCTATATGGGCTCACAGCAAAGATTTTGGTTCAAAATTACCTTTATGGTAAAGCGTCTAGCTAGCAAGGTTCAGTGTGTGTTTAACCAAAATTTCTAAAACTGACTAGATGTATGAGTGTATAGGCTAGCCATTAAAGTTAGTTTTGACTTTTGAACTAAACTTTTTGCTGTGTGAGTTGTAGACTGCGGCTAATCGTGAGTTGTAGACTGCGTTAGTTGTAGACTGCGTTAGTTGTAGAATGTGTGAGTTGTAGACTGCGGTAGGAGAATCATCATGCCTGCTTAGTGCTTACGGTTTAGTGTACAACTACGATAACTTGGTTCTTAGCAATAAACCCTGCTTAGCCTTTTTTATTTGAACATAATGTTGAAAAAAATAACTCAAATTCACAATAAATAAATTTTGAGTAACACAAATAGTTGTACTACTCCAATTTTTAGTCATCCACATTTTCATAAAGTTGGGTCATTTCTTCAGCATCCTGTACGGTACGGTACCTCACTGACTGCAGTAGCTGATGCAAAAAACATTACCGGTACCTTATCATTTTTGTATTGCAGTTCAGTTCAGTTCATTTATTTATTTGTCACAAACACAAACATGAAAAGAATACAAAGTATACAATAATAATCGGTTGTGTGTCATATGACGAGGAGACTGCGAAAAGACCAAACGGTCATCTAGGTCAGTCAGTCAGCAGTGTGGACCATTTATCGAAAATCCCAATACCATAATACCGTGCAAGCTCTGTACAAAGTTGAAAACCAAAAAAACCTAGATTTACCTAAATTTGAAATAAAAAAACTTAAAACCCAGATGTGGTCAAAAAAACCCAGATCTAGGTGGAAAAACCAAGCTCTGGCATCCTTGAAAGAAACAGCTATAGACCGCTTGTACCTCAATGGCAAATCACATCACTCCACATCTACATTCAAGGCAATCATACATGGAGAAGCATTACGACTCAGGAGATTGAATGAAACACAACACGATTATACTGCAGCACTGGAACAACTTAAAAACAAAGCTTTAAAATCAAACTTTCCCCAAAAACTTACCAAAGAAAAAATTCAACTTGCTGAAAAATGGACAGAACGACTACCTAAACCCACAGAAAAAATGCAACCAAA
Source organism: Aplidium turbinatum (assembly GCF_918807975.1). Lineage (NCBI taxonomy): Eukaryota > Metazoa > Chordata > Ascidiacea > Aplousobranchia > Polyclinidae > Aplidium > Aplidium turbinatum. Next base: position 21,232,282 of record NC_137481.1, on the reverse strand, counting down.
GCCAACAGAGTAATCTGGCCTACATCATTTCCCAGTTTACTCAAGACCACCAACGCCGTAAAAAAACTACAGCCCAATCAAATGATTAGCCTACACAGTAGCGTAGCCAGGAATTTTGAAAGGGGGGGTTTTGACCACCCAGCGGCGGGGGGTCTGGGGGGCCTCCCCCAGAAAATTTTAAAAAATTACTTTGAATTTGGTGCATTCTGAGAGCATTTTCAACAAAATTGTGGGTACGAATATTCCTGTAAAATGGTGCTGTCCGGTAGCATAGCAAAAGGATAAGATCAAGTTTTCTTCGGCATTTTTCGGAAATAAAGCTTAGTCTCTGTGTTTTCTTGTTGCTAATTCCTGGCTGAGATGTTTGGTATTGGCAAAACTCGCTCTTTTAATGCAATCTTGTTTAAAATTAGGCAAGTTTTTTTTAGACTGAAAGCATTATTCTCAATATCGTGACGTCATACGCGTGCCAAAGGGGGGGGTTGTAACCCCCAAAACCCTCCCCTTGGCTACGCCACTGAGCCTACATATAAAAAGCCAATCACGCTGGAATATTTACCATGACAAAGTTTTCCACACGTTGGGCCACACATAAATCTATTTGGAACAGTTTTAATTACTCTGATAAATCCGGTGACAAAGCAGCATTATTGAAACATTATGCAAAATTCCACAATATTGAACTGAAAAAGAAACCAGCTCTGGCAGACTGCTTTGTCGTCACTTTCGCCGAACCCAGCAAACAATATTTAGACATCGCTGAAGATAAATGGCTACATTAAATCAAAGCCACCATTAATATACAGAAATTAATTCGACCGACCACTTAAATCTCATGTCATCAGCAACCTCCGACCCCTGTGGTGTAGATTCTTCAACTATGCCCATTCACACTTATTCTTTTTTGACGTTGTATCAATGTAAACTTATGGAAATGGATTGAAACTAAATTTCGTTTTTCTCTGTATTCGTCTTGTTGAACTGTTGTAATTTACCAAATGGATGCCCATTCACACTTATTCTTTTTTGACGTTATATTAATGTAAACTTATGGCAATGGACTGAAACTAAATTGAGTTTTTTTCTTTGTATTCGTCTTGTTGAACTGTTTTAATTTACTAGATGGATGATATATGTTCATGTATTTCTTGAATTTTGTAACCAGTACATAGTTGAAAATCATGGCAGAACACCAGTTTCAGATTTAGGCTTGCAGCTTTTGATTTTAATATTATGTAACCATCTATTTAAAATATAATTTTATGCATGTTGATAATATCGGATATTGCTTTATTTGTTCGTTTTACGTATTTTTCAAATTTTCTTTTTTACATGTGCTAGCTGAAGATGCTATTACTATAGCGAAATCGATTCTTAACTTAATAAATTACACTAAGAGGTTAGATTGTTGTGCAAATGCCAGCATTTGATGAATGCAAAATAGCAGTACCATAGTTTGAATCACAAGAGCTTAGTCATGGACTTCTTTAAGAAGTCCATGGCTTAGTGTTTGTCTTTCTGCAATTCCTGCCCTAATATCGACTTTGTGCTTATCCAAACAGACCCAGATATCGCTCTGACAAAACTGAAAGCGAATCAATTGTTGTTGTGTTGTTTACTTTATTGCATCATTATAAAATTTCGTTTGGTTTTTCACAATTTTTTTAATGTATATAAAGTGTTCCGTGGCTCAAAAACGGTGGAAAACTCTGGGCTAGGTAATAATAGCGGTAATAGACGTCGTTAATGCAGGCAACTGATCACACAAAAACAATTTTGCAGATTAAAACACAAGAAAATAAAGTAAACATGCTCGAAAAGGTAAAAGCGATACCACACCCACCGCCAACGGCATTATTCAATCTTCATCGTTTACAGCAGTGCTCTTCAACCTGTGGGATGGTACGCACTTGTGCGGATGAAAAAATTGCATTGGGGATGACAAACGTGGTGCGGATGAGTGCGGATAAAAATTGTGCACATTTTTTACTTTTTCTGACGTGAAATAATTCAAATAAACTTATTCATTGTGATTTTTTGCTTGCAGAATCTATCTTGTTGTTCTAATGCACACACAAGCTATATCTATCTTATTGAAGTTTTGTTCTGTGGGATTATTTTTTTTGTATGCATATTCGGTATGCTTAATGAGCTTATGTTTAGGTATGCTTAATATTCGGTATGCTTGACATATTCGGTATGCTTAATGAGTTCAACGCCACTCTACAAGGAAAGGGAATTGATATAAGTTATTCGAAGCGACCTCAAAATCACTTCATTCAAGCAAGAAATTCAAATTTTGAAGGACAAAATCTGCAATTCAATTTAGTTTAGTTTATTTTTGTTTTGTTGGCGAAAAATAAAAAAACAAAAATATACAAAAACACAAATAATTCGCACAACAAGGATGGTAGCGAAAGACCAAAAGGTCACCAAAGTCAGCTGCCACCCAAACATTTAAACAAAATACCCAAAATTATGAACATTAACACAATACCAGCACTTTACATGATACATTAACAGTGGAGTAGCTTAACACAGGGCAACACAAAAAAAACTGTGCAGAGAAATAAGCAGATGATATGTTTCAGGAGTGATCATAATACAAATTCTTTAATACACATTTATATTTAAATTTAAAAGCATTATAAGACTTTTCTTGTATTTTTTTGGTATTTGATTCCATAGTTTTACTCCATTAAAACATAGCTTCTTCTTACCAGAGTTTGACGTTGCAGAGGGCAAATATAAATCATTCTTTTGGTTCTGACGGGTTTTATGATGGTGAATTTCGTTTACAAAAATAAAGCAGCCACAAAGGCCCGGGGCAGCATTTTGTGCACATATTTGTACATAAATTTTGCAGTCTCTAATTTAATAATATCGTCAATTCTGAGCACATTAAATTGGTGATAAAGAACAGTTGTAGGCCTATTTGTTGACCTCGGCAAAAATAAGCAGGATCGGATGAACTTGTTTTAGGCCTATAACACTTGAAGTGGAGTAAGCAATGTAGAGTTTGCTCTTCCCCAATTTATAATCGAGTACTGGATCTTGGATTGAAACAAAGCATAATATAAAGTTTGTAATATTGTTAATGGAGCAATGTATCTCAGCTTAAATGCTATGGCGCAGACTTTTGCAAGCTACTTTCTAAGATTAATAATATGACTATCCGTGGCCATGGACTATCCCATGTCAATCGCTCATCCAAAGTTACAACTAGATAGTTTATACTTTTCTTCCTTTCGATGGATCGGCCACTGATGGACAGACTAAAATTTTCTGCTGCACTTTTTTTGTTGCAGAGGATCATATAAGTAGTTTTACTATAATTTAATGAAAGTTTATTGGATTTCATCCACACATCAATTTTTCCTATTTCTCTATTGACATTTTTTTGTAGAGCATTTATCTGACATATGAAAGTTTGAGTCATCAGCAAAAAGTGTAGCTGAAAAAGGAGATGCATTTGGAAGATCATTTACATAAAGAAGAAAAAGCAAGGGACCAAGGATTGACCCCTGTGGGACACCACATTTAACAACATTGAAATTAGAATTCTTATTGTTAATTTTTGTACTTTGCATTCTATTTGTTAGACAAGATGTTAAAACGTTTAAAAACTTGCCACGAAAGCCATAATGGTGAAGTTTTTTTTAAAAGTATGACATGATCAACTGTATCAAGAGCTTTACTTAAATCAACAAAAATCGAGCATGTGCATTTGTGATCATTCAAGTGAGAAAGTAAATCATCATATATTTTTGTCAATGCTAAGCTTGTTGAATCATTTTCACAAAAACCATGTTGAGCTGGAGTTATAATATTATATTTGTCAATAAAGTTCATCATCCGTTTATATAAAAAATTTTCGAAAATTTTGGCAAACGTTGGCAATAAAGAAATTGGTCGCAAATCTGTAAAGTGTAAAGGAACTAACTTTAGGTACTGGTATTATCAGACTCTTTTTTAGTACATCAGGAAAGATTTCTTGCAAAGCACATTTATTCAGTACTTTTGTTAAAAAAGGCATATAATTAGATTAGCCATTTTGATAAATTTAGAAGGCATTTCAAAAATACCTGAAGCTTTATTTGCTTTGAGGCTTCTTATAGCATCAGATACTTCTATCTCATTTATATCAGGAAAGCCAAAAAAAGAACATTTTCTGTCATGAATGATTCAAAATTTACATTTGAATTTGGAATTTTAGCTGCCATTGAAGTTCCAATATTTGTGAAGAAATTATTTAATAAATTAATGAATTCAATAGAATCTGTTTTATAGCTTTTATCATTTATAGTCATTGTTGAAGGAAGCTTTTTATTATTCGAATTTCTTTTCCCCTCTATCATCTCATGAATGATCTTCCATGTTTTCTTGGAGTCACTTTTTGTTTCTTTAAACTTTTTTTATAATGTTGATTTTTCAATGATTGTTTCAAATGATTCAGCTTATTGCAATATGTTTTGTATTTCCTCTTTGCTGATTCATTTTTATTTTTTATCCAATATCTAAATAGTCTGTTTTTTGTTTTAATAGATTTATGAATGCCTTTAGTTATATCCATGGCTTGTTAGAGAGCTTTATTTCAGTTCTTGACATGTTTCTAAGTGGTGCGTGTTTATCTAGTGTTACTTGAAATCGCATAATAAAAGAGTGCATCAAGTTGTCTGCATCACCAAAATCAGCATTTACTTCAGTCAAATTAGACTCTAAATCGCACAGGAAGCTGTCAAGACAAAAGTTTTTTTAAGCTTCGAATTTTTTTGGTGGGTGAATTACACACTACATTTTCATTTTTAACACATAAGAAAATAGGTAAATGATCAGAGATGTCATGTAAGCAAATGCCATAGGCATTTTGGTTACAAGTTATGTTTGTGTAGAAGTGATCCAGTATAGGCTTGGATTAGATGCTCCACAAAATCTAGTTGCACTTGTTATCAATGATTGGCAGCCTGCAGCTTCAAGGGCTTCTTTATAATTCAATACTGCAGGAGACTTTGCAGCCTTTTTAACAAGTCAATATTTATATCTCCACAAATTATGTATTTACATGCCAACAGGGCAACACATTTCACGGACAGCTTTTCGTTCTGCGGCACCTATGAAAGGAATGAAATCGAATGTATATATATAGGCCCATATACAATGGAATGAGCAATAAAAACTATTATTATTACAAAGAGTGCTCAATGCCAAGCAAAAAGCCAAGGAGAGTGAATTAAATCAAATATAGTTATTAGGCTACTCTCTCAACCAGTGGTTTTCAATCTTTTTGGTGGACCGGAACCCAATGAAACATTCCAAAAGCTCGAGAAAACCCTGTTCAATAATTTAATTGCCTTATGCAATTTAACATAGTTCCAAGGCCCTACATAATATAAAAAGAAACCTAGTACAGTAGAATTCGCCTATAGTGACTTTGGCTATAGTGACACTTCGCCTATAGTGACACCTGTTGCAAAGTCCCGTTTGCAAACCATATGTTTTGCATAGAAATGACTTCGCCTATAGTGACTTTCTGTATAAGAACACTTTGCTTTCAGTGACACCACATTTCTGTCCCTTTGGCTCAAAAATTTCCATATAAGGACACTTTACGGTGTATTTCCGGTTTAAGTTGGAATCATATTTTGTCCTTATCAGCATTCGCCAGTTCCCAGCCAGCAAATCCATTTTTTTACATTGATTTAACGTATGCAGAGGTTGAACCATAAAGATTGATTTGCTGACTGGGTTTGAATTAAACCAACATGGGATGCGCATGCGCAGATACTGCACAAGTGACGTTATCAACGACGTCATCATTCGTCTATAGTAACACTTCGCTTGTAGTGACATTTTTTCCGCGGTCCCTTCAGGTGTCACTATAGGCGAATTCTACTGTACTGGCAAAACAAAATGACCTCTAAGACTCTAACACGTTCACGGCGATTTGACCCACCGGTGTACAAACGATTAAACTGTCTGAAAGAACTTCTTGAAGCGAAGAAAACATGTCGACGAAATTTGGCGGGAAAGCAGAAAGTTAAAGGTAATCGCACCACAAGAAAACAACGAAAATTCGGGATCGCAGCGAACGTGTTAAAGTGTAGCAAATATATTAATAGTGGCAAACCTAATCAATATTTGATTATTTTTAAACAATATGCATATAATAGTAAAATAGACTCTCGGATTTGAATGTGAACTTGCGGAACCCCTAGACTTACTGGCGGAACCTTAGGGTTCCGCGGAACCCTGGTTGAAAACCGCTGCTCTAAACCCTTGACAGTCTGTTTCACTCTAGTCCAGCGTTTCTTAACCTTTTCTGACTCTAGCACCCCCGTAAACAGGCCTGAACAGTCTAGCACCCCCTTAACTATCATTGACATCAGGCCCGGATTTAGGGGGGGCAGAGGGGGCAGTTGCCCCGGGCCCCCCGACTTTTGAAGGGCCCCCCTATGTGGAAAAAAACGTGATTTTGTGTTATTTTTTTCCTATTGGCTTTTAAAGTTTCTGCAAAATGCTGTGCAGTACTGGACTGATGCTACTGCAGACGTAGAGATGGTTTTTGCACGGGAGCCCCCCCGATCTAAAAGTGCCCCGGGCCCCCCATCAGCTAAATCCGGCCCTGATTGACATACGACTACTACAGTGCCAACAAAAAATTTAGTAGAGGCCGAAATTTTGACATGCTTTCAGATCGCTGGCGATATATTTTATCATAAAGTTAGTCTCTTGTTGTTTAACAAACTGTGCAGTTGTTTTAACAAACTTGATTCAAGATTTGGTATTTGACTTTCATTCACCAACAGCATTCACCATTCACCAACTTCACATCACCAACAGCACTGCACAGTTTGTTAGGCGACAAAAAAATACAAAATTTACCGTCAGCGATCAAAAAGCAAGTGAAAATTTCGGCGCCGCCATTAAACTTTGGCCTGCACAAAATTGTTTGACGTACAAATTTATCATTTTGTTTATTCTTCAAAACTACTGTCGTCATTGGTGATAAAAGAAACAGGAAAACCTGAGAATAGTGAAAGTACATGGACAAACTTAAGTTACGCGGGTGGGTAACTAGTTACACATGTATCAATGTGATTTCTGTTGTTGCTTATGTGTGACCAATTTGTCTATTCGAGGCTTCGTGTTGGTCAATGCCACTCTCATATCGTGGAGCAACCCACGTTGAAGGCGGTTCCGGCCAATTGTCTTGATTTGGAGCATGGTGAAGAACGCCTTTTCAAACAGGTAGGTAGTCGGAAATGGAACGATCAATTCCAATGCTGCTCGTGCCAATGCAGGAAATGCTGTCAACTGATCACACCGGAAATCAGCAAGCGAAGGACGGAATTTTGTCCGACAACTCTGATTCACCTGCATGTCAATCAGCTCCTCCTTTAGTCTATTATCATCACTCATGTCAGCTAAGAAGGGCTACTGTATCCACTCTGGATAATGTGGATATGAGTAATTTGTGGGAACGTATTTTGCTATGGTGGTTTCTAGAAGCGAGAGGTGAGCAACAGTATTACAACAAAGCACCCATCAGGTAAGTTCACACAATCTACTCAGGATCAATTTGCGTACTTGACTGGGAGATGACTACAATAACAGCAAATCATGTAGGCTACTTCGAAACAGCAATCATTGATATGACAACTGCTGATACTGGCAGAAAATCATAAATTTTGCAAAAAAAAGTTGTAACGCAAGACATAATTGCTTGGGTGATTCATCCTGCGCAACTGTGTCACAAGACCTAAGGGCCGATAATAGGCTTTTTCACCAACTTTTTGGCAAGACTTGCTCAGTTTTTGGCGAAGAAATCTGAATGCCGCGGAGAGCACCTAGACAACAACATTGACCTAACATTCCAGCTGAAACCGCCGAGATCTATTTCAAACAAACAGTTTTTCTTCCTTTTCTTGACAATTGCATGGCACAAATTCACGAGAGGTCCGATGAGCACTGCTCGCTAGCTTTTAAAGTCAGCACATGATATATCTGCCTTCATTGATTCATGAAGATGAGGACTGCCCGATCGACGAGATTTTCGACTTCTACCATGCCTACCATGAAATGCTGGATGTTGAACCAAGCAATTGCTTTGCAGCTACTATTAAATTACTAAGAGCGAATTGGCTTGCAGTTTCTGTGGATAAAAGACATGCGACGTTTGTGGATGCGTGTCAAGCTGTTGAATAACTCGGCAATTATCCATAAATTACTTCGAATCTTTGCTACGCTTCCAGTTACAACTGCCTCCAATGAGCGATGTTTCAGTTCACTAAAGTAGCCTACCTGCAAAATTATTACCGCACGACCATGACCGAGCCACGTTTGGATGGTCTACTAGCTCAGATGTATTTAAACAAGGATATTATATACTCGAGTATGATGCAGTCATTGATATATTTGCCAAGCGCAGCCATCGCATTAAACTGTAAATTGTCATTGCGAATCGCCGAGAATGTTCAAAAGGTAGGCTATTCGAGGTCGGAAGGACTAACTTATTGTTTATGTTCTGAAGTGTTTGATATCTTTTGTTGGTTCATTGATTGGAACAGTAACTTACTTCTACGGATTCGCTCTTGATTCTGGACCCCCTCCCCTCCTATCTGACGGCTTTAACTAACCCTCTCCCCCCATTCTGACGCATCATATGACATTTTGGTATAGCCTACTCCCCCTATTTAAAGGATCAAACAAGTCTAATTTTTACTCAAGTAGAAAAAATTTGAAACAATTAACAACCATTTTCACCAAATTTGAGTTTTCCATGTACTACCGTTGAGACTACCCCTATTGGCCTCCAGCCGCTGAGTCAGCCGCTATGCGGCTGACTGACACAATGTCTTGGCCCCCCCCTAACAAACTTTCTAAATACGCCACTGTCTGTGTGTGTGTTACTTTTTCCTATTTTCAAAGATGAAATTAATGGTTTTTAATTGTTTCTTTATGATGTGCCTATTTTTCTTGAAATTTAATAGGTCCAGCGGCCCATTGATTTATTTCAAGTGACAATGCGGCCCACTATAATAAAAGGTTAAACAACCCTGGTCTAGTCAGAGGTTCCAAGTAGGCTAAAAAACTTATCATTTCATTGTTTCAAAACAGAGATCAAAACGTTAATTTTACAAAGCTACAGTGCATCGTAAGTGATATGTTATGGAAACCAACTTGTCATTTGTGTTTAGGTCTACGTTTTCATAAATACGCTTTTTTTTTGGTGCGTATGTTGAAGCGCGGGAACGTCTTAGGCTAACGTTTTATTTTTTTACTTGTAAGCTTATTATGGCAAAATTGTCATTTCCGTATAGGGTGGCAATTGACTAGTAGACCGTATGGTCGTCTCGTTGTCTCCCTGTCGGTATGGGAACTTGTGTAACTTTTGCATTGTGTATATTACTTGCATATTTAAAACATGTAGGCTACCTATAATGTTCCTGTTACTGACAAATGAAACATTGTGTCACAATCAATGTGCAAGGCCTCGCGTCGGACTGCTTTGCGTCTTGACAGAATATGCTGTTTTCATTATGGAATTTTGAGCGATGTGTTATTATCGGGTATTGACCTGAAGTAACCTTTGAATGAGAAATCTGTATTATCTAACGCATTTCCAGAATTGTCTGTAAGCATGCAAATCTGGAATGTTCTGTTGTTTTTCATAATTTCTGAGCGTCGTTTGTCATGACGTCATAAGGATGTTTACCAGTAGATGTCCGATTGCGAAATATTTATTATGTAAGATTCCTCTACCCTACGTGACCTTCTTTAGACTTCTTTTAGCTTCTGCTTGTTGACATTTATTGCAACTTTACAGAACAATGTGACATTACGTAACCTTCTCGATGTTACTAGACCGAAACAACTTTCTATAAATAGTGGTGTAGTTTGCGTAATGATTATTATTGAGTTGATTATGTGATTATGGGAGTTGTATTATGATGAGTTGATTATTATGATGAGTTGGTTATGAGAGATCATTGCTGTAATGGTAGCAGTTGTTAATAGACGCAAAGATTATTGTTGATCGAGAGTTGAAGTATTGAATACGAGTAAAGCAAAGTTGATGCTAATATAATATTCTGATTGAAATTAGAATCGTATGAGAAGCTGTGAGTGGATCACGTTAAACTCGATCAAAAGCCGCAAGCGTTGGAATCTATTGCTGTTTACTGTTACTTTGATTAATTGCTGGAAGTGGTGCACCATTCGTTGGAGTCCTTCAAGCGTTTTCATTTATATCATTGGTCACAGCGGTAAACCATAATCTCTTCGTGGGAAAATTGTAACATAAGATTCCCAGATCCGTTCGTCTGTATGTAATGACCGAAAAGAAACACTCTTCAGGAAACGTCTATTCGAGAATTGTATTTCTGTAAAAATAGTCTCAAAGCTGTCGAAAATGGGGTGCAACGCGATACACCACTAAAAACTTGTCACTACAGAACAGATTACTTGGTTAAAAGACGGACATTTTCGTCCAGCTGACAAGCACTAAGCAAAACAGTTAAACATGCGACCAACCTCTTCAAGCAACAATTTTAAAATGACTAGAATAATTTACGATATCTCAAACTCACGTAAACAGTAACTGTGACGCAATAATGAAAGACATTGTCACGCAATTCTAACAGGTGTTCAAAGGTGGTGATCCAATGTTTCATGTTTAAACAGGTTTGACACAAGTCTTACGAACGATGGTGCAATTTTGGCTCATTTTTAGGAAAAATTCCATGACGTAATACGCTAAGATTCAGTAGACCTGAACGGTTTTTATATGACATTTGATTAGGTGAACAATTGTCTGGAACAATCATCTCACTAGTAGAACTATCCGTGAATTTATTTGACTGCTTTTCGGTTTAACCCATTAAACTACGTCATTGAACCTTTCCAAGTCTTTTTCCTGGTAAGAGATAGAAAGAAATCGTGACACATTGATTGATTGATTGCATAGTAGTGTTCAGCTGGTTTAAATGGCTGAAAAAAAATCAGATAACAGCAATTTGGCCATCCACTCGTTGTCGCTGAATCGCTTGGCAAGTTTATGATTCTGCTCTTTTAAAAAAGCACCGATTTCATTGCGTAGGCTAGCCACTCTCTCAACACTTTTCTTCGTGACAGCCAACGGATGTTCGAATGAAATAAAAGCCCAGTGTGCGAATATGCGTAATTAAAATTCCATTGACTATGAAAAGTATGCTAATAAAATAATTTCAATTAAAATTCCATTCCACAATTCCATTGACGTTGAGTTACATCAGAGTTGCATTGAAACACATATTGCTTACATAGGCCTATATGATCTTAGTTGATAGGCTATCTGAATCCTTAACAGCCTGTTTCACCTATACGGATCATCAAAAGTTCTTATTCAAATAGAATATAAAAAAAAATAAAAAATAGAAAATTAAATTCAAAATAGAATAAATAGAAATATTTAATTCGCTCTGCTTTGCTTTTTTGCTTGGCACAAAGCACTTTTTGTAGTAGGCTAGGCCATTAATAGTTTGCATTGTTTTGATCTTAGTTGGTGTTACGGACAATTTTCATATCAAACGTCATATAAAACCGTTCAGGTCTACTGAATCTTGGCGTCTGACGTAATGGACTATTGCTAAAAATGAGCAGATTGCAGAATCGTTTGCAAGACCTGTAAAAAATTTGCAGCTGCGGCATAGCATTACATCATCGTTAAATCTTTAATTACTTGAACAAGTGTAAGCCAAACTTGAGCAGGTGTGAGCTAGGCTTGAACAGGTGTTAGCCAAACTTGAAACAGGTGCTTGAATAGTTTATCATTGCTTATCATTATTACGTCACATAAGATGCTTAGTTGCTTACGTGAGATTTGGAATATTGCAAATTATTCTCTCATTCGTAAAATGGTTGCTTGAAAGCTGGTCGCATATTTAACTGTTTGCTTAGTGCTTGCCAGCTGGACGAAAATTCCGTCTTTTATCTAAGTAATCTGTATTGTAGTGACAAGTTTTAGTGGCGTACCGTGTTGCGTCCCAATTTCGACAGCCGAGGGCTATTTTTACAGAAGTACAATTCTCGAATAGACGTTTTCGGAGGAGTGTTTCTTTTCGGTCATTGCATGCAGACGAACGGATACGGGAATCTTATGTTACAATTTTCCCACGAAGAGATTATGGTTTACCGTTGTGACCAGTTGGTGTGCTTACGGACTCACCCGGAGCCTTCCGCAGAGTCCGCGGACTCGGGTTGAGAAACACTGCGTAGAGGAAAGTTGGAGGAACATTTAGAATTAGAAAGAGTTTTTTTGGGAAACGTAGCCTGTAGACCAGGGGTCGGAAACCTATTGCTCGCGAGCCATATATGGCTCTTTTGAAGACGGCATCTGGCTCGCAAAAAAAGAATCTTCTAAAGTGCAAACTGCAAAGTTTTATCTTAACTTTTCATTACAATTTAGAGCGGAAAATGCGCTCAGAATGGACCAAATTAATTGTAGGCTAATTTTTCATTTTTTTTGTGGGGGAGACTCCCAACCCCCCGCTGTTTTTCATCTTGCTTAGACGCGTTCACACTTTCAAAATTTCACCAGTGCCACCACGTGTTAATTATATTAAGTGTTAAAGCATTACAGTATATTAAGTTAACCTATTAGTCTGAGCGTAAAACGTATTGACCTGGAATAAATTGCGACCTTAACAAATTAGGTATCGTTGGAAAGCTTAACTCCTCTAGATTAAGATTTTTACTCTCCTCCAACCAGAGACCCTTGGCAAAAAAAGTTATGGCCGTTTTTTAAGCAGCACCTTGCGCCGCTAGTGGCGGAAGTGCATTTTTCCTTTTGCGCAAGTTTCTCGTGTCATTTTCAACTTTTTTCCCTACGTGTATAAGAAAGAGACAACTCACATTTGACAAAATATTTTTTATATTTAAATGACGTCACTCTGACGTCATCAAATTACAATTCCTTACCTATTACTTCCAGCCCATTGATAATTGCAGATCCAATACTTTTGTTCTAAAAGATCGTTTTTAGACAGAACGGAGCTTCATATAATGATTCAAGAGGGCATTTCTACCCCAGGTCCGGTTTAATGACGAAGCTAAGCGCTACAAGTGGTGAGAGTATATTATGGGCATTATACAAAAAGTGCGAAATTTTTAAAACTTTACTTCAATAGTTATGCCTTCGAGGAAATGGTTGTCAGTCGAGTGCCCAGGGCGTGGCACTATTTTGTTTTTCTTATCTTTATCCTGCATTGCGGGAAAGCGGACTTGAGCGCTATGCATCGGTGTAGGCTACGCCTTCTGACGTACACCTGACCCACGCTGCAGCCGACGGCAATGTCTGTTTCCGGTTGTCTACTCTACTTATGACTTAAATTTGGTACTACCCATTAGTCGAAATCGATCACTGGGTAGAGGCAATTATCATAAAGTTTCTTGCCCAGAGAAACAACAGCAAGTGCGAGTGGCTGGAGTCGAACATACAGGCTCTCAACTGCGAGCACAACGCGCTAACCACTCGGCCACTGCTGCTTGTTCTTGTCGACGGTGAAAATTCGACTCATAGGCCTACTGCTCAACTATCCAGTGGAATCTTTCCGGTAGCCCAAATTTGGGCGGTAGCCACTTTAACAAGTCGAAATTCTGCCACTAAACTTGACTAGAATGCAACCGCCAACCAATCAGAACATGTTATAAGAGGCTACCGTACAATTGTGACCCTTCTAGCACTCATCCAGAGAGTTAATGCTTGTTTTGAACTTTATTTGATAATTACAGAAGAAAAAGAGCAATAGCAGTGGTGGGAATCGAACCCGCGTCAATGAAATGACTACTTTCTAGCCCTAACCCCTAAGCCAACCAGCTGACAAAAAATTCATCACTTAATTTGCTTTCTATCATCTTCTTTTCGCCATTTTTACGTCACTTAAACCGTAGCTTATGATTGGTTGGCGGTTTCATTCTAGTCAAGTTTAGTGACAGAATTTCGACTTGTTAAAGTGGCTACCAATTTGGGCAATACACAAATAGCCATCAAACAAGAAAAACTGGCAAATCGCGCGTGGGTCTGGGCAACCACCCTATGTATTAACGAAGCAGCCGCCTTCCTGCCATAGGAGAATAAAGATCGCCATGAATTATGTGGTACCGTACCGTACAATTGTTTTCATTTAAATATTGTTTTATATTTTATCATCATAAGCCAACTTAAAAAAAAAAATTTCATACGTTTTCTAGGCTCGTTTTCAGGCTCAGTCCAGCCTTTGCAGTAGCGTTCCTATATCATTTAACTGGTGTGAACTTCTATGCTAATTCGCTCATAAAATCAAAAGGGCAAATCGTTCCATTTTCTTATGAAATCATTTATTGAAACATGATCAAAATGGCGCAATTCTCAGGGCAGTCTTCTTGTACATAACTGAGATTGCAACAAGTTTCCCCACGACACTCTCCACATGCTGTTACGTGCTTTAAGCCATGTTTTCTGGAGCTGCAAGACATTGTAGCCTACCACATTGATTTTTTGTTCCTTCTTTGCATTTGCATCGTACAACGTTCAATAGCCATTCTGGTGCCGGATCAAATTTGGTCTATATTGGCATAACTGCACCTGCTGTGTCAGATTTCCATCCCCACTGTGCGAGGTCCAAGATTTCGGTGTCAAGACGCTTCCATTGACATACCTGAAACAACAGTTTTATACCAACTTAGATAAATCAAGTTTTGCTGCCATAAATTTTTTGATTTGTAGTACACCACTTGTGTATGCTAGCAGTTTAATAGCGCAATTTGCTGTAATATTTTGAAGTTGCCGACAATAAACAATTCTTGAAAAATATCTGCAAGTGCTATAATAATCTATAGAGCAAAGACGCTTTTATACTAAATGATTACCGGTATTGTGTTACAATACCATTAGGCTACGCAGTTACGCACTATTGTTTCACCTGCAAATGTAATCTGAAGGAATGAAAACGAATTGCAGCTTCGGTGGGTGGCAATCTTCCAGGATAAACAGTGGAATCTGTTGCAACCATCTGCATGTACTTGACGTACCGTAGTTGGCCAAGTGAATCTGCAGGTTTTGCACTAAAGCTTGAGAGATCAACAAAATATTGCATTATTATTGGTGAATCTCATTCAGACTGGCACTCAGCAACATTTTCATTTCTTATTTAATTAATTGTGCACCAATACAGTCCCAGTAACCAACCTTTTCAACAACAAATCTCTTCCAGCATCAGCTATTTGCTCACGTGTAGAATCTAATCTACCAAATACATAAGCAGATTGTTGAAATTCTTCCTTCTTCAGGTAATTGAACATCTTTAGCTTTCCTAAGCAACAATTCATGTTGTGTATAGAATGGAATTAAAAGCGGATTTGGTGTTAGAAGTCTTGTCTCAGATTTCATAGAATTTAGACCGAAGGCGAGCAACAAGACAGATGAAATAATTAATCATTGTCACTAAATAATGTGTGCATACTGATACTGCATAGCCAACACTCCATACATTGGCATTACAAATAAAAGTAGGCTATTACAATATTAGAATGATATTTAGTGGATTTGGTAATGACTATTGACTGCCATCTGAATTCTTGCATATCTTTTAAAAGCTGATCAGAAAATGGTAAAAATGTACTTTCAGACAAGCATGGTAAGCAGTTCTGGAATGAAGAGTGGGGAAAATCCAGAAAATACTGAAAGCAAGATTAAAATGTACTGCTACCACAGCTGATTAATTATATTGGTACGGTACCTTGTTGATATATTGAAGAAGTTGTATCACATCCACTCCAAGCATGAGCAAACAGCAAGTAATTTGGCACCTCTAGTGAGTGGACAATGTCTGAAATCTTCCAGTACTTCAGCTCTCTTTGACTAGAATCACTATTCCAATCAGTACTGAAGTAAATTGTGTTTTGTTTGTCACTCCAATGATGACATAAAAGAACTAAGATGTCTGTACCATCAGCAGCCACAACCACAGTGTTGATTGATAGATAATTGTAACACCTATTCACAATCAGAGTATCGGCATCATTTTAAGCTTGATATACAAAACAACCATGAGCTTTCAAATGCTCAAATAACAGTTTGATTAATTGCTCTTTGTTGATTGTATTGCGAAGAAACATTTCATGACCCATTGTTACCAAAGCATCTGGTGAAATTGTTACATTTGCTGATAAATTGCTTCCACGCCTGTCTTGTTTGTAAGTCTTTGTTGACTTGTGGGATGAGTAGGCTATCCATCAAACACAATGCTGATGATGGGGTATTTTCCATACCGTCTTTGTACAAATGCACAGTATTCTTTTAAAAACAACTTAGAAATCATTATTTCATAAAAATCTTTGTAAAGCTGTGAAGAGAGAAAACTAACCTCAGACCTGGGGAAAAAATGGTCACACAGCACATTTGCTCTTACAAACCTAATCTATATCTGAATATGTTATAGCCTTTACAGGTGGTCTCAGAAGTAACAAGAACCATAGCTCATAGGCCTACTGGTAGGCTGGCCTCCTTATTTAACTGCTAGAGTGTGCAATTACCAGAATATGCATAGTTGCATGGATATCACTAGAAGCTACCAGGTCTCAATAAATACCCTTCCTTTGTCCGTTTGTGCACCAGTGCACTGGTAGCCTATAACAGTGGCCTACTACTACAACCATACTGCATTCATTCAGTATGTACAAATACTTCACACCTGCATGCAATGCCATTTAAAATCCAAGATGTTAAATGAAAGAGAACTCAACTAAAAGAACAACAGAAAACTCAAAAATTTAATATAAGCTAGACGATTAGACATGCTGCATGTAAAGAACATTTAGACCTGTTTCCTTTAACTTACATCATAGCCTAGCATACACTGTTATAGGCTTAGTGCACCTGTGTATCGCCTGCTGCCCGGTACCGTACCGTAGGCTACCTGACGTTTTGACTTCTGTTGCAAACCAAATTAAATGAATAACCTGACATAACTTACCGATAATGATGTTCTTGCAGACAGTTCCCAAAACAAATTAAACTAGGCTATAGGCTTGCCTGGTACTCAGTTCTGTGATATTTAGGCTAGTACTGCAGCCAGTGCAGAGTGGTAGATCAAGAATCTCTGCTGTCCCAAACCTACTCAGTACTGCCTAGTTACTTACAAACCTCATGGCTAATATTAAGCTGGTCAGTGGTCACCGGAGCAAGAGCAACTTAAAATGCCAGAATTTTACAAGGCTTGCTGACCGTTAGCCTTTGAATCATTCTGCTACAATTTCAACCATATTTCTGCTGTAAGCATAGCTAGAATAGCTGCGCCACTAGAGGCGCAAGGTGCTGCTTATAAAACGGCCATAACTTTTTTTTCCAAGGGTCCCTGGTTGGAGGAGAGTGATAATCCTAATCTAGAGGAATTAAGCTTTCCAACGATACCAAATTTGTTAAGGTCGCAATTTATTCCAGGCGGCCCTATATTTTCGCATTTTACGTTTAGACTATATGGCTCTCACGGAAATCTATTTCCAAAAATGTAACTTTAATGGCTCTCTTACTCAAAAAGGTTCCCGACCACTGCTGTAGGCTATAAAAAAAAACGAAAAACCGGTGGGTTCTAAATTTTCAAATTCTAAAAAATGATTAAAAATATTTTTTTTTTTTGCGACCATGCAGAAGTTAGAACAAAAAGTCTTAACACGCAAATTTTCTTTAGGAGCTTACATTTAATTTAGATTCGATTTGCGGTGAAAAAGTAATTTTATCGGCAGCAGTGGTCGAGTGGTTAGCGCGTTGGGCTTGCAGTCGCGAGCCTGCATGTTCGACTCCAGTCACCTGCACTTGCTGTTGTTTCTCTGGGCAAGAAACTTTACGATAATTGCTTCTACCCAGTGATCGATTTCGAGTAATGGGTAGTACCAAACCAGTACCAAATTTAAGTCATAACTCATAAGTAGAGTAGACAACCGGAAACAGACATTGCCGTCGGCTGCAGCGTGGGTCAGGTGTACGTCGGAAGGCGTACACCGATGCATAGCGCTCAAGTCCGCTTTCCTGCAACTGCAATGCAGGATAAATATATGAAAAACAAACAAACAAACAAGTGCTGAGAAAACTGAAATGCAGTTTATGCAACTGAGAAATCTATTTAGCGATCTCTGGCAACATGGTTTAGAATCAAAACGAAAACACTCGTCAGTCGTCACTCTCTCTCACTCACTGGCTGCCATTTTGCCCACTTGTCCGTCTCGTCAATAACAACGTTATCAACGATGACATGTTATCTCGAAGGTGATGTGCCACTGCGACTTAGCAGAGCTTATACTGAGATATGTCATCTATGCAATCTGCACTGGTTCGGTTGGGTGTGAACTAGTATATGGTATGCACTTCGTTAAGCAGCCTACCTAGTGGATGGAATAATTCGCACACACAACAACAAGCAGAAACTTCATCAGTCTTGGTAATCAGATTGCAGAAAGCAATGAGTAGCATGCTACAGTACATATCAATTCTTTGATAGACTATGGCCCAATCCAGAATCAAGCCAAAACTTGATAGAATCAAAGGTGATCCTGCATCTTGATCTGGCGGTCATGCATTGCATACACAGTGACTGTTTTGTTCTCTGACTTGGACTTCAAAATTTCTCAAATTACAAGTTTAGTACTAGAAACGACTTTAAAGTTTTCTCAAATTAGGGCAGATTTCCTTATCTGGCAAGTGGCAACATTAGGGCCATAGATATAGCAACTTTCTAAAATAAAATATTTCAATATTTGTTCTAAACAGCCCCAGTACAAATCAATTAATAACTACATTCGAAATCGGTTAATCGCATAGTTAATTTACCAAGCTTTTTTATGTGATTAATCGTATCCATTGATTGACAGTATCCTGGTATCCTACACATCATAACCGGTACTAAACATTCATCTTACACAGAAGGTTGAAAGCAGACATCTAGACACATCAACCATTTTAAATAAAACGTACCGGTAGTCATGTGGTTCATAATCACTGGAGAAAGCCTTTTTTTAGGGCAGTGGCTATTTGACTGGCGCTGGTCTTTGAATCTGAAACATTATTTGACCGGCCATGACGTCACTATATAGGCATTTTTTTCTTTTTCTCTTTCAAAGCAAAAGACGAGAAGAGTGCCTATATAACTTCTAAAATCGGCAGTTATGTTTAACTGATTCGGTGGCGTGTGGGATAAGTCTCCGGCTGGTGCTCCAGAGGGAATGAGTTCGATACTACGCGGAAGCGTTTTTTTTTTAAATTTTTAACTAAATTTTGACCCGAAGTGACTCAATCGTTAGGCTTCTGCATTTTTGTGGTCAATTTTTAATTTGAGTAGCCTACAGCCCAATTTTTTATGTTTTTTCAAATATGAGTAATAAAGCTAGAGTTTTTTAATTTTCTTGAATTTAAGAATTTCTCTGGATAATTTTCCGTTTGTCATAAGAGGATGTGACCGTGTTTGCTGAACAACGCAAAAATGTAATGATGAACAGGAAATTGCTTTGAAAGAGAAAAAGAAAAAATGCCAAATAGTGACGTCATGGCCGGTCAAATAGTGTTTCAGATTCAAAGACCGGCGCCGGTCAAATAGCCACTGCCTTTTTTTAGTCCTATAATCTTCAGCCTTGCAAGTGAATTTAATCACAGCTGCTGTCTTCAGTGGGGCATTGTGTATTTAATCTTTGCGGGTTGTGGGGAAATCTTGCAATGATTTTTTTGTTTTGGTAAGGATAATCTTGAGCGACTTAACGGGAAGCAGCTGACTCGATGACTAATGGTCTTTCGCTGCTTCCTGTCTGTTGAATATATTCGTACCATATATATACTATTTTTCACAATGTCAGACAAAATAAAAGGTTTCTCTCTATCTCTAACAGTTCTTTAAAGGAAATATGCGGAAGTGATACAAGTGTGCAAGTCAATCAAGAATGCTTATATATTCGATTAATTAATTTGGAGCTTTTTTTTGATTGATTGAATTTTTATCCTTGGACTGGGAAAGCTTCTTGCAGAGCTTAATCCTGGCAGTTTCACATACTTGTAGAGGCTTTGAATCACTGACGCAGCCCGGTCACCGAGATTGACAGCTAGTGAAGTTTCCGATTGTTGAAGTCTTGTTGCCGGGGAACTATTCCATCCATTAGATGCCACTGAATGGAGAGCAGTCCTTAACGTGGTATACAAGTCCCCCTCCACCACCCTTGGCAACTCATGACAAAGACAGGACTCAACCAAACATATAGGGTGAAACTACTTTACCTTTGCTTTACTGTTCACACACTTCAATTCACATGTTTTGGTCAATTCCTCTTTGTCATGAGTTGCCAAGGGTGGTGGGGGGACTTGTATAATATACCAGCTCCATTAATTTATGCGATTAACTGTTGAATTATTTTCACAAGTGAATGGGAATGGTTTGGGATTATGCTATAAAGCGATTAATGCCTTTAACCGATTTCAACTGATTTCTACTAACAAAAATGTATTTATTTTAATCTTTTGCATAAGTTTTGCTATTGAATTTGCAATTTGAAGTAAACATATTTTTACAAAATGCCGGAGTTTGAATTCAGTGATGACCAGAAGCAAAAGGTAACTTTGTATGAAACATAGCAATTTGTTAAACAAATGAAGTATGAAAATGGTAAGTATATATATACATTTACAATATCCATATTGCAAAACCTTTCCAGCCGTATTTCAACAAATTAAACTTCAGAATTGTAATAAATTATTAACACAACATACAAAATGAAAGATTATAATTCTCCATCTGTGTTTTAAAATCTGTGGCATTTTTTTTTCATGTCACCTGATTGGTACCAATTTTTTATGGTGGCATACCTTGCAGTGAAATGAACAAACCAAACCAGCTGATCAGTTTGGCTTTTAAAACCTATATATTTACTTTTACAGTTCGTTGAAGATGGATGCTTAATCATAGAGGATTTCCTTTCCCCCAGTGAGTGTGACAAGTTAATGGAAGAGTGTTCAAAGTTAGTTGACAAAGTCAACCCAAAAGACCACCAAGCTATTTTTACCACAGATTCACATGACCAAGTAAACGTTCATATTTGTTACAAGCCTTTATACACTATGGGTCTGCTACTATTCGGTGAGCCCGATTCGGTGAGTTCCTAACCTCTAACCCTAAAACGGTACCCAATAATTAAAAAAAAAATTGAAAAATCCCCCATTAAGGGATCGGACTCACCGAATTGGACTCACTGAAACGGGCCATTCTGATACACTATAGTAGCTTACTATTGACAGTGCATTGGTCTTTTATGGTGCGCTATATATATATTCATCTACCATCCACCTTTGCCATGCTGACACAGTTTAAAGGTTTGTAGTGACATGTATATTCATCTACCATCCACCTTTGCCATGCTGACACAGTTTAAAGGTTTGTAGTAATAATCGCTGAAAGAACAATCGGGATTCTTTGATGTAATTCATCTTTTCCGCATTTCAAGTATAGCATGTGCATTTGTGCAATAATTTGACTTCACTACAATCTCATGAGCTGTTCAAATATTACATGACGATTCTGGATGGGTCAGAACAACTGCCATATTGAATTAGGTTTACATTGATTGAGGGCAAAAGTGATATAGTGGTGGAGGTAAAGGAAAACGAAAACATTTTTCAATAGCTTCTTAGCTACTAGTGTATAGCCTTATCCTTTTTTTTGTATTTAGTAGAGAAGTGATTGGTAAGCATGTTTAATTGTTTGTTGCAATTTCTTATGTCAGTGCCACTGCTACTTTCAACATATATATACTTTACTGATGCAGATGAAAAATAACTACTTATTCAGCACTATTGACAAGATCGGATACTTTTGGGAAGCAGAAGCAATGGATAAAAATGGAGACCTAAAGTTACCAAAAAATTTTGCACTCAATAAAATGGGACACGGTGAGAAAAGACGTTTATTGCAGCACTAGCCTTGTAATTGATGGAATTTGAAATTAGTTAAGTGAAACCTAACGTGATACCGAAACAGTTTTTTTTTACCGAAAAACCGAAAAAGTTACACCGTACATACGGTTTAACTTTTGGCCTGGTTTGTTGACTACCATAGGTAATTAAAACCCACTCCATCGCACTTAAATCACACATTAAGGGTTCGGCACCATCAGGCTACATGGTTTGAGCACCAAAAAGATAAAGATAATGGGGTAATTGTGCTAAACTTCACACATCCGGAAAGACCCAATTGCAACTGGACTTTAATTCTCTTAACAAGACAAAAGTTTTATGTAATGCTGACAAGACTCACTTAAGTCACATGTATTATACCAACCTACCACCATCGCATGGGCAAAGTTTATGCAAGTGAGCTATTTTACTAAATCTGATTAATAGGCGTGTACCGATGGAGCGGGGAAATGCCGTACCGAACGCGTTTCCCCGGAGCTTGAAATCACTGAAGTTGTCTATTTGCAGCGTTCCACACAAAGGTGGAAGCATTCAAGCAAATAACTTTCGATGAAAGGGTGCAAAAGATCCTCAGAAAACTTGATTTTATCAGGCCAGTGGTACCACAAAGCATGTATATTTTCAAGGTAAATAAATATAAAGCGTAATGACATGTCAATGTGCAGTTCAGACACAAACGCAATGTCCGATGATGTTAAATGATGCCGAAAACTTTGCCTTTAGTTAGCAGGCAGTTAACAGCTTGTGATCTTTGGATGTTGAGTCATTTCAGAATCGCCGTAACGACATTCGGGAAAATCCACGTTCTTTGCTGCGTCACATACAATATTTTTCACGCAAGTCATGGTTCTGCAGGCCATGTTGCCAGGGTTAGATGTAGAGGCTGCCTTCATGTAGAAGCGAATGTATTGCTCGAGTGAAGGAGGCACTGAAATATTTAGTAGACGTTAAAGTGCCGAAAATGTGCAACCTGCCCACTGCCCAGCTAGCAAGTTGAAACTTGCATTGTTCCAATGTCGCTTTTCGTCGTTAGACGATTTAAAATGGTAACTTTTGCTCTTCGCGTTTGCCTTAGACAGGCAAATATGTCATAAACGTTTGGCTGAAATTTCCGGCAACGAAGTTCACTACTTTGCCATTTGCACTACTTTGCATTCGCTGTCATGACGATGACAGCGCCACGCCACCGGTATGCGGCAAAAAACGTTTTCAAGTGAAACTTCCTGTGCGTTGCACTGATACACGAATATTGAAACACCAAGCTCAATATCAATATTATTATTAGGAAATTATTGCTCAGTTGGTTGTGCACGCAGTGTTAAAACCGTATTTCAACAATTTAAGGCTATTTATAATGCTTTAAAACTATCTGTAAAAGTTGCTTACGTTGTGTCCTCTCTGTGCCCAAAAACTCAATCCAAGAACGTATGATGTTGCTCCAAGCATCGGTACTCAGTGTCGACAAGTTGTATGCTTGGCATGCGGCATATTCCAACTCCCAAACTGGCAAGTTTGTGGAATTTGCCTTGTACAAATCCAGTACAAATGTCTGGTGGTTTAGCACGCTCCAAGAGGAACCCTTACTGTGTCCTTCGACATCATATAATCTTGAAAAAAAAAACGACCCTTTAGTTCAGTGTGGTGTGGTTTTCTTATGAAACGCTCTCAACTCTCAAGTACGGCTGGATTTGCGTGTTCAGTGTGAACTGTGAACCGCAACTTAAGTTGACATGAGGTTTTACTTTCTCTTTTTACATCAAAAACTAGCAATCTCATACCTGAAAGATGGTTTCATGCCAGTGTATGAAGTGAGGCTAGGAGCAAGGTAGGCTGTCGAAATTGGTGCTGCTGACTGATCATCAAAGAAGACTGAAACTTCGTCATAGTGAGTGTGACCAAAGAACTGCGCACTGATTGTGTGGCTAAACCGCTGAACAATTCTGAAAACAAAGGTCGAATTGGACGCCATGGAACGGCATAGCGTTGGTTTATTGTCTGCTTATGCAGCGTGCCGTATTGTCGCCACGTTAATCTTTTCCAATTGCGAAGTCACAAGCACAAACCTAAGTAATGTATGTAGTTAAATCGTAATTCTGCTCTTTTATTGTGATGGACAGGTTGAACGAGCTATCTTTGTAGTAAACAAATATTGCAAAAACTACTTTAGATGTATGGCCAAAGTACGCTCAACTGCGTTACCTCATGTAGTTCTGGCTCCACACTCTCAAGCATTCTGGATCACGACCAGGTGGCACGTGACCAATAACTTGCACCATTTCGTGAGCTTCCTCGGCCTTTGCAAGAACCTTCACAAACCACGCTAACATTCCTAAAAAAGAATGGAGTTTGATGTTGGTAATCCTTAAGTGGCATGGTTACAATGCTTTGAGCTGAAATTACCTGCAGGATCCCGGGGGTCGAGCCAAAGCCAAAGATTTTCGCTGTAGCAAAAATTGGTGTTCAGAGAAACAATACGAAAACCTGGTTTCAACAGCACTGTGTAATATCCTCCCAGCTTTACAGTCTGAAACAAAGCTGAGGATATGAAGGGAAAATAATATAAATGATGAGGGCTTAAGTGAAGCCAAAAACGTTCGACTGTTAAAACTATGTGTAAATATGTAAAATATATCTTTATAGTGCTCAAGTCTGTTGTATTGTTGTGTCTTGCCCGTCTTTGGTACAAGAAAGCAAACTCTTTCCCGAAACTATAAATAATTTATAAGCAGAATAGAAGTCTTAACGCGTAGTTTCCTACCTCAAGTGACTCTTTAGGCAACCACGGACTCCAAGCTTTAGCGAGAGCTCTGTACAACCAGTGGATTTTGAACTTGTCGCTGACTGGCAGTCCTTCAGGAGGAAAGTTGTTTGCTGGAAAACTATCGTGATTTCCAACCGCTGGAAACACCCGAGTGTCAGGAAAATACTTCGTGATTGTTGAAGAAACGTTAAACAGCAAATCAAGCTGGCTTTTCTGGGATTGCGCCCATAAGTCATGTGCAGGTATGTCGCCGGTAAAGAGTATGTAGTCCAGTGGCTGTATGCCTGATGTGTGGTTGCTTGAAAGCTGCTTCAAGAGGTTTTCAAAGGTCCACCATGGGAGGTCACAATTCCGATGGTCACCCCACTTCATCGCTTTATCAGATGAATGGATCACTTTGTGCTTGCCATTTCCGATGCCGGCTTTGCCGGTCACTGGGTTCACTATGACAAAGGGATCTTCGCTCGTAGCTGGAAGGTCTCTGCAGCAAATGGGCTTCTCACAAGTGGCTATGGCACCGACAGTATACTTTATGTCAATGTGCACGTCACTTAATTGAAGAACCTGTAACAGAACACAGGCCTACAGTGAAAGGTTGAAGATGCGGCATACCATGTCTCGGCACAGGAAACAAAATCATGCTTTTAATTAAGTACTTAGGCTATAGGTTACAATAGAAAAGCTTCCTAACTTTTTCATAGTTTACTGAAACTTTGCTCGAACTCCTGAGAACGTCGTCAATAACCTTATGCAAAATCAAGTGAAAAAGCTATGTAGCCTATGCCTTTACATGAATAGAAGCTGTACATAAAGGGGATAAAGTCCAGGTTTTATGATGAATTGAGTGTATTTAGTTGCAATAAAACTATTTGAAGTAGCAACGAAGAACCTTAATTGGAGCTGTTTCCGCGTTTGAGACCCGTTTGACAGTGACGTTTGCTTTCGGTGGAAGTTGAACATTCCACTGTTGCGCAGATGCAATCAGGTGGTGGAATTGACTACAAACGTCAGGCAATGAAACCCCACAGACCTGTTGGGGTGGTAGATCGACCTGGAAGTATACATGACATGGAATACAATTATCTACTTAAATTTCGTAAAAAAAAAACTAGGATAATTCCAAGTGCTGCTGTTCGATGAATCAATGCATCATGACACTTAAGCCACAAGTCAGAATCTTGTACTCTACTGATCTACTCCACGTGCACTATTTGCTGCGCGTACGTACGGCCAAAATATTTGTCGTGTGTTTTGTCATTAAAAATCATCCGACTTAGTCAATGCCAAACACGTGGAAGCGACTAAATTTGTAGAGTTCGTGCGCTCTTGAATCAAGTACTATACAGAAGTAGGCCTATTTAGCAGCGAACGTGGTGGAATTGGAAGCTTTGGGATTTGTTCCCTGGCCAGCTTTCTTCATTGTATCGTTAAACGCGGACACACTAAAAGTTTAACATGTAATTGGATTATTTGGGATAATACCTGTGAAAAGACTTGAATAATTTCATCGCCAAATATTTTCATTCCCCCTTGGCAAACGTCAGGAGATTCCACTCCAAAGTATTGACATCCATCTGCAATCCAGTCTTCAACACTTTTTAAGTCTGTTGATGTTTTGTACTTTCTTACCCTGGACATTTCGTAGCTGACCAGCAAAACACAGGCTGAACATCTTCCACTTAATCTTTCCCCAAGATCGTGCTGAAAAGCGTACTGCAGTTTAAAAACACTAGTCAATGATTGAAGTGCTCACGTATGAACTGTCTTAGCATGTGTGGCACCACACAACAGTGTGGATAAGTGACTTATACTTACAAATAATTTGCGATTTATACCCAACCGATCTCTGTCCAACATTTTTTGCAGGCGTTACAACTCAAAAAAGGAGCATCAAAAGTCAAGGTGCCCGTTAGCCATCAAACTTAGCACAGCGAAAATTATGCATAAAATGACCGGAGTTAAAAAAATATGAAGTTAATTTTAGTTTTAAAGGAAAGTTAAGGCCTTGTCTTACTTTATTAACGATTCCAGCAGCTTTATTGTTCTTGTGTACATCACGTGCAAAATTGCTGAATTTCGTTACATCGGAGTTAAGTTGTGGCGTGATTTTCTGCAGTCTTAAAACGTGGTTGTCCTGTTACATAAAAATAACGTAACATTTGACGAGAAAAAATGTAAAGTTGTGCGTCACCAATTATTCAAAGTCTTAACGTAATACAAGCTAAACAGCATCACAAGGACAGTAAGTACCGTAGCTTAAGTTTTACTTTCAACACAAGGAAGTTTAGTTACAGCCATGTGAACTTTCTGGATACTTACAGATGCTGGTTTAAATTGAAAATCTCTGTTCAATGGGTTGGAGAAACAGTAGAAGAAATAACAAAAAAATAAAACTAACTGAAACAGAACGGACTCCATGCTGTGTACTCTAAAAAAGCAACAGTGGTGGCCAGTCGTTGTTTGCACGAAGCATCAACTAAGGCTGTGAATGTCAAATGACTTTCATATACTGCGTTGGCATCAGGTTATCACAGAATTTCTCTCAA
Source organism: Aplidium turbinatum (assembly GCF_918807975.1). Lineage (NCBI taxonomy): Eukaryota > Metazoa > Chordata > Ascidiacea > Aplousobranchia > Polyclinidae > Aplidium > Aplidium turbinatum. The sequence goes on along the minus strand of NC_137481.1, from coordinate 21,205,014 downwards.
TTTAAAACATACTCTTACTTCCTACACCTTTTTCACATTCACGACTTCCTGTTCTTGGAGCACCGTTACTCGGTTTTACCATACTTATTAGATTATTTAACCAGATTAGTGCCATAAGCGTTATACTTGCTTTACTGTCGTTGTGGCATAGGTTGAAGTAGCAGTATTTGGTGGATAAAACTGAAAAAAAAACTGTTTTAAAAGGATGAAAACCGTCTTCTAAAGCTTTTCAGTAGGTCCTGTTCGTCTCTAAAACGGATTTGAGTCAACATCACTGCTCTCTTCTGTCCGACCGGCACAATGCTTCTGATGAACGGTGGTGCTCTGCATCCGCTTGTCTTGCATTTCATTACTTGCCTGTCTGGATTGTTCTGCAACTTGCTCTTGGCCTTTGACAAGTGCAATGTTTCGCTTTTTAAATTAAATATTCTTCTTGCAAACTCGGTGTAATTTCAGCTAACGAAACTTACTTTTTTTTGCATTGCTTTGGTGTTTGACGACGTTGAAGCGTTGTATACGTTAGCGTTGATGGCTGGTATTTGCTCTAGGATGAATTCAAGAGTTTTCGATTGCATTCACGTGGATGTAGTGTGCTATGCCGCCAGCAGCCACTCGCACGTCTTACAAAAATGTGTTTCAACACAAAAACGCCACTCTCAACAATTGATATGTTTTTAAAATGAAATGCATTTTGACGTTTTTGTCTGCATCCAGCCAACGTGGTCTGCTTTAGATTTAACGTTTACAATTTCACACGTAACTCCTAGTTGTTTTTTTTTTCTTCTGGCACTTCTGCTATCTTGGCTATCCTTTTAACTGGTGTGAAAGACGAGCTGACATTTTCTAACTTGACATTATGAATAGCTTGTGGTTATTTTAAAAACCCCTTTTGATGTTTGTGTTTTTTTGTTTTTTTTTCAGCCGCCTAAAATTGGTGGAGAAGGTAAGTTATTAGATTTATAATGTTTTTGATATGTTATTTTTAACAAATCTTGCTAAAAAGTGGTCGTGAAAAACACGTATTAGTTACAATAATGTTCGCAAAAATTCATAGTCCAATAAATTGATTACGACATTTTAAGCTCATCAGAACCATTAAGTTTCTTAAATAATTTGTATTCAATTTTTAATGTTAAGTAAATAATGCTTTTTGATTTTTCGTCCGTCAGCGTGAGTGTCATTACCACAGTCTCACGTTTCAAAGAACTTACTTTAAGCACTTCTAGGACCGGCAAAATAACTTGCCTATCCATTTTATTGCAGTGGCCCCGCACATTGATTCCACATTCCTCTACTCCGAGCCTTCAAAGCTCGTTGGTTTCTGGATCGCTCTTGAAGATGCAATGTTGGAAAATTCATGTCTGCAGTTTGTCAGAGGGTCTCATAAAACAAGTTAGTACGAATATGTTTGTGATTGTTATACCGAAAGTTGTTGGTTGTCATAACAGCTGCTTTTTAACTTCTACCGATATTATGCCATCGACTGCTTCTCTCAATTTTCGTCCTTGGTAATCAATAGTAATCCATTCTATTGTCATAGCCTACTGACATAAGTGGCACTCTATTTTTATATTACCGTTTTGGTTTTGGGTATCTGGTGGTGCTAACCCGAGACATGCAGCACAGCTGTGATTCAATCATATTGGCCGAAGGTTACTTTTGAAAGAGCAAAATTTATCTGGCAACTCTGGTTTTACACCTGTGCGTGATCTTTATCCTTCTTGGACTTACACTCGTGTGACAAACGTCGGTTGATGAGTAGATTGAGTTGCCAGGTTGTATGTTTACGATAGCAATAGAAGTAAACGTTCTTAATGTAAAATATGTGATGCAAGGTATATGCTTTTTGATAAATTTGCTGCAAATAAATTTCACCTTGTTGGTTGATATCTCGATTTCTTTTTGACGTGGTGGCCACACTTACATGAATTAAAAGTTTGACCATATCACTCATTTCAATTATTACCTGGGTAATATTATTAACGATTTCACTGCGAAAAGTGTCAGTTGAACACCTATTCAGGTCGCGTGGCTGTATCGCAGTAAGGTACATACTGACATGCTTAAAGGTGGTCACAAAGATTGGCTTCCTTGTCTTCCCAGGCATCCGCTTAAAATTTAAATCTACATGGCCCAGGCATAAAGTTGGATACCCCAAAAAGTAGACCCATCATGATTGACGAATAGCGTGGACGTCGCTATAATAACGACGTCCACGGGAATGGTTGCATGATGAAAATAAACCTGATGCTAATCCGATTGTTTTCACACCCTTAAAATGTCCAAGTCGTTGTTACTTCCAGCCAAACCAACTCGTCGGATGGTGAGAAATCCAGTAGAGGGAGCTCTACCCGCTCTCCTGTTCGAAGGGTCGATAGACTTCCGCCCACTCACAGATTTCGAACCCGCTCCGGTGAAAAGAGGTTCCTTGGTTCTTATCGACGGAAACGTGAGTGATCTTTGATTTGCATTCAATTTTGTTTGTTTGCGTTTTTTAATGTATTGTTTTTTTATTGCACTTATTTGCTCTTAACTTGTTCTGTTTGTCTGCTGACGATTTCAGTAAACTGAAATGTAATAACGAATACTTTGTTGTGTGTTGTTTAAAAAAGATGGCAAAGTGTTTACGCAGCATTCCACCGTACGTCCATAAATTCTTTCACCGAAGTTGATAATAATTTGCCTGATCTGATACAGACATTGGCTATCATGGTTTTCCCTATTTCTCTGTCATTTAACATCTGTATAAAATCATTGGTTTTGACTGTTGTGTTTGTGGCCCATTGATTCAGGCTGTTTAAGTATGTTAATCTTTATCGACTTCTACTTCATTTTCTTTATCAAAAAACAATTGAACAATAGTTTTTTTTTATTTCAAATCCTGATGTCCCATCAATAGTGTTCATTTCTTATATGTCAACTCTTGCTAAAGTGACAGTTTTAAGCGTTTGGTCTTTCATCAGGTCCAACATCGCAGTACCAAGAATACATCAGACAAATCCCGTAACATCTATACCTTTCATGTCACAGAGACAGACAACACAAATTGGTGTGAACGAAATTGGTAAGTAGGTAACTTGGTTGGTTGGCTTTGAATCTTTATTCTCGCACTGACAAAGCCTTTGATAGGTTATTCCTGGTAGTTTCAAATACTTATTGAGGCTTTTGACGCAGTGCCGGTTACAGAGATTGACAGAGTGAAGTTTTCGATTGTTGTTGAAGTAGTGTTGCCGCGGATTTATTCCATCCACTTGGTGCTGCTGAATGGAGAGCTGTCCTGAAATGGTTTGCTCAAGCGCACAGCCGCACACCCCAAGAGCCGAACCAGCGCCGCGTAACTGTGTCTGTGTCTATGACAAACGAATAACGAAAGTTATTTTCTTTCACCTGTGGACATAAAACAAGTACCTGCATTTTCACCCTTGACACCGACAGAATACTGTATCACGCTTTATTGCAACCATTTCTGTGACACTTATTGCTGTGGACATGCTATTTCATTTGCCTTTTAACTTATAAGCAAATTTTGATCACGTTGTTTTGAACATGGCAGTGTAAAACAAAACGTTGCGTGAGCATCACCAAGCATCATTTTAATATGATACTGGGTGCGAAAGGGTTGAGATGTGTTGATCAATAACGATGTTGCAGCTTGTTTTGTTGATTGACAGATGGTGACAGTGATAGATGTTGCTTCACAGATTGTATTTGTTGATCCACAGGTTGCAGCCGACAGAGTCAATGAAAGAATTTCCAGCCGTGTTTGATGATTCTAAAATTCAGTAGAATGCAATATTTGCTATTGTTTTAATTGAAACTGTAATCGCTTCTCAGTGTTTAATTACGTATTCGTTCAATTTATGCATCATCGTCATTATGTTCCTTCCTCGTATTGAGTATTCAATTTATGCAATGAAATTAAATTTCTCTGCAGCCATTAATCATAAAAGAGCAGGCTAAAACACGACTTTGAGATTAGCAAGCTACTGATACGAAAGGTTACTTGGTGGAATAATGCTTGTGCCAAATATTCATTGTGCAAACTTCGGAAAAACACTAAGCTAAACCATCACACGATGTATAAAGTGACAATCTGCTTTTATTCCGACGTTTTGTCAATCAGACCCGACTGACTTCTTCAGGGAGCTAGACCAGGTAGTGACTACCTGTCTAGCATGGCAAAATACAACACCATGTTGCTGAAATCAACTAAATATGCAAAATGAAAATTCTACTTCTGGACAAAAATTATCGCGCTCAAAGTTTGAACTAGAAAAAAGATAGTTTAGCTTTATTTGCACCAACAGAACGCATCATGTCATTTATCCACTGTAAATGCCTGGTAAACAGCCTCAGCCTCATTCAATTTTCGGAAAAACATGTTCAAAAACGTTAATGGAATAATTCCAGCTGAATCGCCTCGAAATTTTCAAGGATCGTGAAACAATTGACCTTCCACACACGTTTCATTTAAACTGCATAATATTTAAACTTATTTAGATTCTAGGGTTTATCTTCGCCAACAGACATGAGCTTGCATTCGATTACTAAAGTGGAGTCATCGTGCTATAAGTTATTATTACTTTATATTTAGTGCGAACCCGCTTAACCGCATTTAATTGACTTCCATATAGTTAGCTTTTATATGATGTTAATGATCCTGTATATTTGATACTTAATACTTATGCATTTTTTTTTCTTGTTTTACTGATTTTTTTGCTGACGCCGTGATCAACTACTTTCTCTCCAAGTAAATCTGGTTCAGTTGTCTTCTCATATCAAGCAGAGCCTGTGCTTTTCTCTTCAGCATTTGTCCCATTTAACTTTTGCCGTTGCTTTTCGCGCAATGTTTTTTGTAGTTCTTCAGTATGTTGAGCACAGTAACAAATTTCGATGTTTAAATGTGTCAAGCTTTTTGCTGTGTTATATTCTAACAAGCAAATTGCCAACAAACATCCGCCCTGAAACATTGTGAATTTGTTTATCAGAGTTCCGTGTCCACAATTTACGCCTAGCTCTTAACAAATTGCATGACAACTGGTTATGTTGTGGAGGTGTAAGAAAGACTTCATCTTGCGTTGATTCTCATAATATGTTCAGTTCAGTTGTTTTTATTTCTGACCATCACAGCAAAACCAATACACGTCAACATAGCAAAGGTCGAGAAAAGGGTAGAAGCGACAAAACGCGAACGTTGAAACGTGCTTGTGACGGAAGTAAGTTATTAAGTTGAAAGAAATTTGGCACGGTTGCAACACCTTCAGAAAAATTTAAAATAGAAAGGGAAATAAAAGAAATGTTACAAACAAAAATAAAAACAACAGCCAATAGGCTAATTTTATAGCTTTATAGGCTATAGCTGATATTTTCAAGAATTGTATAAATAAACGTTTGCTATGAAGATCGGCCATGGTGCGTTATCAAGAGTGCTGATGGTCGTGAGGGGAACACATCTTGATGCATTTAGCTCAGGGGTTCCCAACCTTTTTTACACCGTGGCCCCTTTGAAAAATCAATAGTAGGCCTACCCCCCTATTTTTTTCAATCTTTTTTAAAAATTAAGAAACGTTATTTTAATAAAAAAACTTGTTTATACCTTACAACTTTACATAGAAATTTTTGAAAACCGGGAATTAAAGATCATTTCATGAAGATTTGGGAAAAATGTAGGCTACTAGTATTTTTATTAAATTTTAATTTATTTCTTTTGTTATATAGTCAGGACTCAGGGTTGTCATCGACATAGACCCAAAAATAAGGACAGCCTAAAAATTACATTTTCATACGAAACAAACGTTTTTGAACAAATCTTTGCACTTATACGAGCTATGATATATCAAAGGCGATAGTTTTTGCCAGAAACGGTCTGTTCCAGAAACTCCTTCGTAGAAGATGCTTCCTGCATCTCATGACAGCTCAAGTCTAGGCTTACCTTTACATGTAGCGGAGATTTAACTGTCATTTCACTACGTCTGTTTCTTTCCTTGGTTCACTGAGCCGAAGCAAGAGAGAACACCTGCTCCACAAACGCATTACTGACCAGAAGAGAGACGATGACGCTAATCAGCTTGTAGAGCAACAAAAAAATCGTCTCTACACTGTAAATGAAAAAGGTTCGTTTAGGGTTCTTTTTTCGAAAAAAAACCCTAGGCTTAGGGTTCTTTTAACAAAAAAGGTTCTTTATTGCAAAAAGAACCCTTTGCTTGCTAAAAGAACCCTAAGCCTAGGGTTCTTTTTCGGAATTTGTTTCGAAAAGAACCCTGCAGAAAGGTTCTTTTCGAAAAGGTTTTTTTTGGAACCTTTCTGTGAGATTATTTTAACAACAACGCAAAAAGATCTTCATCCACTTGTCCTCAGGTTCATCCTTGCGGAACAACATCTGGAATCTTCTTGAGCAGAGCAATGACATCCGAGACCTCATCGAAGAAGTTATAGCCTACTTCATTGCCATTGGCGGATCAATTTGTTTTGCTAACCCCTTAACTTTCTCATACCGTACTCAATTGTTCGATTTCTTAGCAGGGTCCAGTTGATGTATGTTGGATGCTTCTCAAATCGATACTACTCATTGATATATTCCCAAAAAAAGGTAGAAGATTTGTAATTGTTAAAAATAAGATAAAATAAGGACTCAAGTCAAAAACAAGGACATTTCTTAGAAATAAGGATAATTATTTTTTCTAAGATATTGTCATAAAAATAAAGACAAATCTTAGAAATAAGGACGGTATGGCAACCCTGTATAGAGTGTTGGAGTGGACTTAGAGATGATAAATTAAAAAAATTATTATTTTTCAAATTTTTCCATGGCCCCCTGGTTTAGCTCATAGCAAAGAATACTAAGGCAGGCAAAGAAATCCTACCACAGACAAAGCCATTTTAAGCGCGACGCACCAAGCCTTGCACGACTCACAAAATAGTTACAGCTTGGCGACACGAAACAATGACAAAAACAACATCATCATCTTGCGGAAATCCAATTATAGCCTACCCAGGGAAGTTATGTCTTGCAGATATCAAGCGCGCTTTGATATAAAGTTACGTCGATAAAGCGATAATTATAAGACCCCAGCCAGCTAAACTGATCGTCACCTCTGCACCGATCCAACGTCAGCAAACGTTGAATCAATGCAAAAACGACAGGCCCCGCTAGCCGGGATGATGTAGTAGTGACATGTCACAGTAATATGAGAATGTTTCACGAGTTCAATAAAAAAAAAAAATTGTCCAATTCGGCACATTACGTTGAAAAAAGTGAATATGTGAAGTGTTGCAACTTTTATTCGCGATAACCAATTGCCCCGATAGCTCAATTGGTTAGCGTGTCACTTCTGGAACGAAGAAGCTTCAAGATCAAGCGGCGCTGGTTCGACTCTCGGGATGTGCGCTTGAGCAACGCACGTTAAGGACTGCTCTCCATTCAGCGGCATCTAATGGATAGAATGGTTCCCCGGCAACAAGACTTCACTCTGCCAATCTCGGTGACCTGGCCTGCGTCAGTGATTCAAAGCCTCTATACAAGTATGCGAAACTGCCAGGATTGAGCTCTGCAAGAAGCTTTCCCAGTCCGAGGATAAAGATTCAATCAATCAATTTAATGTGCAATGAAGTAAAACCAATACGTCTAACAGCTAAAATATTGGTTATGATAGCCTATTTGTAAATAGCGTATTCAATCCTAAATCTAAGAACCACAGTAATTAGATCTATTTCAGTAGGTTTGAGCAACGTTTTTTCGACAGCTATCTGTGCAATTTTTTAATGATCTCCTAAATGTTTTGCTGTGTTGTGACTTGAGTTATTCTCGTTTTAGCGGTTTTATCCACTTGCGCGAGTTCCAGTTCTGCATGAAATCACTTTTTTCTACCGGGCATGGTGTTTTGTTTCTTCTCTTCAACCAATCTTGGGCTAACATTAAAAATAAGGATAGGTTTAAAACATCGAAACATATACTTCAAATATCAATACCCCTGAAATGGTTTGATTGCATTTAAAATATCGATTAACCGAATCTGAGCACGTTTTGCAATCGTGCAGCAATTTGATTGAGCTTCTACAATTTTCTAAATCTTCTGCTATGTTGGCAAGTAGGCTAGCTGGTGTTTTCGTTGTGAATGTGAACGCGACACACCCAGAGAAAGGTTTGGGGGGGCCTCTCCCAGAAATTTTTAAATAAATACCTTAAAATTGTGTATTCTGAGATTATATTCACTATGCAGGTTAAATCACAAGTAAGACTCTGTCAGATGATGCTGTAAAAGAAGGTGAAAAGTTTATTTAAGTTACATTATAACCAAAACAACTGTGGGAATAAATAGAGTGGACAAGCCTATGATGGCTGGTTCAATAGCAGGCTTCAGTTTGTCATAAAAAGCCATTTGCACGAAATACAACACCGTAGCCTACTTAACTAATGCTCATTAGATCTGAGGTGTGCGCCACACGTAAAAACAGACATTGCACAGTGATGTCGCTAGAAAGGAAATATTAGAAGGGAAAGAGCCATTGTTGAGGAAGCGAACGTCATTCGATACTAATTAGTATTAAAATTTTGTAATAATAGACTATTAAGACATTTTTTTGGAAAAATTGGCCACGTCCTTGACATTACAGTGAGCTACCGGTAAGCAAATCGTTGAACAAAAGGAAACAAGGATATATCTCTGACTACTCTTGGCAGCAAACAGCCAATGCCGCATATATTTCATCAAAGAAATTTAATTGAATCCTTTTAAACTTTTCAAGAACTTAGCTACAAGTCTGTTAGTCGGACGAATAACTTATAAATCACAAGAATATTTCGGGCTACGCCCCTTGTCACATAATATTGTACATTATGCATGGTATTACATGTGACACAGATACATGATATTGCATATAATACACAGTAGCGTTGACAGGAGGTCCAGAGATACTTTGGACCCGGCACGGGATTATTTTAGGGGCCCAACAGAAACATGAATAAACCACCGATGTTCTTTGGATGCAGTGCGTTTTTCTTATAAATTTCTTGATTTGGGGCCCAAGGGTATCATTGGTACCGGGCCAAAAATATCCTCTCAACAGCCCTGATATTATATATTATGATAATTAACTGATAAGTTACATGATAATACGTAATAATACGAATGCATTAACAGTTCATTTGCTAGTAGACTATTAAAAAAGGTTGTATCATAGTTATTACAAAGTTAAGTTAGATTTGACTTTGAAAACTGCTTCAATTCCCAAAAAATATGATCAACTCGATCAATCATATTCCCCAATGACTTGGTAAACAATTACGTCAGAGCCAAAAAAAGAAAAAATCTAACAATACAGGCTACTTAAGTTCTAATACGTATTTACAAAATGTTTACTTCTCAAGTGAATTTCAAAAGAACGACGTTAAAATGGAACACAATAACTTACTCATACAAAGTGACTCGACACTCGATGTAATAATTAAACAAAGCTTAAAAGAAATTATAAATCTACCAAAACAAGGACATAGGGACGTAGCTAGAAAGAAAATTTTGGGGAGACAAAAGCAACTGTTAAAGGGACAAACGTCATTTAACATGAATTACAATGGTATTAAAACGTTACAATATAGCAGGGCTACTCAACTAATGGACCGCGGTCCGAATCCGGACCTTCTGGGTGTTGAAGGTAGACCTCAGGCTGCTAGAAGAATAACTTCATTGCCACATTTTAGCAGGCTTGTTCATGGGAATGGGATTCCCACGGGAATCCCATGGGAAATGTCCCATGGGATGGGATGAGATGGGACAGCACGAATTGCATTTCCCATGGGACAGTAGCTAGACATTTTTATTTAAAAATATTTTAGACAGATTGTCAGAAATTCTTCTTGCAAAACTTTAAAATTAATACGATATGTTATGCTTGAATTGCTTTCATGGTTTACTTCACAATCATACAACACTCAAGTCCGAAAGTCATGTGGCCTGGTGTAAGGTGCTGCAGTCTGACAGACAGTTCGAGGTTTTGGAGGTTGTAGACATAAGCAGTGGCGTATCCTGGTTGATTTTCGTAGGCATGCAATGTAGGGAGGGTTATAGCCAATGTAAGGGGTAAGAAGTATTGGCAGAACTTTCACAGTATTATTGAAGAAAAACTTTGGCCATATTGCGGCAGTTCTTTGGCAGTTAGTGCGGCATTCCTTACTGGAGTTGACATTTCAGCCAAAATAGAAGACATGGTCAAGTCAGTTACTCAGAAGAAAAGGAATGTAGACATCAATAAATGGGCCAATAGCTGGATCGCTTTTTCTAAGTCTGTTGTTGCAACTGTGATTTCATTCATAAAGGATTTAAATCTTTCATCTGAATCATCTGATGTATGTGAAGTAGCAGGAACTGTAGAACAAAATCCAACAAGTGACTTTGACTTACTTTTTGTTCCTCCACCAAACAAAGCACTTAAATTTGGTACCCCTATAATGAGCAATTGCATTGAGGAGGAAGTCAACACATTTCAAAAATTACGGCAACCAAGTTCACAACCATTAGATTATTGGAAAAATGAACACAGGTTTCCACTGCTAAAAGCTGGTGCGAAAATTGTGTTGGCCATACCAGTGTCATCGGCAGCGGTAGAGCGCTTATTTAGTGCTGCAGGATTGTTGTTGAGTAAGTTACGAAAGCGGATGTTACCTGCTGTTGTTATAAACTCTGTGTATAGCAGATTTGCTTGTAACAAGAAAATGGTTGAGAAACTATCCGAACTAACTAAATCATCACTATCAGAAGCAGTTGAAGTGAAAGAGCAGGAAATTGAAAATTTGCTGAATGAGCACAGTGACTTGGAATATGAGTGCCAATGATAATGAATTGTCATAGATAGACAACTTTTCTGAACTTTAAAGTTAACAAAGTCAATAAATTTTGTCGTTTTGTATCTCTTTTTGTACATTTAGTCCTATCTAGTACACATTGGACTTAAATTTCCATAAATTTAATAACATTTATTGAATTGTATTTTGATGGGAATCCCATGGGATGGGATGGGATGGGACGGGACAGGCATGAATTGCTATGGGATGGGATGGGACAGAAAAAAATGTCCCATGGACAAGCCTGCATTTTAGAGCTTCTGAACAGATTTTCACAATAGAAAAGCAATTTTTTGCGATTTTGCAAGGAGCTGGGGGCTTCGCCCCCCAGACCCCTAACGTTTTGCCATTTTCTCTGATGTACGATCCACACAACTACAGTAGAAAAAACACAATACATTTTTTTCCTTTTTTATTTCTTTGTTTGTGTCAGACAAAAATCCAAGTCGTGTTACATACTACCTGAAAAGTGTTTCGGTGCTCGTACTGGTTGTTTAATTTTCGTGGTTGCATGTGAAATATTCACCGGACCGCAAAAATATTCAACTTGTCAAACTGGACCTTTGCTAACATTACTTGAGTAGCCCTGCAATATAGTATTGACACATATTTTTTATGGGGCAAGATACAATATTCCTGTGGGGGGGGGGGGGGAATCGCTCCTCCAAGCTCCCGGCGGCTACGTCCTTGTACGGACATAATGGAAAATTGTTCCCAATGCTATCCTAAAGTTTGCAGCGGGATAAGCAATGATTAACTAATCATTATTTACAAAAACTATGTAATCATATTTACAAAATTGATAAAGCTTCTTACTAAATAACGTAGCCTACATTGGCAGCCCATCAACAAGCTTCAAAACCGTTACTTCGGTTTTGTAAAATTTAATTGAACTTCTTTTGAAATTTTAATGTTAGGCCTTGAGGTTGCATTTGCAGTCGTTTCTAAACATTTTAGATTGTGTTGTACTATTTTAAGACCGTTGTCTTCATTCTCATCTTGACCGAAGTACATACACTGAATTCGAATTTTAAGTTCATTGTCGAATTCAACCCAAGCTTTTTCAAGTTTTTGTTGTTGTACATAACAACATCCCAAGACTTTATGCGAATCGCCAATTACATCGAAAGGAAGTTCAACGCTTTTTGATAGCAACAATGCTTTCCGTGCATACGTTACAGCCCTTCTGGAGTTGGTAAGCTGAACGTAGCAAAAAGCAATACAATTAAGACATGATGCGTAATCAATTCCGTTTAACAAATTAATAGGATCTTTATATCCAGCTGGTACCTCATGATCATAAAAACATAGGTTTAATACAGTTTTTTGACAAGACAAGGCTTCCTCGTACAAGCCAAGATTAAAGTTACTGTGAGCTCCAAAGGAACACAAATCTCCAACAGCTTCATTCATGTCAAAGTAATCTTCCTCAGACAAGGACTCGCTCTGAAATTCACTTTCGAAATCTTCAGTGAGTTTAATCACAGATTTATATTGTTTCATGTAGTATAAACACGAGCACGTATCTACTAAAATGTTCAATTTTGTTTCAAGACAAATGCTCTTAAGTTTTAGCAACGATTTTAATATTTTTAAACATTCATCATATTCTCTGTTGTTCTTGTGTGTGCCAGCAACCATGCTTTCAATCCACACCCTCCATTCATCATCAAGGTCGCTTTGACATAATCTTGAAAATGGCTGCCACTCTTCAGATAACATGTCTACAAAGTTTAAACGCATTATCACTTCTAATTTCAACTGAATATCTGGATCAAAAAATTGATTTAACGTTTTACTGTTATGATCAAGATCTATTGAGCTTTGAAGTTGCTCTACTGTAACGAAGTAGTCAACTAGGCTTTTTTTGCCAACAATGTTTGCCAATATCAACGCAATATCATCTTCTCTGATGATGTCGCTTTGCTCCTCACACGTTGAGTACATTTCCAATCGGATTTGACAGGCCAGGGCTACAGCGTAAGACAGCTTATTGGCAGAAGTCCGTTTTAAAGTTTTCTTGCGATAAAGGCATGCAATGATTTCAAAACAAGAAGATGCATTGATAGAATAGATTTTTCCCAAAGCTACTACATACAGTGTTATACTACGATAAAGCACTTGCTTGATATTGCAAAGATTCAATGTTTGCACAACTTTAAGATTGAGAAAAGGGTCAAAACTTCCCATTTCATCACGAAGTTTTGCTACGTAATTCTCTTTTTGAAAGTTATGCTTTACAACGGATATAATTTCTTCGACAAGTATTTTATAAGTTATTTCGTCGCCTGATACAAAGCATGGGTTACTCAAAATATCGGCCAGATGATAACCATTTTTCAAGTCCTCTTCGCTTTTCAAGTGTAATACCATTTGACTTACGGGTTTGATGAGCTCTGTTGTAAATTTTTTTGTTTTAGTTTTTTCTGATCTTCCAAGAGGATTCTTGCAAGCATGAGGAGCGAATCCATCTGGAGAAATTCCGCATTTTGTAAAGTTATCATAAAACCAATCACCTTCTGGAGTGTCTTCATCATTTAAATAAGGAATGTTTAAAAATCTGAGTACAGTTTCTTGCAAGTTTATAAGAATTATTCCAAAAATTACTGAGAACCAGCGGAAATATTTCAAACTTGACTTGTAACTTTTTTCATATTGCACTCCTTCTTCCAACACAATGGCGCTTTCAAAATCCGAATAAGGAGTGATCTCATTTCTAGCCAGAGATCCCATTCCGATAACAGCATATTTACATGGTGGGTTTCCTAGAATACATTCACACTTTTGTGCTATAGAGCACATAATGCTTTTGTAATGATTTGAAACCATGCTGTTAATTTCTTTTACTTTGATTACGATTTTCTTTTTTTGTCGGTTTTCAGCAACGCCATTGGTTGGTTTTGCAATGTCCTTCAGTACTTGCAGCTCATTTGATGTTTGACTTCTCATTGATTTTATTTCATTTGAGATTTCCTGGGAAAACGCTACTAAATCTTCATTTTTATTTTGCGCATTTGCTGTTTTCAAAACCAATTTACAGAGACTTTGGAGATTCGTTTGAAATTCAATATTTGTCGGTTGTCTGACTATTGCAGAATTAAATAAAGCTGCGCTTCGTATCCAGTTAAGTTTGTCACGGGGTTTGTCAGCTGATTTTTCTTTAAAATACAATCCCATTTCATTCAAGATAGGCGCAGTTTGGACTGGGTCAAGCTCTCCTCCATTTTCATCGCAAAATTGTTTTAATTTCTTTGCTAATTGCACTATTTTAATGCGCAACTTTTTGCTTGGCAGTGCAGAAGAAAATACAGTTTTTCGTTTCATGGTTTGATTGAAGTTAATTTTTATGTAGATTGTTTAAATCTTCACATATTGGTAAAGTATTTTGCATTGTGAGTCCACTGGCATCTCCACAATAGGCCTAACAACACAGACTTTTGTAAACCAAGTCGTCATTTACGATGCATAAGGTTATTGATTAAGCCTACTAGAGGCAATACAACTTGAGGAAAATTGACCTTAAGCAGAAGATAGACAACCGACTCTATTAAAACTATCACCTACTTCCTGAAATTCCTAACAGCTGCAAAACAATAAGCATAACTTCGATAGGATGCTTTTAGAAAAGTGATGATCGCTACCCGGTAGTCTCAAAATGCACTCGGATAGAAGAGATATTTTTACCTAGTTTGCGGCCCAAACCCCAATACAACGACCGTCAGCTTTTGGACCGGTCTATGGTTTGAAAGGCACCATGTTAAAATAATTCAGTTGCTGTTACCAACGCATAGGGACCCAACACTGAACTGAGGGAGAAAGGAGCGAAATGGAACTGCATTGTTTATGACACGCGTTCTTTCTTCGTTTACGAAAAAACAAAACAAGAAAAACAGACTTTAAAATGTAGCCTACTTGTCAAAAATAGCAACATAGTAACTCGGTAACATTAATACACACCCCTGGATCATTGACTAACCCTATTTTCAAACGAATGTCGTCTGCAATACCTCTCAGAAGCGTATACTCATCATAGCGACTACTCATACAACTACAAAAGTTATTCACCTAATTACAATTCAAAAATATCCCTAAACTGGGGCGACCTACATATCACGCAGACAAACTGTAAATACAGCACTATGATCAGGAACCCGTAATCTGTATGACACAGTGCAGCCCAACAACCCATTAATTGACCTTTATACACTTCGTTGATCAATCATTAACGTAAGCAAAGGTGATTGATATACAGTATCAGTATCTCTTCCAATAAATGCAAAGCAGTAATTGTTTTTCTTTGTTAAAGATATTTGCTTTGATCAAATATATTCCGTGTTCATGTGAATGTGTGGGTGAAATTTTGCATCACTTCCGTTGCTATATACTGTAGGCCAGAGATGAATGTGTGGGTGAAATTTTGCATCACTTCCGTTGCTATATACTGTAGGCCAGAGATGTACGTATGCGCCGCAAATTCTACGCCGCATACTTGCGGCGTAGACTTTTTGTTTGCGCTAACGCTTGCGGCCACATTTTTTTGGATAGTTTGCGCTTGAGGCTGCGCCGTAAAGTTTTCGCGGTTGTTTAGCGCATAGCGTCAACGCATACTTTTTAATGTCTTAGTTGTTGTTTGCAATTTTTTTGTCAAACTGCGAAATGTTGACGTCTTGCAATTGCCCATTGTTCTAGTGTTGTGTTACAGTGTCGTCTATTGTTCAGTCAGCTGGAGTTTGTTTGTATATCGCACTACTGCCTTTGACGCTATAGAGCAGTGGTTCCCAACCTTTTTTGGTGTCGGGGCCGAATTTCAAACTTCAGAGTACGTATGGAGCCGCATAAAAACACTCAAGTAATTATAGCGAAAATTTTAAAGCATGAAAGCATGTAGCCTACCAACGAATAGCAACACTAACAAGAAAAATAACACAAATCAATTTAATGTCCAACTTGGTATTGGCTTTGAGCTTTAACAAGTTTGTCAAAGCGAGGCGCAATTGCAGAGGATGCAATGCACTTTGTTGTCTACCTCAGTTTGAAAATACTTTTCTTCCCAAGCACTTTGAAAGACCCGACTCTCCTGCTTTATAGATTTATAGCGGCAATAACTTACTGCTTTTCTCAGTCTGTTTTAATGGACCTACCATAAATTTTACACGTTTTGAGGTGTGTTGAGCATCACACCATACCAACCTAATTATTTCACTTAATGGTTTATGATTCACAATAAGTAGACAATGGGCCATTCACAACAGTATAAACTAGGCCAGGGCTTCTCAAACTATGGGTCGCGACCCCAAATGGGGTCGCGTAATGAAATTTTGGGGTCGTAATGAAATTCTAGTGCCGGTGGGTTGTAGTCTTGCCATGATGTCAATTGACCGCAACCGTCGGTGCGAACTGTCGAACGATAAAATATAATCAATCGCAACAATTGATGCATTGTTACGCTATCATTGCTGTAATGTGCTGACCAAAAGTAACCTTACCGCTCGCATTATGATTTCAGAGTAGCTTATCAACTAGTTTCTGAAGGAACGTAGACTAAAGTTTAAAGCAGTTACAAGATTAATTGACTATGGATCAGTAGTTAGGTTCCGTAGATTCATGCGGTAACAATTGCAAGCACAAAGAAAACAATTGATAAGTCAGAAAGAAAAAGAAAATATAATGATCAAAATGATCCGTTTTAATGTCATTAACGTGGATGTCCCCATAATGCAACAAAACTTTAATTGCAACAAAACTGTTGGTGTTTTATTTAAATCCAAGATGTTGAAACTTGACTTTAATCCGATCATATATTTAAATGAAAAACGTATCTGCTTTGAGACCTAGTGAAATATTTAGGAGTAATAATTAACGACTTGCTATCCGATGATGAAGACACGAAACGGCAATTACGGTCGTTGTATTGTGCTGGAAACATGTTAAAAGCAAGGTTTTCCAAATGTTCGATTGCTGTTAAAAATGTGTTGTTTCGTTCCTATTGTATGCCTTTTTATGCCTGTCAACTATGGTGCAACTATCTTTCATCCAGTAATAATCGCTTACGTGTTGGATACAATAATTGTTGCAGAATGTTGTTTAATTTGCAGAGACGACGCAGCATCACCTCTGCATTCGTTGATAACAATACCACAACTTTTCAAGCTCTCATTCGTAAAAAATTATACCAGTTTGTAACACGATGTAACTTGTTTTCCAATCAATAAATTTATGAAATAATGCCAACAGACTGTTACTATCAATCTTTGTATGTGGTACAATGCAACTCAGCTCTTCGGAGTTGAGTATCTGCTTTGTTTCTACATTTTATGTTTGACTGTAAAATGGACCATGTTGAGTCTGATGTAAATAAATAAATACATAAATGGGGTCGCATAGAAATATATTTTTCAAAATGGGGTCGCAGAACAAAAAAGTTTGAGAAGCCCTGAACTAGGCTACAAGGTGTAAGATGTAAAATGAAAAGTTCACTGACAGTGCAACCTCTACGACATAACGACAATGCAGTTGGTAAACAATTTTAACTTCGTAAACAATTTTGACAAGTCAAAAAATAATCGCCCTAATTATTATAAATGGATTTTTTACATTTTTTGTGGGATTTTTAGGGGTCAATGAGAGCCGCAAGAAGGCTAGCTTGGAGCCGCATGCAATTCAATTTTCAATTCAATTTATTTTTCTTTGTCAGAATACAAAAGAAATGATATTGTGAAAAAGAAATACAGTAACAAAACCAACAAAAGGAAAAGGTGGCAAAACCATAATGGTTTAAGACGTGCATAAAAGGATCTAATATTGCGGTATATGCATCGATAAATATAGTTAAGCACGGCCACCAAACCTGATACATTAAAACAAGTAGATGAATAAGTTAAGAATCAGTCGCCTCCTCGTTCCTAAAACAACTGGAGCGTCAATTCTTAAAGCAATGAGAACACGACTGAACCCAACAACATCACAAAAACAAACTAATACACACGCACATATTGTAATTACATAAGGGACTATCAAAACAAGGACTATTTACAGGTTTTATACAGAAATAAAGTGTTCGCAGCAACGAAATTAAGTAGCTTATAGAATGCAGAACAAATACACAATATGGCAGCTCATTATTAAGATAAAATAGTTAAAAAAGCTTTGTTTTTTAAATTAATTTCCAGCACATGTAAGAGCATAAGAAGTATGATGATATAGCAGCGTGTTTTTCGTATTGCCAATAAGAGTTGAATCATCTTTTATAGCGTCAGTGAAGGATGGAGTGTTTTGGTATCGCTAATGAGAGGTGGAGATTCTTTGGTAGTGCCGATGAAGGATGTAGTGTCTGAGCTGTTTCAAGCATCTTTTCCAAACCAATCTAAACAATAATCTTACGAAAAGTCAAGCGATCCTCTGAACAAACATAATAGCTTATAATAATCAGGGGGTAGTTAGATGCAAGCTTGTAGTAACTTAGTGATATATTCTTATCTGGCAATATAAAATTATGCAATACAGTATAGTAGCATATTCATGGAAGAGTAAAGATAGTAATCATCATCCTTAACTATTCGGGTGTAATATATGATAAGATATAGCCTACGTATATTAAGATATGTTAATGTATAATATAGTAATATATGATATGTAGGATAAATTTACAAAAGTGGCATTTGGAAAGGCATGCTATGCCAGGATTTGGTGTAACAATCAATAATACAGTCAGAAAATTAAAGAGTTATAGCATAGGTTGTTAGAGGTTGATTTTCAGAACGCAAGTGCTTTTTCAGGTTACTGCAAAATATTGAAAAGGTTTCAATTTCAGTGACGGTTTTCGGGAGATTGTTCCACACTTTAACTCCACTAAACTGGATGGAATGTTGAGTCAGTCTTTTGGAGAAGTAGGGGAGGAAAAAGTTATTGTTGCTTCTGGTTGATATTGAGTGCAAATTGTTATTAAGTTGAAATAGAGAATTAAAGCATTGGGGTAAGTGATTGTGTTTGAGTTTGAACATAAATTTTGCAGTTTCTATTGTGTATAGTTCGTCAATTGTGAAAAAATTATGGGATTGAGAGTGATTTGATTCATGTTTTGCAATCATTTTTATAAATTTGTTGCAAATCTTTTGAAGTTTATTTAAAACAGTTACATGACCATGCTTCCATACACTTATGCAATACCGGAGATTGCTTTCGATTAAGGAATGGTAAAGGCAAATCAGATTGTTGGTGTTTAAGTAGGACTTAACCTTGCAGATCACTCCAAAGTTTTTGCGAAGTTTTTGCAGTAAGGATAGCATATGGGGTTTCCATGACAAGTCTTCACTCAGCAGAATGCCCAGAAAACTGATAGTGTTGACACGTTCAATGGGTTGATTGCATATAGACAGTGTGTAAGAGAGGTTTGAAAGTTTATTGGTATTATTGAATAACATATATTTTGTTTTTTTTACATTTAGTGATAGCTTATTTGCTGCTAACCAGTTTGTTACTCCTGTCATTCTACTCCTGTCATTCTACTCCTGTTTACTCCTCCTACTCCTCTCATGCGGCTCTAAGAGCCGCGGTTGGGAATCACTGCTATAGAGTCCCGCGTGGAGACTAAAGTCTTGCAGAAAAAAAGAAAGAATTAGTTAAAACAACTTAGGCCTACTGAGAAATTAGTAAATTACGGGTCAGAGCAGGAATGTAATGTAAGCAAGCAAGTAGGTAGGTTGATAATGTCGCTCCATGTAAAATGTAAACAATGACTTGGCTTCATAGTGTGAAGTATTTTTAGTCAAGCAGTGTTGAAGGCGTTTGTAAGCAATTGTGAGCACTTTAATTTATTTTAGTTAAGTCTTGCATTTTGGGGCAAATCAGAAACTTCTCAGGCAATGAGCAGTGCAGCCTATCTAAACAAACTCAAATATTTGGTCTCCGACCGTGATTGCTTGCATGATGTTGTACTCTGTATGTGATATGTGGTACTAGTACATTACTTTGCCGGTTATTCTTGTTGTAGGCTATGTAGCGTAGTAATGTGTAGGCCTACATACAGTAGGCTATCAAGCTAAGGTAATTTTTACTTGACAATTTATACATTCTGTTGCGTAAGTATGTACTTATATATGTTTTGTAACTTGATGAGCAGTTTAGCAAAACATGCATCCAGGGGCCAATTGTGAGAGGCTTTTGAGTAGCTGGTCACAGCGGTAAACCATAATCTCTTCGTGGGAAAATTGTAACATAAAGTTCCCGGATCCGTTCGTCTGCATGTAATGACCGAAAAAGAAACACTCCTCGAAACGCCTTTTCAAAAAGTGTATTCCTGTAAAATTAGCCCGCGGCTATCGAAAATGGGACGCAACACCGTACGCCTCTAAAACTGTCACTACAGAACAGATTACTTGGATAAAAGACGGAAAATTTGTCCAGCTAGCAAGCACCAAGCAAACAGTTAAACTTGCGACTGACTTCCAACAAACAATTTTACGAATGACCAGAATAGATAGCAATATCTCAAATGCACGTACGCAGTACTGTGACGCAATAGTGAAAGACATTGTCACGCAATTCAAACCGGTGTTCAAAGGTAGTGATGCAATATTTCATCAGGTCTTACGACCGATGGTGCAATATTTGGACATTTTCTAGCAATTTCCATGACGTAAGATGCCAGCTAGGTTAAGTAGACCATAACGGTTTTTATATGACGTTTGATTTGGTGAACAAAATTGTCGGAAACAGTAGCCTACTGCTAATAACACTAGTAGGCTAATGCTAACTATCCCTGAATGCTAATAGCAAAGAGTTGTGCAGTTCAGAATCTAAACTTGCTTGTTTCTGGCAGTTTTGTCTTCCATTAACCCACTTTTTAAAAATTTAATCAGAAAAAAGCATAGAGCTTACTGAGAGAATTATGGCATTAAAAGCAACATCAGTCTTATTCAAACGGAATCATTTTAAAAATAGTGTTTTTTATAATGGATTTTTAGGGAGCGACAGTTAGTATATTACTATAGGAGCGACAGTTAGTATAATACTAGAATTTTCTTGATAGGCACTCGCCACATATCAAAGTTGTTAAAAAACTCTGAGGCTGAGAGCCACTGCAACCAGACGAAGGAAGCCAGCGACAACGAACCCCGTGGGCTACTCCATGCTCTTTATGAGGACACTGGCGAAGACAGCATAGACGAGGTTGTAAAAGCGTACTTGGAAGAGAGGCCACACAAAGGACCATTAACCGTGGGCGCTTTTCCAACGAAACATTTCCAAAATACTTTTTTTCGCTACAACACGCCAATACCTTCCAGTGCTGCGGTTGAAAGAATGTTTTCACCGGGGCAAAGACATATTGAAACCAAAACGCAGCAAAATGTCAGATGAACACTTTCAGATGCTTGTGTTTCTTCGTGGAAATTCAAAATAAAACTTGTTTGTTTCGAGTGGTTTATACCGTGTGAATGTTTGGCACCTAGCAAACAAAATAAGTTTGCGCTAGTGTATGCGCTGACGCTGTCGCCGCCAACTTTTTTTACAAGTTGCGTTGACGCATGCGGCGTATAGTTTTTCGAACGTTTGCGTTTGCGCTGACGGCGTCAATATTTTTTGTATGCGTGTACATCACTGCTGTAGGCCTACCGTACTGTAGCCTATATAGCAAGATTCATCTATGCCTTTTCTCTACACGAATTGATTTTTCTGCACCATCTAAGTTATGTAAGACAGACATTTCTAAAGCATCTACTTCTCGCTTGTCATGTCAATTCATGATTTAGTCCAGAGGTTTTCAACCTTTTTTTGCACCGCAACTCCATCGGAGCAATCAATGTAGCCTCTCGACCCCATACCAGTGGCGGCTGTCCTAATAGGCTGCAGTCTGCCCTCGTGAATTCGCATCATTATGCAAAAATCATCAAATCATCATCAAACCAATCCTCAAATCATCATCTCTGGGCAATCCAGTTAACAATGATGCTAATCCTTGGTTGTGATTGTTTAAGCTGTTTCAGTTAAACATTTTTGCAGCCTATCCAAATAGCCACGAGCCGCCACTGCCCCGTAGAAATATTCAATGAAAGCGTATTTAATGCAAAATGTAACATAATTTGATTCATACCGATATCCGATCTATGTCGTGTTTTGTTGTTCGAATGTAAACTTTAGGATAGAAGTAGGGGGTTGCTCACTCAAAACGAAGGTGGACAACTGGAGAGTCATGGTGCTTCGACAAAATTTGGTGCAACTGCAGCTTGAGGTCTATCATATGTCGCCTGCTCAGGTGCAGCAGATGTGATCTTTTCACGAGTGTACAAAGTGTGCATTGCCAAAATAAATGTATGGAAATACGTGCTATCATGTTAATTTCATACATTTCAAAACATAATACAGTATAGCAGCGGTAAACTTCACGCTACAGCGGTAACGGTAGGTGTAGTATCAAACTGCTGCAGAAAATTTCTACAAAATTCTCCCAACACCCAAATTTGAAGCAAAATATGACATTTCATTTGATGAGAATGAATTTACGTAAAAGCAAAGAACACTTTTTGCAGTTCTGCATAATTTTTGAATTTTACAGTGACCCTTCAGCTGTCCATATAGCAAGAAAAATCAATAAAGTGGGTCGTCCCGGTATTTCACTATCCTAGATTATGGGAGAAAGTATATTGAATAAAAGCTGCATTTTCGTCAATTGAGTTTATAGCGATCTTTTATGCATTGATTCAAATCACTTTTAGTGAGATAATTGGTGCTGCATCTCTTTAACAAGCTTGTCAGTGGAACTGTTGTCGAAAAAACTTTTATACAGAGTAGCCTACACATTGAGGTTTTTAAAATGATACTGGAAACGATAATGAAAAATCAATATTTGCCTTAGGATTCCAAATAACCTCGCTTTTTGTCATAGTGTGGTTGCTGAAACTTTAGCTTGCACAAAGCAACGTACAACGATTAGGTGAATAATATTGAAAGCTTTCCTATTGTTGTAACGTCTAAAAGTTTGAACAATAGAGTAATCCCATGTCGAAAAATGGTTGATTGCAAAAAACAGTTCTCATTATTTTATTGTAAAAAAAAGAATGGAAAAAGGTGCTCAAGCGTCTTGCCACCCCCCAAAAATGGCTTAGAACCCCCATGTGAGTCGCGACCCCAGGTTGAAAACCTTACCAGTTTTAGATCTTGATATAGTTGGTTGGTTGATTTTGAATCTTTATCTTCGAACTGACAAAGCCTTGATTGGTTATTCCTGGTAGTTTCGCATACTTGTAGAGGCTTTTGACACCGGGCCGGTTACCGAGATTGGCAGAGTGAAGTTTTCCGATTTGTGCCGGTGAATTATCCCATTCACTAGGTGCCGCTGAAAGAAGGGCAGTCCTAAAATGCGTTGCTCAAGCGCACACCCCGAGAGTCGAACTTGCGCCGCGTGATTATGAGCCGGGCGCGTAACCACTGAGCTAATAAACCTTACCAGTTTTCGATCTTGATATATTATTCACTGTCGTTCCTACGAACACTTTGTTTTATTTATAAACTAAAGTAGCCTATGTGCATAGTTTTTGGATTGTAAGTACTGTTTATATTTCTATATGCTTTAATGCTTGTGTTTTGATTTTTGTATTGGTTGTTAGGTTCAGTCGTCCCGCATGGCTTCAACAACTGGCGCACCTCTAGTTGCTTTAGGTATGGGGAACCTACTGGTTTTTTTAACCAATTCATCTGCTTACAAACTGTTAGGTTTAGTGTCGACAATTTAAGATTTCGATAAAACGTCTGTCAAGCTATAACACTAGTTTGATGGCTTGCTTGCAAATGACACCTTACATAAAACGGACAAAGGGACTACACAAAGCTACATGTTTGTTAGGCAGCCGTTCTGTGATTTACAGATCTAAGTTATTTTAAACAAATTCATACAAAGAATGCTAGCCGTTCAGCACATTTTGACATATCGACGAAAAACTTTTAGTGCTTGTATGGACAAATCTTCGTTGTGTGAGCCTCTGGGGCCTAGGGGATCAATTCTTTAAGAACCCCAGATTCACGATGTTCTCGAACTACATTGGAAGGCAGGGCTGCTGGAGAGCAACCAGTCTTTGGTTTCATCATCCAAAGTGCGCAGACCTTTCACTCTGTTAAGGTGGCTTGAAGACGGTACAATCGTTAATGATGTGGTCTACGGTCTGTTCCTCAGCACCACATTCACAAGAAGAGAAAGAGGCCATTCTCCAAAGGTGCATGGTCGAGCGGAAAAGCCTGGTTTAGCGACAGATAAACCATCAGGGTAGGCTTAAGTTATTGTTAGATATATTCAGTTCAGTAAGCCATAAAAAGGGCCGTAGGCATTTTTCTCTGTAGAGCAGCGTACTGTTCATACATGAGAGAAACCAAGGGCTTTAGTCGAGGGGCACCACTCCGTAATCGACGGCGTGCCTTTTAGTGTCCTTCCCAATACACAGCCACATGCTCTTGAGCGGTGTCGAATCGGTGCCCTTGCGAACGTTGCATACATTTCATTTAGGCCTACCCTATTTTCGTCGCCTATAAAGAGGACACAAAAAAACAAGAAACAGATTGACTGAACGTTTAACTTATTTTTTTCTCATTTTTAGTGCTTCCTTAAGACAACAAATGATTTATTTTTAAGAGTCAGCAAAAAGTGAAAAAAAGACATAATTTTTAGGCAGTTTCAGTCAGACAGCAATAATCGCAAAATGTGACAAATCAGGCATGACCTCCAGGTCAAACCTCAACTTTTTTCAACAAGGAATGGTCAGCTTTAACGAAATTGTTAAATTATTTGCAAGAAA
The DNA here is from genome assembly GCF_918807975.1 of Aplidium turbinatum. Lineage (NCBI taxonomy): Eukaryota > Metazoa > Chordata > Ascidiacea > Aplousobranchia > Polyclinidae > Aplidium > Aplidium turbinatum. The sequence goes on along the minus strand of NC_137481.1, from coordinate 21,180,396 downwards.
TATGACTAAAACAGTAGGCTACGCATTACCGTTAAGATGCTAAAAACGGCATGAACTAAAAAGCTGTTCCTTTCCTTGCAAAGCTGTAGGCCTATTCATGCCACGATTTCGCTTGCTGTAAGTTAAGTGTTATAGGCTACACATTGCACTTTTAGACATTCGTTTCGATTTGTTAAAGTACCAAACGAACCAAACTGAGTTGGTAATCAACAACCTTTACAAGCATTGTATCAATATAAAACGTATGTAGGTGAAAGAATAATTTTTTGTGAAAGTGTGAGCATGGCCTTTAAAATGTCGTTTAATATCTTACAGTGAACCAGGCAATGAACGTTCAACAACGGTTCCATAAAATGCCCCAATTTCTTGTAGAGTTTATAAATGAGCATGTTAGCCTACATTGGTATACAAAATGTTTAGAAAACAAATAGCCTACTGCCCTACTAGCCGTCGCTGAAACGTCATCAAGCAATACAATTCCCGTTGAAAATATAAGCATGAAAACCCAAACTGTCAAAAAAGAGGATATTTCAGCATTTTTTAGTGTCCTCGGGGGACAATTCGTTTTTCTTAAAAAAAGAGGACAAATCCTCTTAAAAGAGAACATATGATAGCCCTATTTCATTACCTTGTAACATTACGATTCTTGAAATTGAATGAGGCTGTTCACCAGGCATTAAATTAAATGATATGAGATGTTCTACTGGTGCAAATTAAGCTAAACTATCACAAGATGTATACAGTGACAATCTGCTTTTATTCCGACGTTTCGTCAATCAGACACGACTGACTTCTTCAGGGGGCTAGACCAGGTAGTGACTACTTGTCTAGCATGGCAAAACACAGGACATATTGCTGAAAACAACTAAACATGCAAAATGAAAATTCAACTTCTGGACAAAAACTTATCGCGCGCAAAGTTTGAAATAAGTTAGAAAAAAGGGGGACTTAATTGCGATCAACAAGAAACTTAAATAACAACAAGATAGGAGAGTGAACGGCATGAGTCATGAATCGAGTTTTGTACGCACTACTGCACAGTTTTACAATCAGCATGAAACCAATTTAAAAAAACGTCAAATCAGCACTTACAATAGTTTTTTGTAGATAGCGGGAAAAGAGATGCCATCATTGCGATTCATTACATGAGGCTTTTGATTGATGAACCAACTTTCAGAAAACATTCGCTTTTTATAATCACTTTCAACTTTTAGAATTTTAGAATTGCTCCAAGTTATTTTATGATCTGAAGTTATGGCATGCATGCAAGGAGCGGAATGTTCAGGGCGTTGATATTTGAAAGCTCTTTTGTGTTCATTAATGCGAGATTTGAGATCTTGTTTTGTTTGGCCAACATAAATTAAATTGCAATCATCACAAGAAACTTGGTACACTAAACCTGAGATTTCGCTTTGATTCAAGGGGTCTTTTAAAGATGGCAAAAATTTACTTATTGTCAAGAAAGGTTTCAAAGCGACTTTTACACCAATTTCATTTAAGATACGCCGAATTTTTTCAGAAACTCCCTTAACATAAGGTAAAGAAACAAAAGACTTATACTGGGTAGATGGGGGTACTAAACTTTTAGGTTGTCGTTGGCAAGCATGCTTTCTTGGAAATCCATTGAGGCGCAAAGTATTGTGTAATGCTTTGTTCTGTCGAGATCTCAAATCTCGCATTAATGAACACAAAAGAGCTTTCAAATATCAACGCCCTGAACATTCCGCTCCTTGCATGCATGCCATAACTTCAGATCATAAAATAACTTGGAGCAATTCTAAAATTCTAAAAGTTGAAAGTGATTATAAAAAGCGAATGTTTTCTGAAAGTTGGTTCATCAATCAAAAGCCTCATGTAATGGATCGCAATGATGGCATCTCTTTTCCCGCTATCTACAAAAAACTATTGTAAGTGCTGATTTGACGTTTTTTTAAATTGGTTTCATGCTGATTGTAAAACTGTGCAGTAGTGCGTACAAAACTCGATTCATGACTCATGCCGTTCACTCTCCTATCTTGTTGTTATTTAAGTTTCTTGTTGATCGCAATTAAGTCCCCCTTTTTTCTAACTTATTTCAAACTTTGCGCGCGATAAGTTTTTGTCCAGAAGTTGAATTTTCATTTTGCATGTTTAGTTGTTTTCAGCAATATGTCCTGTGTTTTGCCATGCTAGACAGGTAGTCACTACCTGGTCTAGCCCCCTGAAGAAGTCAGTCGTGTCTGATTGCCGAAACGTCGGAATAAAAGCAGATTGTCACTGTATACATCTTGTGATAGTTTAGCTTAATTTGCACCAGTAGAACATCTCATATCATTTAATTTAATGCCTGGTGAACAGCCTCATTCAATTTTCAGCATTATCAGAAAAGAATATGGCAAGGACGCAGGCGCGAATCTAAGAGTTATTTTCGGGGGGGGCCAGAAAATTTGAAAATCAATTAAAAAGAAAGAAAAGGCTAAACAGATATGAACAATGATACTACGACATACACGATATGCTATAAAATAGACATTAAAAGAACTATTTTCATCAATTGTGATGCCGAGGGACTAATATCAGCTGTTTAGAAGCTTATCAAACCATTTGATGCGGAAACATACAATTTCTACAATTTTTTACAAAATTTCGGGGGGGGCCCGGGCCCCCTGGGCCCCCCCCATAAATCCGCGCCTGCAAGGACGTGTTAAGAAAAGCGAGGAAACTTGTGAATGAAAATTTGAAGATTAGCAAATTATATCAGCATCTCAAGTTTAATCATTGCTGTTTGAGAGAAAGAATTCTTCCTAAAAGTCTACAGTTTTCTCCCCCTATTCGCACATCTCGTGGTTTTCGATTAGCGTCTAAACACGGTTTTGAATTTTTAAAATTGCGCATAACGGAATGTCACTTTCAAATTAAGAAGAAAAAATCATTTTATAATCAACTTTATGACTTTTTGAAGAGCAAGCTAAAGTCAGGCCATGTCCAAGATTTACTGCATTACTCCACTAAAACGCAACATTCTTCAAACAATAAAACAAAGAAAATTCATGAAAAAAAAGTTAGCTGCTTTACGACAAACACAGCTCTCAGAAAGAAATGATACATCATCGTTGACAAACCGATGGGTGAAAAATCTAAGCCAGAAAGAACTCACTAAACCTCAAATCAAAGTGTTGAAAAAAGGTCTCAATTTTGCCATTTCGCCCAAGTCAATTCCTAAATTAGATATTGTAGCGGCAACAGAAAAAGGATACAGAGGAGTAAATGACGCAGCTGGTGTTGCAATGGCCAGATCAAAGATTACTCAAATTCTGAATACGGCAAGACCCCCACCACCTAACCTTCTTCCAGAAGAAATGACAGCTTTAAAAGAACTGAAATCTGACAGCTCCATCAAAATAATGAAAGCCGATAAAGGGAACGCAACGGTAATTATGGACAGTTCTGAGTAGCCTATCATAACAAACTCTCTGAACTTTTAAATGACAATACTACATATAAAATTTTAAGACGTAGACCTAATCCTATTGCATCTATTGAAAAATCTGTAAACAAACTAGTTTGGCGATTTGCAACTCAACGAAAAATCACCATGCCAGTTTATCATCGTCTTAAGTGTAATAAGAGTGTAACTCCGAAAATCTATGGATTGCCCAAAATTCATAAAAACCACACCCCTCTTCGACCTATCGTTTCCTTTATCGGTTCGCCTACTTATAATTTATCGAAATTTTTAATTGATATTTTATCGCCATTGTTGAACCAAGAATACACTGTAAAAAATTCATCTGAGTTTGTACAATTAATCAAAAACACCTCTGTTGATTGCAATAATTGCTTTGTTTCTTTTGATGTTGTGAGCTTATTTACTTCCGTTCCTCTCAAAGAATGTTTGCAGATTATCTCTCTACTACTTTCGCAAGATAAGTCTTTACACGAACGCACTAAACTTTCTATCAATGACGTCACAGAAGCTTTGAAATTGTGTTTTGAGTCTACTGTATTTTGTTATAATAACGTTCTTTATCGTCAAATTTATGGTACGCCGATGGGTTCTTGCATTTCCCCGGTCGTGGCTAACATTTTCATGGAATACATTGAGCGCACTGCCATCACTTCATTCCATACACCACCGCAACTTTGGGTGAGATATGTAGATGACACTTTTTGCATTATAAAAAAGTCTGCGGTCAACCAATTTCATCAACATTTGAATAGCATATCTTCTTCAATTCAATTCACAACAGAACATGAAAAAAACAACTCCATATCATTTTTAGACGTCTCAGTTATTCGTCACAATGCCACAAACACGTTGACCACTACAATTTTCAAAAAACCCACACACACTGACAGATATTTAAATTTTAATTCACACCATCCCAAACATCAAAAACTTACTGTAGCTAAAACTTTGTATGACCGCATTGACACACATGTCGCAGATCCGCATGAACGTTCACGACAGAACAAAGCATTACACAATACTTTGCGCCTCAATGGATTTCCAAGAAAGCATGCTTGCCAACGACAACCTAAAAGTTTAGTACCCCCATCTACCCAGTATAAGTCTTTTGTTTCTTTACCTTATGTTAAGGGAGTTTCTGAAAAAATTCGGCGTATCTTAAATGAAATTGGTGTAAAAGTCGCTTTGAAACCTTTCTTGACAATAAGTAAATTTTTGCCATCTTTAAAAGACCCCTTGAATCAAAGCGAAATCTCAGGTTTAGTGTACCAAGTTTCTTGTGATGATTGCAATTTAATTTATGTTGGCCAAACAAAACGAGATCTCAAATCTCGCATTAATGAACACAAAAGAGCTTTCAAATATCAACGCCCTGAACATTCCGCTCCTTGCATGCATGCCATAACTTCAGATCATAAAATAACTTGGAGCAATTCTAAAATTCTAAAAGTTGAAAGTGATTATAAAAAGCGAATGTTTTCTGAAAGTTGGTTCATCAATCAAAAGCCTCATGTAATGAATCGCAATGATGGCATCTCTTTTCCCGCTATCTACAAAAAACTATCGTAAGTGCTGATTTGACGTTTTTTTAAATTGGTTTCATGCTGATTGTAAAACTGTGCAGCAGTGGCGTAGCAATGCAATATGCCGCCCTTGGATTTTTGCACGAAACGCCGCCCCTACCCCCTCCCTGACACCGTCGAAAAAGCTGATTAAAATTCCACACAACAGAAGAATTAAAGCAATTGTGTTTAATTTTATTGAAAGTTCAAAATAAAACCACTTCTTACTCAGACAGCTGAATGATTCTTTGTCTCCTGTATTTACTCTAACCCCTGGCTTGAATGGCCCTTCTTTATTCTAAAACCTTTCGGGCCCTAGTTTGATTATCTCAACTCTCATGTTATGAGTTAATGTTTCTGGCCAAGTAGCCACATTGTTATGAGAATAATAGATAGCATCTGTTTTATCTTCATCTGACAATGTTTCATTCACAGGCTTTCTGTGATCACTTTGTTATTGTTTTGCTCCAGGAAGCCTACACTTCTTCTTCCGTCTCAATTTGAGCTACCGTAGAGATTTACTGTGCTAATCTCTTCTGTTTTTTTTTTAGCAGAGGCAATTTTTACGAACTTCAAAATGACTCCTTCATTCTTTTTAGTTCCTCTTCTCTAGCTTTCTTTTTCTTTCTAAAAAATCTTCACTTTCTTTTACTCTCGTCATAGGCAAAAATTAACTTAAAAAAATTGCAACTTAATTCTTGTTCTGGAATCTGCACCACATTAGTTAAAAACAATAGCCTAGCCCATGCCCACCTAAAGATACGGCCTGATTTGTCACATTTTGCAGAAATTTCCAGGTTTTTTTAACTTTGGGCGAACGTTTAAACAAATTTTTCCAAAAATTAGATTTTTACGCTTTCTTTACTCTTTTCCCCAGATGACACAATAGGTTTTAACATCCTCACATGCTGAAAAAAAAAAAAAAATGATTTCGAAGATTTTAGTCAGACTGTTAATTTTTCAATAACAGTCTGATTTAGCGTTTTTCAACTTACCTTTTTTCATTTGCTACTGCTTCCCCAAGGCAACAAAAAAGTTTTATGTCATTAGGAAACCGCAAAAAGTAAAAACATCTCAAAAAATGTCAGTCAAACACTAGCAGTAGCTGCAGGCCTGGATTAACCATTGTGCTAGGGTGTGCTAAAGCACAGGGGCCCCGCAGACAGAGGGCCCCACTTTTCCTAAAAATGAAATAAATAGAACATTAATCTAAAAATATTATACTTTTAAATTATTATCTTAAAAAGGCTTATGGAAATAAAGCAAGTTTTAGTCATGAAAACATATACCAGATAATAAAGAATGACAAAGTTGAAGCTGCTTTCCCAAATGTAGAAACAATTCTTAGATTGTTTCTTTGTATGATGGTCACTAACTGTTCTGGAGAAAGATCATTCTCTAAGCTGAAAAGAATCAAAAACGTACTTCGGTCTACAATGACACAAGAGCGGTTGGCTAATCTGAGCCTTCTCAGCATAGAGCAGGGGTGGGCAAAGTTGTTCAAAGAAAGAGCCGCTCGCGGATAAACTATAAATACTAGCGAGCCGCAAAATCAGTTGACATAACATAATAGCAATAAAAACACAATGATTGTTTATCCGTATGAGTTTTGTACTTGACTCACTAATCTCTGAAAATTTGGACGATAAGTTGTCAATGCTGTGCGAATTAATTCTTCCAAGTGTTCATTTGTCAAGGTTGCACGATGTTTTGATTTTACAAAGTTATAAATTCTTGTAAAAATGAATAAGTAAGTTCTGGCACTACTTCTAAGCTTCAACTAATCGCTGCATATATAGCGACTTACTAAACTTCCAATTGTTGCTGACTGAACTCAAAATGAGCCAGGAGAAGCACAATGTTGCTTTTGCAAAGTCACAATTCCATTGTTTAACAATGGCTACAGTAAAAGAGAGACTCTTTTTTAATCTTTGTGTTGTATTGGCCGCAAATTAGATTTTGAAGACAGTGTAATAGACCGAGAGCCTACGACAGAAGATTTCACCCCATAAGGTACAAAAGGTTTGAGCCCTTGAAGTTACTGGGGTCAACCATGTCACTCACAAAAAGTATGGAAGATTGACCGCACCGGGTGGATCTGGACCCTAGAGCCCCCTAAAAAGCCCAAAAAGGGGGTTAATTTCACCCCATAAGGTACATGGACCAAACTTGGTGAAAACGAAGTTCTATGTCAGGACATCACAAAAATATCAAATCTAACAATATTTTCGAGTGGAAAGGTGATGTAAGACTCCCCCCAAAGTGACCCCCCAAGGGGTTAATTTCACCCCATAAGGTACATGGACCAAAGTTGGTCAAAACGAAGTCTTATGTCAGGACATCACAAAAATATCAAATCTAACAATATTTTCGGGTGGAAAGGTGATGTAAGATGCCTTCAAAGTGACTTCCCTTAATGTGACCCCCTCGGAAGGTTTATTCCACCCCATAAGGTACATGGACCAAACTTGGTCAAAACGAAGTCTTATGTCAGGACATCACAAAAATATCAAATCTAACAATATTTTCGGGTGGAAAGGTGATGTAAGATGCCTTTAAAGTGACTTCCCTTAATGTGACCCCCTCGGAAGGTTTATTCCACCCCATAAGGTACATGGACCAAACTTGGTCAAAATGAAGTCTTATGTCAGGACATCACAAAAATATCAAATCTAACAATATTTTCGGGTGGAAAGGTGGTGTAAGATGACTTCAAAGTGACTTTCCTTAATGTGACCCCCTCGGAAGGTGTATTTCACCCCGTAAAGTACATGGACCAAACTTGGTCAAAACGAAGTCTTATGTCAGGACATCACAAAAATATCAAATCTAACAATATTTTCGGGTGGAAAGGTGATGTAAGATGTCATCAAAGTGACCCCCAGAGGGTTTATTTCACCATAGAGTACATGGACCAAACGTGGTCAAAACGAAGTCTTCTAGGGCACCACAAAATATCAAATCTAACAATACTCTCAGTTGGAAAGGTGATAAAAGACCTACCCAAAAGTGAATCTCCTCCTATAGTTTAATTTACTTCATCCCTTTCTCGAACCAACCTTGGTGTAACGAAAGTGCTATGCCAGGACAGTACGAATGGATTAAATTTAAAAATATTTTTATATAGGTTTTGATGAAATACATTCACAAGCTGTCCCATGATGCATGAAATGGAACTATAGCCTACTTTACAAAAAGTTTTTGTATAAATCATATTAAGTCAATCGAAAAAAGGCAACAGGACATGACAATACATGGCTTTGTAACACCAAAAACAGAAAGTACGTAAGAAGCATATAGGCTACAGTAGCCAGAAAATTGATCCAAGATCTTGATACCACCACTAAATGTGGACTTAATCGAACAACTGACTATCCAAATCAAAACGTTTCGAAATGAATCATTTGGAACGTTAATTTAGGCAGTAATGAACATTTTCCAGCTGCTACAATAAATAACCCAATAAACCCAATGTAGTAAATTTTTGTTTAATGCCATTTGCTTCATGTCTCCAATCAGTTATTGTAACTGTTCATTCATAAACAGAGATTGTTTGTGTAAATGTAAACGGTAACTCAATTGGTTAGCGCGTCACTTCTGGAACGAAGAAGCTTCAAGATCAATAGCGGCGCTGGTTCGACTCTCGGGGTGTGCGCTTGAGCAACGCACGTTAAGGGCTGCTCTCCATTCAGCGGCATCTAATGGATGGAATAATTCCCCGACAACAAGCCTTCAACAATCGGAAACTTCACTCTGTCAATCTCGGTGACCGGGCCTGCGCCAGTGATTCAAAGCCTCTACAAGTATGCGAAACTGCCAGGATTAAGCTCTGCAAGAAGCTTTCCCAGTCCGAGGATAAAGATTCAATCAATCAATCAATCACTGGTGTCGCTTTTACTTTCTTCGTCTTATTCTTCAGATTCATACAATTCTCCTGTTATATACAGAGAAATAAAGACTGTACGAAACAATTGCTATTATGCACTACAGATATGCGTAACATACAATAGTAATTTTATTATCTTTTACAGACGTCTATTTTTCTTCGAATAATGCAACATTGCAACTTACTATTAACTGGAAAAAGTTCAACATTTATTTGTTATTTAGTGCACCCAGGCATTTTTCTCAAGATTGCAGAAACTATTGGTTATAGGTTCCTAAAACGAAACTTTACAGCCAGTTATTGGCTAATGTTTACAGTAAGAAAGTAAACGACTGATAGACCAGGAGAAAGTTTTATATTTATAAAGGGTAACCCAAGCGACATCCAATGCTGTTTACCTTCTTCTTGACTTTCCTGGATGAGATCAGATTCCACGCAGAGACATCTAAAGATGCTTTATACCTTTACCTTCAAACCACACCACTTTATAAGAACCTCCTTCTTCTTTCCAGCCATACTCTAGCAGCAACGTTGCTGCTTGTTCACTTCTAGTTGAAGATAACCACCATCTTGTGATGAGATGTGTGCGCCTTGTCTTCTGGAGAAGTACTCGTAAACAAAGTGGTAGAGTACTACTATCTACAGTAGCTTCTGGTATGCATGATATCCTTTCATTTTCTTTTTTGGGTTTGTAGCCGTCTAAAAACATTTGTAAACGGACTTCGTTGACATAATTAATTTTCTTGTTTTTGTACATGTTACACACAAAGTTCTCTATGGCGATGATAGTGTCTTCACTAATTTCTTTGTCGTGTCCGAGTTGGCTAAAAGCTGCCTGCGCTTCGTGGTTTCCTTGGAGTAATTTCAGCGGCCGCACTTTCCCTTTCCTGCTAAATGACGAGGTGTAATCAGAATCTGTAAAGGCATGATATGCAGGTAAACACTTGCAAATCGTCACTCCAAGTGCGGTAGGCCTATGCAGCTGGTTGATGTTGATGTACCGCTGCGTGTTATTGCTTTGCAAGCCAGCTTCTATCCATATCTTTAATGAAGGATCAAAAGTTCCATAGCAACCTAAGCCAATTACAAGACAGTCAGTGTCAGACGTGCGGATAACCACATTGCTTGGGGCTGGTACATCGCAGACAGCTTGCTTTATCTCTGTATATAACAGGAGAATTGTATGAATCTGAAGAATAAGATGAAGAAAGTGAAAGCGACAGCAGTGACAATGAAGAATAAAGAAACGACCGTTTACATTTACACGAACAATCTCTGTTTATGAATGAACAGTTACGATAACTGATTGGAGACATGAAGCAAATGGCATTAAATAAAAACTTACTGCATTGGGTTTATTAGGTTATTTATTGTAGCAGCTGGAAAATGTTCATTACTGCCTAAATTAACGTTCCAAATGATTCATTTCGAAACGTTTTGATTTGGATAGTCAGTTGTTCGATTAAGTCCACATTTAGTGGTGGTATCAAGATCTTGGATCAATTTTCTGGCTACTGTAGCCTATATGCTTCTTGTGTACTTTCTGTTTTTGGTGTTACAAAGCCATGTATTGTCATGTCCTGTTGCCTTTTTTCGATTGACTTAATATGATTTATACAAAAACTTTTTGTAAAGTAGGCTATAGTTCCATTTCATGCATCATGGGACAGCTTGTGAATGTATTTCATCAAAACCTATATAAAAATATTTTTAAATTTAATCCATTCGTACTGTCCTGGCATAGCACTTTCGTTACACCAAGGTTGGTTCGAGAAAGGGATGAAGTAAATTAAACTATAGGAGGAGATTCACTTTTGGGTAGGTCTTTTATCACCTTTCCAACTGAGAGTATTGTTAGATTTGATATTTTGTGGTGCCCTAGAAGACTTCGTTTTGACCACGTTTGGTCCATGTACTCTATGGTGAAATAAACCCTCTGGGGGTCACTTTGATGACATCTTACACCACCTTTCCACCCGAAAATATTGTTAGATTTGATATTTTTGTGATGTCCTGACATAAGGCTTCGTTTTGACCAAGTTTGGTCCATGTACTTTATGGGGTGAAATACACCTTCCGAGGGGGTCACATTAAGGAAAGTCACTTTGAAGTCATCTTACACCACCTTTCCACCCGAAAATATTGTTAGATTTGATATTTTTGTGATGTCCTGACATAAGACTTCATTTTGACCAAGTTTGGTCCATGTACCTTATGGGGTGGAATAAACCTTCCGAGGGGGTCACATTAAGGGAAGTCACTTTGAAGGCATCTTACATCACCTTTCCACCCGAAAATATTGTTAGATTTGATATTTTTGTGATGTCCTGACATAAGACTTCGTTTTGACCAACTTTGGTCCATGTACCTTATGGGGTGAAATTAACCCTCTGGGGGGTCACTTTGGGGGGAGTCTTACATCACCTTTCCACTCGAAAATATTGTTAGATTTGATATTTTTGTGATGTCCTGACATAGAACTTCGTTTTCACCAAGTTTGGTCCATGTACCTTATGGGGTGAAATTAACCCCCTTTTTGGGCTTTTTAGGGGGCTCTAGGGTCCAGATCCACCCGGTGCGGTCAATCTTCCATACTTTTTGTGAGTGACATGGTTGACCCCAGTAACTTCAAGGGGTCAAACCTTTTGTACCTTATGGGGTGAAATCTTCTGTCGTAGGCTCCCAGACTATAAGCTAAGTAACAAATTTTAATTTATACCAACCGATTTTTGCGCCCCTATCAATGTGGCGCCTATGGCTCGAGCAATACCTGCTATACCCTAGGTACGCCACTGCTTTGTTGACAGTCCGAGATGATATATTTGTAAAGTATAATCTTAATTTTTTTGTAATATTACGATTCAATACAAGAGCCACAAAATTTATGTTGAAGAGCCGCATGCGGCTGGCGAGCCGCAGTTTGCCCACCGTTGGCATAGAGTGTGATAAACTGCGACTTCTCAATTTGGATGCCATCCTTACAGACTTTGCAGCAAAGAAAGACAGAAAAAAGTCGTTCGGCTGAATTTCATGTTAGTTTTCTAAATCCTATTGGTAGTTAGTAGTGGCCGAAAGAGCAGTTTAGAATAGAAATTCAGAATAACCTTTCATTGCAATTTGCAGTGCAGTGTGCAGTACCGTCCAAACAGTGGTCCCTTGCTACAATGTTTTCCCTTGCACGGTTTCGTTGATTTAATGTGTGTGATTTTGCATCCATTATAACGTAAACATTGTTGACTTAATTTGCACATGCTTATTTAATCATCGATCACAAGCTATTTCAAAGTTATCTAACTTACCCAAGCAAGGCTCGGTTTCCTCTGCAAGCGAAACCAGCTTACTTCCATTACGCTCCACGTAAGCTGGTAAGGGCCCCATAAAATTCATTAGCACAGGGGCCCCATTTGACCTTAATCCGGGCCTGAGTAGCTGTAATGAAAATCTGCAAAATGTGACAAATCAGGCCGCATCTCCAGGTGGCCATGCCTAGCCATAATTGTAAATTTGCTGAGTTAAGCTAAGTGATCTATTTCAGACCTGAAACTTTAAACCTTTCACTAACCTAACTCATCCTCAGACATGAAGATGGAGGAATCCCCTCTATCTACCACAGACAGATAGTAAAGGTGGCAGACTAGCAGTTGACTCGATGACTTCACGGTCCATTCCTGTCTCCTCCCGAAAGTGAAATAAACTTAAAACTAATCTGAACTTAACTACCGTACCAAAGCTAAATTGACTGAACAATGCTATAGCTTACAAGTTACAACCGAAATTCTATCATTACTTCAACAGCATGCAGAGACGCGGGAAGCGGGGGGGGGGGCAGGGAGGCAAATGCCTCCCCTCTGCCCTCAATTTTTCTGTGGATGGGGGAGCAGGGGGGGCAATGGTGCCCTTTTAAGGTCATGTAAGCTACTGCACATTTTGCAATATAGCAATTTCTGCTATTCCCATTCAGCCTATTTATAAATTTTTATTTTTACCTTAACATAATATTCACGACACAAAATTCTCTATCACAGTAGGTTACATCATCATAATCATCATTATATCATTATAAAAATAAATAACATTCGATATGCAGACGACACAGTCTTGCTTGCAACGTCACAATGTGGTTTGCAAATTTTACTAGATGCAGTTCAAACATCCAGTGAAAAATATGGACTAAAAATAAACATTAACAAAACTAAAACTCTGGCAGTCTCGAAACGTCTTCCTGAACCAACAATTTGCGTGTACTGCAATGATAACAAAATTGAACAGGTTCAAAAATTCAATTATTTGGGCTCAATACTGAATCCAAGCACCCGATGTGAAGAAGAAGTTAGACGACGCATTGCATTATCAAAGTCGAGTTTCAATACCATGACAAAAATCTTTAAAGATCGAAAGCTCTCCAAAACTTTAAAAATTCGTTTGTTAAAATGCTTTGTTTGATCAATTTTGATGTACGGATGTGAAACCTGGAATCTAACAACAAAAACCCGAAAAAAGCTTGAAGCTGCAGAAATGTGGTTTTACCGAAGAATTCTTAAAATTCCATGGACAGCTTTTCGAACCAACAAAGCAGTTCTTCAACAGATTGCAGCAGATAATGAGATCTATAGAAATGCGTCAACTGAAGTTCTTGGGTCACAGCATAAGGAAAGGCAAACTTGAAGATTTATCTTTAAGTGGAAAAATAATAGGAAAACGATCAAGAGGAGCTCAAAGATTCACATTTTTGCACAAGTTTCAACCACAAATCAAAAACCCTACTAAAATTTGGCAAGACGCACGAGATCGATCAAACTGGAACATCATTGTACATCGAGGGCTGTATCAGCCATGATACCTACAAAGAGAGACATCATTGTAACATAGCATGATGCCCTTCCGTGCCATTGTTCTTTGTAGGCCTATACCGGACACTTGTATCATTACTTGATAATGAGCTGAAAGATGAGCATTATCGCTATATGTTATTTAAAAACTATAAAAAACAAATGGGCCTTTCAGCAACAAAAGTGCCCTCTAAGCCCTTTCAGCAACAAAAGTGCCCATAATCCTGCCCCCCAGTGAAAAATCGTTCCGGCGCCCCTGACAGCATGAGTATCATTAAACCGTCACAAATACCACATGGTGAGGCACAATCTAAAAAAGTTGCAAATTACTTAGTTTATAAGTTAGGCCATGGCCATGGTTAGGCATAACTTGTTTAATTTTTTGGCTTCACTTAGATCAGTGTTAACTTAGGTCGTTTAAGTCTGAGTCTCTCCGAGAATAAATTAATGTGACTGCTTTGTTCGTTTAAACTTTAAAAGGTTATCACATTTTGCCGCCCTCTAGCAACGTGCCGCCCCTGGATTTATCCACAAGATCCAATGGGTAGTTACGCCACTGCTGTGCAGTAGTGCGTACAAAACTCGATTCATGACTCATGCCGTTCACTCTCCTATCTTGTTGTTATTTAAGTTTCTTGTTGATCGCAATTAAGTCCCCCTTTTTTCTAACTTATTTCAAACTTTGCGCGCGATAAGTTTTTGTCCAGAAGTTGAATTTTCATTTTGCATGTTTAGTTGTTTTCAGCAATATGTCCTGTGTTTTGCCATGCTAGACAGGTAGTCACTACCTGGTCTAGCCCCCTGAAGAAGTCAGTCGTGTCTGATTGACGAAACGTCGGAATAAAAGCAGATTGTCACTGTATACATCTTGTGATAGTTTAGCTTAATTTGCACCAGTAGAACATCTCATATCATTTAATTACGATTCTTCATATAGTCCGATTTAAAAATGGCAATTTCTTAAAATACAAACCAAATTTTAATTTATTTGCTATGACGTTCACGATGTCGTGATGATTAGTCACCATCAGGGGCGTTAAGAGGATAATTTGGGCCCTGTACCAATGTGATCTTTTGGGCCTTTAACCAAGACATTTTTGGGGGAACGCACCGCATCTAAATAATACGCGGTAGTTTCTTCAAACTTCCGATCCCCTTGGAAAGATTACGGACCCCTAAATTTATTCCGGGCCAGAGTCCAAAAGTACCGCCTGGACCCCCTGTTAAAGCTATTGGATATCATGTTGTTAATGCTTTAATTTTCTTCACAATTTTTTTTGCTTGTTGATTAGACACAGGACAACCTGTTAGTTGTTTGATGACAACTATGGTACACCAAGCTCGTCCGATACTTGCTTGCTCATTGATATTGCGTTTTCCAAATTATTTTAAGAAAGCTTCTCTCGTAAATCGTCGTTTTGGTTTATTGCATTTGCTTTGCTAAAACATTTTTACAGACACTTCGATGATTTCTTTGAAATTCAACGTTTTCAGGTTGTCTGAGGATTGCTGGATTAAAATAATGCTACACTTCTTATTAAACTGACTTTTTTTTCGGGATTTTCCGAAGCCAGACTATTATTTTGGATATAGGCTACAGTAGGCTATAATAGGCTATAATAGGCTACAATAGCAGTGATCGAGTGGTTAGCGTGTTGGGCTCGCAGTCGAGAGCCTGCATGTTCGACTCCAGCCACCTGCACTTGCTGTTGTTTCTCTGGGCAAAACACTTTACGATAATTGCCTCTATCCATTTCGAGTAATGGGTAGTAGGCTACTAATAATTTAAGTCATAAGTAGAGTAGACAACAGGAAACAGACATTGCCGTCGGCTGCAGCGTGGGTCAGGTGTACGTCGGAAGGCGCACACCGATGCATAGCGCTCAAGTCCGCTTTCCCGCAATGCAGGATAAAGATAAACAAACAAACAAAGTAAAAAGCATTTTAGTATGACTATAGCAGGCTACACCACTACACCTTTCCAAAGTATTAATCGTTAGCACTTAGCAGGAGAAAAGTAGGCTTAGCTGATTTTACTAAAGACACAAAAAAAATAGAAGAGCCTGCAGATTCATACTGACAATGAAAACAAAACGAAGTCAAATTAAACTGCTGTTCTACGATTCACATAAGCGTAAGCGTATTCATAAAAGCGTAAAGTGCCATGCAGCACAGCATAGATGCAAATCTGTTCTCTATTTGTTTTTATGGCAAGATGCAAGCGATAAAACAGGAACATTTTGTGTCTTTAAGAAAGGTTTGGAGAGTCTTGTTTTTGACACAGCGATTCCTTTTCTTTGATTTCGGTTTTTTCCGTTCTTTCCGGCACTCCTAAGCGAAAGAATTTCCTAACTTTTTCTGGAAGGTACGAGTTATCCACAAACGGAACAAATAATTCAGGATTCATTTTCTTTGGATCATTTTTGCCTAGAAATGTCATAGAAGCATAACTTATCCTATCAACAAGTTTGCAAAGTGTCTACAGCAATTTTAATTAAAGTAAGCTATTAGGCTATACAATACCCTACGCACAGCAATTTGTATAGGCTTATAGACCTATTGTAGGCTACAAATAATCATAGGCTAATTACAATCATATTCATATGCTAATTGTTATGTGTAACTGTGTGTATTATAGTACTTTATTAGGCTGCGTAGTAGGCTATAGCCTATGCAAGCTACGTCGGTTGATGTATTAATTATTTATCAATTCAATTAAAGAAGTCATTTTTTACAAACATTATACAATACATACATTAAGTAACATTTTTATTAATGTGGAAGAGAGGCATTTTTCGTGTGTCGCAAGCTTTCTCTCTTTCGCTGAACTCAGCCAAGTCTTTAAGCATTTTCCTTTCCGATTAAGTTACGACATACAAGCAGATGTTGCATCGTTTGCTTCTATTTGTCTCGACGTGCAACTATAGTAGGTCTATTGCCTAAGAAATAACACTAGGCTTGGATCAAGGGTACCAGACTAATTTAGATACTGTAGGCTATGTATAGCCTACCTGGCCTGGATACCGTACCAGTTGTCCAGTTCTTAAACCGCTAAAGTAATCATTGAAAACCACCATCTGAGGTCAGCAACAACCATACAACATTTAAAAGAGCGCACAACAAATCAATAAAAACAATTTTTTAAAGTGATAAAGGTTGGTGTATGATATCGTAACCTAATCTTGGCGTAATACAAATACGAACCTGTAACAAATGAAAGAAAAACGGCCACAAGCAAAGTTGTTAAAAACCCAATAGATCCAATATATAAATATGACAAGGAATAGAAGCTATCAGCAATAGCCGGCCTAAAAAATAATGGCAGAAAAAGGTTAATTTCATTTGGAGAATACCTGGAAGATAAAAAATCATTCGGTAACATAAATTCCCGCTCTCATTCATTACGGGGTTAGCTCATAGTGACCTACGGTACGCAGCCTAGTAGATAAACTAGCTTCGTAATAGGTTGCTGAATGCTGTGTAGCCTACTTTTAAGGACCACAAGCCAGTGTCCTTGACAAATAAAAGACTAAGTTATGTTTGTTTCATTTGTTTGAATTTCATTTGACAGAGGTGCAGTTGTGAACCTTTTGTGGTTTTAATTTGTTTGCTACTTCGTTTTTTACAAATTGAGATTTACGATTAGGACTTTTGCAGTTTCGTTTTCATGCCATTCCACGATAGATAATAAAGCACAGGCGGTAGTTTTGTTTTACGCTCCCGTTGAACATAAATTGTTTGTAAATCGAAACAAATCGACGCTTTTGGCTTCTAGGAAACTTGATTTAAAACAACACGAAATGGTGTGTCTAAAAACTTTTGCCATAATTTTGTTTCAAGCAGTTCTACTCATCATAAAAAAAATGTTATGCAAGCTCGTTACTGGTAATTGTAAAGCCGACTCGGTACATCAAAAATTGCTACAAAACTACATCTTTTACCAGTTGTCATTTTAACATAGGTTATTATCACAAAATCTTACGAGTTGACCATTTTAAAGTAACGTTTTCTGCAATAACAACGTTTAATTTAAACAAACTTAGTTGAAAAGAAACCTGGGGTTTTCAAGAGGGCTTGTGACTGTCGAAGCATTTTCAATGAAACTTGTCCAAGTTGATTTCAATGCATTCCCATCGTACATTGCAATTGTGGTTGCTAGGGGACAATTATCAATAGAAAGAGGAAGTTTCATATTTTTGGCTGGATTTGGTCCATAAACAATTCCACCAATCGTAATCCACGCACTCATGGCAAGACCGGATATCAAACCAAAGGTGGCTCCCTAAATTAAAAGTGTAGCCTACATGTAGCTTCATATTTTAAAGTAATCGACAATCGTCGGGCTTAAGCCTTCACCAATATGCAGCTTATGTAAATATTTGGAATGGGTAACCAGGGCAGCTGAAAGGATAATTTGGGCCCGGTACCAATGAGATCCTTTGGCCCAAAATTAAGACACTTTTGAGAAAATGGACACTTTACCCAGAGAATATGCGGTGGTTTCTTCAAGTTTCTCGTCCCCTTAAAAAGGTTATGAACCCTAAAATCATCTCTGGCCCGGGTCCAACAGTAGGCTACCTCCTGGATCACCCTGTCAACGCTACTGTGTGTAGTTTACAAGTTTTGGTAGGTGTTGAGAAGCAGTGTTGCACTACTTCGTTTGTTTTCCAACGCTTACCAGATGTAACTAATAAGAAAATGTGCGATTTTACATGAAGCCTAACTCAGTTGTTTGTCTATCAACTTACAGTGTTGTTTGTCCATGGTAGAAACATCCCAGCGGTGTAAATGCCTAAAATTGGTCCAGCAAACAAACTAACCACAGTTACAGCTATTTGTACAACAGTGGTCCCAAGTATTCCGATCAGGAAAGCTGTTGCAGTTACGGAAATTCCCAATCCAAATCCTAAAAGAAAATGCGCTGGTTTCAATAGTATATCGTGGAGATGCAACAAAAAACAAAACACATGGGCCTATAAGCAGTGCATTATCAAAACTATAAAACGGCAAGTGGGAATTTCTCAAACCACGAAAATGATACTTATTACTTGACTTTGGCAAGATCCAAATACAAGCCATGAAGCCAACGGACAGAGTTTCGTATGCCCGCGAGCTCACCAATATTTATTTGCTGCTTCTTAAATGTCCTTTTGCTGCAGTATTAAACTACTCTCTATGAAGCTTCTGACAATCAGGCTTGTGATTTGAAGTTTTGTAAGATTGAAAATAGATTTAAAGATTAAAAGACTTAAAACATTCCAACGTGAATTTCTTGCAAAAAAAAAAACGAAGCAAGCTACTGCAACTTTGCTGGGTGGAGCAACTGCTACGGCTATCAAGCTCAGTAAATGTTCAACACAAGAATAACAAATTGCTGCAATTTTTCCTTAAATTTCAACAAAGTCACCTATTTGTGGTTACAAGCCCTTACAAAATTTCAGCTAAAAATGCAACAACTGAACTACAAAACTATTTGGATATATTTTACTCAAATAATAAAACAAGTATAGTTGGCCTAATAGCCTACTCTTCTGAAAAATCTTGACAACCTGATTCACCGCTATTGGGGTCCTTAGAATATTTTTCTTAAAATAGAATCTCTTTATAGAAATTACACAAATAATACGTAGCCTAAAACGCTAGACTGCATACGTAGATTGAAAAGTAGTAGGCCTAGGGCCAGGCCTACACATGAGAAAAAAGTCACTTTTTTACAAATCGGCAGTGAACTTCAGCAACAAAAGACAATGAGTTGCTATTGAAACGCAAAAGTCTATAATGTGTGATCCCTTCAAACTATGGTCCTGGTCGTCGGGTCTCTTGAGTTGGCTCTACATACAACTAACAAATAAAGAAGTTGCGAGGAGAAGATAAAGGCAAAACGATAGGCTAACCTAAAAACTTGCTAATCACAATGCGACGACGTTCTGTCATGTTGGGCTTCCACACGACAATAAAGTCTTCCAAAATTAAAGCTGAAAGACCGTTAATTCCAGAAGATACTGAGCTGCAAAAGAATGATGCTATTATTTCTGCTCGAGTAGGAAAATACAAAATTAATGAAAGAACTTGTTTAACTTCAGTGACAGTGCAAAATTTACGTAGCCTACCCGCCACATAAACAATAACTTGGGATCTCATTTGTATGAGAGCACCAGTGGCGGCTCGTCATAAGGGACTGCGGGACTGCAGCCCCCCCAACATTTTTGTGCATATGTGAATTATATTACATATAGATAGTTTTGCCATGTTTTTTTAATTTATTTCGCTTGAAAAATTAAAAAAACTCTTAATATTAAAAATTTGTGTTACAAAAATTAATTGGCAACTCTGGGTCTGCAAATTCTGCAGGTCCGGTGTTGCTTGTTCTTTTTTTTATGACGTAGGTTTTTCAGAAAAAAGTTTTCTAGCATCACTGAACAAGCGCTGTGGGGACTGCAAATAAAACAGACCCTGGTCAGGGATTCCAACTTTGGTTCTCGTAAATTTTTAGTTTAAGCGTGTGGAAGCTATCGGTGATTAGGTAAAGGGATCGTAGGTTACTTTACTTGATCTGTGTTTTGAGAAGTCACCGAGACAGACTAGTTTTGATGTAAAGTAAAGCCAATTACTGTAATTATTGGTGCTCTTTGATGACGTCATGTACGTCACACAGGTTGGAATAGACTATTATAAAGGAGGAAGTACGGGGTGGAAAGGCACTGAAAAACACCTGAAGGAAATTGTCTCCCATTTATTCATTTGTTGTTCAATTTCAACAAATTTGCTATCGTTGGAAAGCACAAGTATAGATCTAACCAACTAAGTTAATACCAAGTCCCAAAATAGTACTAGCTCCATCTGGTGACCACCTAAACTTGACCACATTCAAGCCATTATCAAAAGTTTACTTTAAATGATAAAAACATTAAACGACAGCCAATTAAAAGAACATGTTACTGTGTTACTACCCTTAACTCAGTGCATTTATACCTCAGTCCGGTACAGGTTTATAATTATTTATATTAGGTTAGCCTACTGGTTGATGCAGCCCCCCCATGTTTTGAGACCACGAGCCGCCACTGGAGAGCACCAACAAAGTTTAAAAGAGAAAAACAAATAAATATAATTAATAAACGTACAGTTTAAAAATACAAAACGAAATATATAATCTTCATACAACAACAAAGTTTTGGATTGCGCAAGCTCATATTAGCTGGATTACAATATAACAGTATTTCATAATGTATTTGACTTTATCATATGAAAGGCAAACAAACCTACGTCTCTCTCTCTCTCGTCTCCCATCTCGTCCCTCTCTCTCTCTATGTGTGTCCCAGAGACACAAACCACTGTTACAGACTGTTAGCTACATACCTCAACATTCCACTGTAAGCAGCAGAGACAAACAGTCCTGCCAGTCCTGGTGTATTTTCAAATATTTCTCCCACCAGCAACGCAATTGTTTGATCAATTTTTTCTACTCTTCCTTGTGTGAAAGGATCACAGCCTTCAAAATATGCATACATAGCAAGTCCATTTAAAGCACCAATGATCAGCAGCAGTGACATTGGAATAGCTGCTATAATCAAAGCTCTGAAGCAAAGTTGAGGTTAAAGCAAAAATAAATCTAAAATAATAATGGGTAAATTAAATTTTTAACCACTGCAATAAATAACAGATTATCACATAATGCAACTCGCCTCATATAAGTTTGCAAAATACTTCAAGTTAAGGTGTTGATGTACTGGTGTTGAATTCAATCAAGACTAATAGGCTACTGTAGGTCAAAATGAAAAAACTCCAAAATGTTTTCGAAAATAGCTATGATGACATATGGAAAGAAATCAATGGTTTGAAAGACATAGATTTCCTGTTTCACTAAAACAATTATTTCAAGAAAAATGAGTCGAGAAAGCAATTCATATATTTTTTTTTTCCTAAAACAATAATAGTGGGCATATAAATATCCTTGTCTTACATCCTTGCATCTTTTAGTGTTTTGCAGGTGGTGTATCTTTGGGTGAACACTTGCGTCACACACGCGGCCTTTGTCCAAGTAAGACCCATTCCCACAAATATCGTCCAAAATGTATGACTCAACTGAGGGTCTGGGTTGAAGCTACAAAGACAATTATCAAAAATGGGTTTAAAATATTATGAACTTTTGGTGAACAGATTAGTTCAGTTAGGCCGTAGACCAGCAAGTATTGTGATGTGTATAATTTTGTCATCTGTTGTGCGCCATTGGTAGTCAACAGATAGTTTCTACTTGTTTTGGCCCTTTGATAAAGCCAGTCGTGCTGACTAACGATGACAAAAACATCGGAAATGATGCTGGTTATCATTTTCAACAACCTGTAATAGCCTATAGCCTGCAGTCATCATAAGGTAAGGAATTTTTTATAATCAGATGTCTGGTGAATAGTCTCATTCTGTCTTCATGCATGCATATAATGAAATATGAGCATATAACCTTTAAGCAAACTGAACATTAAAAGATGATATCCTACCAGGGCCGTGTTAACCGTGTTTACGGTCGATTAGGGGCCAACTCACTTTAGCCTGTCTAATAATGTTTTTTGACTAAGCTACAATAGCTAACTAACAATAGCTAACTTTTTTGACTAAGCTGACAAAAGCTACAATAGCTAACTAAATCATGCAAAGCCGTATTTACTGCTTTCCAAACCCCCGAGTGGGGGCCTACTTCTAATTAGGGGCTCATTCATATTTAGTTCGTGCAGCGTGTTTCGGCTTGTAATTTTACAATTTTTTTTACACTTTTGTAAAAATTTTTTGCTCGCTTCGCTCACTCCACCACATTTCGTTCATCTCGGCGATATTGGGCAATCATACTTGAGGATTAGCCAAAGGGAGTGAAAAGTTTTTTGTGTCAAAAAAAAAAAATGAACAAAATGATGCAATATCTCGAAGTAAACACTGTTCCGTTTAAATAGCTTAGTTAATTAATAATAATTAAATTGATAAATTTCAATGTGAATCGAGATAAGTGAAAATATTATCTGTGAAGGTGGGTACATCTCAGATAAAATATTCCAAGTTTTAGCCTACTGAAAGGCTACAACACGCTATAGACTGTAGCCTATAGAGTGTACAAACTTTCAAGAAATAAATTATTGAAATCCTTCTGTGGTTGTGAATAAAAAAATTTTGAAATGGTAGGCTAACTTGAATTTTAAACAAAACTTTTACCCCAATTCAATTTTAATTTGATGAATTTGATTACAGACAAATTGTGCATCTTGATAAAAACAATATTGCTCCTAAAAATGCCTAAAAAAAGTGACCAAAACAAGATTAAATTTGTCAAAATTTTCTGGGGGGCAAAACCCTCCACACCTTCTTTCTGTTTCATTTATTTGGACATTAAGTTTTGCGTTATTTATTTATGTTACAAATTTTACTTTGTTAAAACTCTGGGCCTTTTCCAACTTTTTTTGTCGACATAGCTTATAAACTATTATTTTCTATAAAATCTTAAAAGTTGTTTACTCTTTGCTAACATAATGAATGTAAAAATTTTTGCCACATTAAAAGAATTTGCCGTTATAACCACTTTTTGGTTCTACTTTTAAAAACATCACTAAACATAGAGTCCTACTAGTGGATTTCGGAGGGGGGAGAGATGATGCTCACACGACCCTGTACCCTACTAAACCTGCGGTCACAACAAAACTAAAGTGGGCTATACTAGCCAATACTTACTTCCATATCGTGTTTCTTCCACCCCTTTCAAGAGCTTCAGTAAGTTGTTCTAACCCTCCGACTGCAATTGTGGTTTTTATGAAAACTGCCACAGAACCAACTCCCATGATCACAGCCTGAAAGGCATCAGCCCACACCACTGCTTTCATACCTCCCTGAAAGCATATTTATTTTCGATCAATTTTCTTTAACCTTTGTGAAGGCCAGAACCGTTGAAATTATGGCATCCGGTAGCAATGAAAGCCACTGGTCTTCAGAGCAAAAAACAAACAAGTTACCTCAAGGAATGAAAAATTGCTAATAGCTTGGGTAGCCTATTCAAACTACCCAATATGCAAATCCTACACATCCTAGACATCCATGTTTATGATTTTCAATTGTATAGTAACAGGTCAGATGAAACAATTAACAGGCAAAATTTGACAAATATTACAAGATTTTTGTTTTGAAGCACATTTCTAAGTAAATTAAACTTTTCCTGCAATTTTATTTCATCTATACAATATGAAATACTCTCAACAAGAAGGTTGAATGAATAAACACAAACATTGAAAGTCGACATTTCAATCTTTACTATCTCTGAAGTGTGCTGCAAATGCTAAAGATAATTTTGCATATTGAGTAGCCTATTCAAACATTTTTTGATATTTTGAGAGTTAAGCCATTAATACTTTGCCCAATCGCATCAGAGAAAAAGTAAATTTGTTTGAAATGAGGAAACATGTTCAACATGTTAATTCACGAATTAACTTTTTCAAATCAGGCAAATAATACTGTAAGTCTTCATACATCGTCATTACATTTAAAAGAACAAAGTTTATTCGCACCATTTGTTATTGCTTTTCACACTAATCTTCTTTTCTTATTTTTAGCCGTTTTGAATTTAGCCCCCGCCCTATGCTAGGATCCAACAACAATTTTTGGAAATCGCATCGGAAGAGTATATTGAATATTTGTGAAAAAAATGGAAAAAAAAACAACTTTTAATTGACCCTCTATAGCCCAATGTTGCATATTTTCAAAAATTTTATCCTTAAATATTCTGTGTTGGTTGCACTATGCCTTTTTGAAAAAAAATTCAGAAATTTTGAGTTTCTTTCTTGGGCGCTACGGGCTAAATGCGAGTTTTCATTACCGAATAGGATCGTTTAAATTTGAACTGCAATGAGATGTAGGGTAATGTGATGTCAATAGTAGGCTACCAATAAATACAAAATAACAATATTGCAATTGTAAATAAAAAGCCCAATCGCCGTTTGTTTTTTCGGCGCTAAACTAAAACTAATTCAGTTTTTACAATTGGCTACAACAAGGGCCACATAATTGGGCAGCTAAAGTAGCATTGAGTTATTGCCCTTGAGCCATAGCCTATGTTCCCCGTTTCTGGTCTACACTTTCCTGAAACATAACAGATAATTTTGTTAGATAATATAATATATTAAACATCTCGTAAAGTATGATAATTAATATCAACGCTTACTAAGCTTGTATACAAAGTGCAAATCCCTGCAGATATAATGATGCTCCATTCGACTTTCAGTGGAGTGAGAGCGTTTAAAGCTAGCGTCGTCAGATAGAGAGTGATGCTCATGTAAAACGTCTGAAAAAAAGGAACGTAGATAAGTTAGAAGCCGTTAGAAACAAATGTAGCAGGCCTACTGTGACAACCTCAAAACAACCGATTGTCCAAACTTGTTGTTAAAACGCATTGGTGCTTTATTTTAGTGTATTAAGTTCAATGCTCTCACCCTTAGCGAAGCCATTATTAACACGATGTTGTTGAATTAACAAATTAAAAACGTTCAGTTCAATACCAATAGTTTTATTTGACATATCTCACTTTACTTAAAACATTAATTTGTTCAAGCAAAATGAAAAAACTTCAACGAGCCGGGTGACTTCTGCAAGGCAAGTGAATATACTTTGGTACGGAACCTTAAACATGGCAAGAGGATCAATTACATCAACACTGCCTGACAATTAGGCGTAAACTTGAAAATGACACAAAAACAATGCTGGATGGACTTAAATAGAAACTTACCATACTAAAGATGGTGGATAATGACGATAACTTGCGAAGTCCAACGCCAAAGCGCATTTCAAGATACTGAAAAAATAATGAAAGAAATTAATCGAAAAGCACCAAGCTTGTGTTTATTTTACGTAAAAAATCTTTTATTTTACATACAAATTCACAGTGTATTTATTTCTGACCTAAGAGAGCAAAGCTTATGTTGTAGATAAGCAAAATTTTCATGTTACTGTACAAAAGAGATGGTACGTGCAGTCGTGCATCCCATATGTCAAAAACTGCACTTTTTAAAAGAGTGGTTTTCAGTCGACAACATCAGTTTGTTGGTAAAGCTTAAAAATATAAATTGAACAAAACCATGTTTGTAAGTCATTCCAACTCAATCAAAAGATTAAAACGTCGTCAGGCAAATTAGGTTTTGATAAAACCAAGAAACTACGTTACGATTAGATTAAAGTTAAAATGAAAACAGATCAGCTTGGAAAAGTTATCTACTATTTTTTGGTTTTATCTGGTGAGAAAACTAAAATAACTGCAGGGCTTTTTTTTAGTGATTAAGTTCTATATCGTGTGCTTCATCACATCATGTGAAATTAAAAAAACAGTGATTTTAAATCATGGAGATGGAAAAGCACATCCGCTTTTGGCTTATCCGTTAGACTAGCCTAAGAGGGTTAGGCTACGTTTTCTCCAAATGTATAAAATATTGTACTTTTTATAGGTAATATAGAATTATAGATTATAGAGGAGTGAAATTGGTTTGTATGTAGGCTAATTCAAGGTGTTTTGTTGAAAGCAAGTTTGTAGCAAGACGAACTTGTCAAACTGACAATTGACCCTTCTAACGTTTCTGGAAAAGCGTAGCTGCGCGTCCAGTAGCCTAATGCAATGTTCCTACCAAAAACGCAGGCTACACTATTATCCCTAAATAACTTCTCCTACTTATGTTTGCCCGGATTTCACCAAGATGCTATTAAAGAGCAGCCAAATATGTTTTTGTCATCCAGTTTGACCGTCAGACGTTCTATTTCATTTCCTTTGGTGAAAGAAGAACGATTTATAAGCATTGGTGTCATGGTGATTTGGATGAAAGAACTAGGTTAAGTTTATCCTGCACAATGTTTTGTGTTTATGTTTCATACAATTAGTCGCATAAAGACCCTGTTTTTCAGCTGCAAAAAGTAGAATCACTACGTGTAAAATGGACGTTATGTCTTCATTCAGGTGGGATGTTCATTGGAAGAAGCATAGACTTTATAATCAAGAAGCTTTTGGTTCCAGTGTCCGTCAATCAATAGACAGAAAAACCTTTTGCGCTAGAGCTTAGCGGGTTAGGTAGTAGCACCATCGGAAAATTTTGGTGGTGTGAATAGCAAACAATCTAAACTGGAAAATTGACGAACACCTGGCAACACTTTTGTTTAACTCACCCCGTTCTTGGCAGTGAGTTTGGTCTTGTAATAACTCCACAAATCCCTGATTTAAAGGCACAAATCCCTGATTTAAAGGCATAAAGTCTATTGAGAAAAGTGTGACGCAAAATAGATTATAACCTGAGCTACCTGCGATGCGATAGGTTAATCTTTAAGCTACAGTACGTGAATGAAAGATAGTGTCACAAGGAAACGTTAGATTTTGACATCTTAGCTGGCGTTACTCAAACATCCCTTGCTGTTTAACATTGTTTTAACATTGCCTATTTGTGTTGACATTTGGGTTTATTTGCTATTTCTAACCATCAAAGAGATAAAACAAAAAAGGGGTAATGTTGTGTCTGGACTGTGTGCTCAAAGTAATCTCTTCCATGTAACTCAGGATTTTACATGATGCGTGCTGTCAGATTTGATGACTCACTTGGTAAGCAAACTTGGGTTTGCAAACGAAGAAGCGACAAGATTAAGTTGAATAAAATTCCACTTATCCAGCAAATCAACACATTTCAAGAGAAACACTGTATTCAGTGGCCAGTAGTGCATAGAATAATAATATTAGGTTATAGCCTAGTTTATTTATTGTTGCATTAACGGCTATTGTCTTTTAGCAATAGAACTTATTTTCAATTTTGTATCATTTGCGATGTCACCACATTATTAACCAACTTATCCTCATTGCGTTGAGGAAGAAAGCACAATCGGTACCGGTAGTCTAACTTATACATAAATACTACAGATAATCTTTTGAAGTAGGCTATGCCTGTTGCCTATTCAGCATACACATGCGCGGGTAAACAACATTCAAATAAACGAGGTTGCCACATTTGTTCTGCATATGTTGTGAACCATTTTCGTGAACTATTATTATAGCCCAATAAAATCACGTAGGTAGTATAATGTTTGGCTAACCTTGGTATTGTAGGCTGACTTGTTCATAAGCTGCAAAAATTAGTCTCTAACTAAGAACGAAGGACACATTTAATTGCTGGCGAAACGTACGCCAAGTTACCGTTTTAATGTCATTTTACCTCGTATACAGAGCAAAGTTGCAATCGATGATAGAGCGGTATGTAATAAAGACAAGCAATGACGACTTGCACTATGGTGCTCACGCCAAACCAAATCACCACCGATCCGTACACGTAGGCATGGTTCGGGTAGCCGAGGATTGCAATCGAAGAAATAAACGACACTGCAAGAGACAAACCAACTGCCACCTGAAACAAATAATCTCTGTTTCATTTTCGAAACATATGTTTGTCAAGTGATTTGACCAGAAAGGTGACTTTGTTGAACTATAAACGGATAAACAAAACAATTTATCTGTTTATATGCTAATTAATTAGTCATATGTAGAAAAACTAGTTAGACTAGTTTTGCAAAAAAAAAAAAAAAACAATTATCAAATTAAGTTTCATCATCAATGTGTGTCTTGCTCAGGGAACCAGAAAGTTCCGTACAAAAAGCTAATGCAAAAATTTCCCTTCCTTTAAGCAAAATGATTGTCAACAAGTTCTTAGTAACAATTAAATTTCTGGTGCAACCCATAAATGTTTACATCCTGCTTATTAAGGCTAACTTCTTAAGGAATTTTCCGCTCAACCATGCACCAATGGAGAATGGATTTTTCCTTCTCCAGTGGATGTAGTGCCGAGGAACAGACCGTAGACCACATCATCAACGACTGTACCATCTTGAAGCAACCTAATGAAGTAAAAGGTCGGCCTGCCCTGGATGATGAAATCAAAAACTGCCTGCTCTCTATTAGTCTTCCAGTGTAGTCCGGAATATCGTGAATCTGGGGTTGTAAAAGGATATACCCTCAGCCCCAGAGGATCACACGACGACAACGAACGTTAATTTAAAGTCAAATCAAAGATTGAACATTTTGTTTTTCTGTCATAAGACGAAGCACACATAACTTGGGCTAATAACATACTCGTAAGCTGCGATTCATAAGGCTAGTGGTGCGCTTGTGCCTTTCCTTACAGCACCATACAAAGTATTTTGTTGTAGGCTACAATAGAATCCAAACATGTTCAATGTGTTATTGAGTTGCTACATTATTCCCCATGCAAACCACCGATGGGCTTGCAGCATAATGCTGACGCACGTGGAACCAGTGACGACGTTAAAAATATTTTAGAAGGGACAAAAGAAACTGTTGAGAGAGAACGTCATCCAACATGAATTGTGATGGTTGTGGTAGCCCTAATACAGAAACATGTCTTTTTTTGGAGAGAAGATAAATTAAACATAACTTATATGGTTGCATGGCACCACAGTAGGTATCAATAGTTTTTCAAAAGAGCTGCAGGCATGCTCGATGATCATCACACGTCAAGTTAATTTTTTCTGTGACTACAAAAGCGTAGCTTATAATAGAAATATAGGTTTAGGTCGTTATCCAGTGGCGTAGCCAAGGGGGGGGTTTTGGGGGTTACAACCCCCCCCTTTGGCACGCGTGTGACGTCGTGATATTGAGAATGATGCTTTCAGTCTAAAAAAAAAAATTGCCTAATTTTAAACAAAATTGCATTAAAAGAGCGAGTTATGCCAATACCAAATATTCAAACATCTCAGCCAGGAATTAGCAACAAGAAAACATAGAGACTTAGCTTTATTTCCGAAAAATGCTGAAGAAAGCATGATCTTATCCTTTTGCTATGCTACCGGACAGCACCATTTTACAGGAATATTCGTACCCACATTTTTGTTGAAAATGCTCTCAGAATGCACCAAATTCAAAGTAATTTTTCAAAATTTTCTGGGGGAGGCCCCCCAGACCCCCCGCCGCTGGGTGGTCAAAACCCCCCCCCCTTTTCAAATTCCTGGCTACGCTACTGTCGTTATCTATTAACTTTTATTTTATCATGTTAATAAAATGTGGCCTAAGATCTTCAAACATGTGCAATAACTTTACCGGAGACATATTTTTTCCTCCAAAATAATAGTTTTCCATGGAATTTTTCTTTCTGTCTCTAAAAGCGTAAAAAACTCCGATTCCTAATGAGAACAGCAACATACCTACAAGAAAAATCCAATTAGCTTAGATAAAAGCTATTGTCATAAATATGAAATTGCTAAATTGACATCACATGCTACAATTTTTTTTACAAATTCTGAAATCATTCGTAGAGTATAAGAACACATAACAATGGGAGGCACGAGATGGATTGGTAGAATCAACATATCTTAATAGAGACGATTTGTCAACTTATGTTGTATAAGTTATGTTATGAGATCTTTTTTTGTAAAAATATTTTTATAACATTGATCAATCAGTTAGTGGTGGTACCGTAGTTAATGTTTATCCTACGATTACTTTACTCACCAAAAAATATAATCAAGTCAACAGTCCCAAACATGCCTTGTTGCGACATTTTTAAAGCAGATTGTTCTTAAATCGTTCACAAAAATATTCATCAAATTCGCCTAAACTGTTTCTATTCGTTCTGGGTAGGCTGCTAAAGTACTTGTTTCAAAAGAGCAGGATTACTGTTCTGTATATTGAAAATATAGAATATACAGTACAAATAATTAGATTACAGCACAAAAAACAGCTACCGAGTTTCAGGTTCAGCCATACCATTAGATCAGTGTTTCTCAACCTTTTTTGGCCCAACGCCCCCTTTATAAACTGGCAAAATTTTATCACCCCCCAACAAAAACGATTAATTACGAAAAGCTGATATATATTTGCGAGCATGAAAACAGTATACTGGTAGTAGTGGTTACATCATAATGGAACTCACCAGATTTTGTGATATGCTGAAAAATTACTGAATTGAAATTTTAAATAGATAGCGTCTGCAAACAAAACGGTTGGTCAATCAAATATGACGATGGTGTAAGAGAAATTGTTTGGCTTTCATGCGAGCATGTAGAGTAGATTATCCAGACAATGATGCGACGAAATCGTTACGCTGGTCGGTAGATGGCTTAAACCAGAATGCCCCTAAACATGGCCACCTGGAGATGCGGCCTGATTTGTCACATTTTGCAGATTTTGATTACCACTAATGCTAGTGTTTGACTGACATTTTTTTAAATGTTTTTACTTTTTGCTGTCTCTTAATGATGTAAAAGCTCTTTGTTGCCTTGGGGAAGCAGCAGCGAATGAGAAAAAATAAGTTGAAAAACGCTCAATCAGACTGTAATTGAAAAATTAACAGTCTGACTAAAATCTTCGAAATCAAATTGTCTTTGTTTTTCAACATCTGATGATGTTAAAACTTATTGTGTCATCTGGGAAAAACAGTAAAGAAGGAGAAAAAATATAATTTAAAAAAAATGTCATTTAAGTAGTCGTCCAAAGTTGGCAAAATCTGGAAATTTCTTCAAAATGTGACAGATCTGGTCGTATCTTTAGGCAGCCATGCCCCTAATAATCAAAACGCCCCCCCTCCCTTAAGCCGAGGTAATCATACCGCCCCCCCCCCCCCCTGCAAAATCAAAACGCCCCCCGGGGGGCGGTACTGCCCCCGTTGAGAACCACTGCATTAGATGGTGGAAGCAGTGCACGATGTACGAAAATAAGTAGTTTTTAGAAGTGTACGAAAATCTTTCAGACAGATATCTCCATGCTAAAAGCTGAAGAGCATTCACGAGTTTCTGAAGTAGCCTATTAAGTAGTTGAGGGCAAAGCTTTGATAACGTTTAACGCATTGAATAAGTTTATTGTGACAATTGAATGAGGCTATTTCGCTAACATCTTACTTAGCCTACTGCCGCTGAATGGAGAGCAGTCTTGACATGGGTTGCTCAAGCGCCCATCCCGAGAACCGAACCAGCGCCGCTTGATCTTGAGTGGGGCGCTTAACCAACGAGCAAACGGGACGGACTTGTTGGAACTAAAGCAAATTATTCTCATTGCATTATCGCCAACTGCAATCGAGAGATTGTTTTTCCTGATAATTACTTTCTTCTTTTGTAACAAGTTAAAATCAAGTCGCTGATTATTTTGAATTAAAAGGGGTTGAGCGGAAGTCTTCAGCCAAAAAAAGTTCTGCAGGTTTGCAGCCATTTTTTAACAAAGCAGGCCTATGCGGCATAGCCTTCAGCAGAAAGGAATTTATCGCAGTGTAGGGTTCGCTGTTTTCTTTTGACTGATTTTTATTGAAAAACAGGTCTCTGCAACGTATTGCATTGTTGCTCTCACAAACAAACAGTGCCAGACAGTGATCTCGTCTTGATGGAGTAAAAGCATTTCGTCGTTCATGCGGGAGAAAGTCAGGCAATTTCCGCCCAGCATAACATTGTAAAGGAAAAACGAGTAGGTTTTCGTTTTTTTTTTCACTTTTGAGGAGGCCCATTTTTGTTATTAAAATAAAAATGTATGAAATTAAAAATGAATAATTTTTGAGTGAAATGTTTAGTTTCAAGTATTTTTCGATCATCGTACTTTAAATCGTTTTCGTATTGAGCTGGGCTATGTTAAATTGCTTTAAGACGTAAAATCTGGTGCTGCTAAACCTATTCATTTCTGTATCACTGAACAGTTTCTCTTGTCTTAACTTAGAAACTGATGCTACTTTTGTTAAGTGTATAGCCTACTATTTTTGCTTGACCAACTGAATCTTGACTTCAAAAGCTGCGTTGGCCAGGCATATTGATCCAACATGTCTAGAAAGATGAAAGATGTTCAAGCAAGATTAAACGAAGTAAACACTTTCTGCCTATTTTCTCCTTATAGGTAGCATTGCTTAAATTTAGCTGGAGTTCATAGTGTAGGCCTACAGTGTTGTCCACGATGATAGGCTATATCAATTTAGGAGTAATTGATTGACTGTAAGCATAGCTTATGTCATTTTCAATAGTAACCGGGCCAGATAAGAAATTTCACACAAAGCTGTCCCATTGTCCAAGTTAACTACTTGAGCTGCTTAAAATCTATGCTTCTCTACACGATGTGAATTACAGTCCCAAATGAGATTCACTCGACTAATCTATTCATACAGTGATGAAGAACAGTTCAATGGACAATCAGATGACGAATTTAATGAAATTACGAAAAGATGTATTCATCCTTCGAGAAAGCTGGAAAAAGTAGGCTGGACTTGGCTACTCGCAAGCTTAAGTTGTTGTAAGAACTACGAATTAAAAAGAATAGGATCTCAATTTTCTGGGAACGAAACTATCCAACAACCCCGCTTCACCAGCTCAATCATACAAACCAAAATTTAATCTATGGTAGGCCTACCCCGGGACTAGGGGCCTACCGTATAAGCTTTGCTGCAAAGGATTTGCTAGCTGTTGGTAATTCATTAACAAATGTAGCCTATCAACAAACTCAAACACACCATCGATAAGTTTGAAGCTCTATACAAATATCATCGTATGTCTGATGTGTAGTTGCGGGCATGTTCAACAAATTAAAAAAAGTTGTAGCCTTCAAGAATGACATTTCGGACGAGTTGGTATACGTTTGAATGAAAGCTACACGGTAAACATGAGCTGTAAAACGAAACGCACAACCTCATCGTCTCTAGGCTACTCAAGGATACCACTGATTGCAACTTTCGAAACACTTTTCCAAATATTTTCCTTGCTTTGAGGATCTTTTACGTAGCCTAAACCGATACATCCAATTGTTTCAGGTTGAAAACATGGTTTTAGCACACAGAAATTTGTGAAGAATTGTTTACACTCCACCATGACTTAAAACCGATTGAACAGCCTATGCATGTTGAGCATCAAATTAGACGTTGTAACTCTTTATTATTTGATGCTGTGATCTATAACGTTGCATTGCAAAAGGACCGAAACGGATTGAATGATTTGTTGAGCTATTTTCATTGCGTGCTTACATTTTTTGCATCTTTACTAACATTACCATCTACAACAAATTCGATTCGCATCATGATAGGAACCAATAGGCTCGTCGTCGTCGTGTGAGCGTCTGGGGCCGAGGGTCGATCATTTTTCCACTCCAGATTCACGATGTTCCCTGACTACACTGGAAGGCTACTAGAGAGCAGCCAGTCTTTAGTTTCATCATCCATGACACGCAGACCTTCCACTCCGTTAGGTGGCTTGAAGATGGAGCAGTCATTGATGATGTGGTCTGCGGTCTGTTCCTCGACACCACATTCATAGAAGGAGGAAGAGGCCATTCCCCATTGGTGCATGGTTGAGCGGAAAAGCCCGACGCCCGTACGGAGACGGTTGAGGCGCATCCATGCCTGTCTTGGTAGTGTTAGACCGATGGGGCATGTGTCGGCGTCGGGGATGAACGAATAGAGTCTGGTGGCGGTTGACTTCCATTCAGAACTCCATTTATGGTCCGCCCAAGCAGCGACAGAGATGTTTTGTACATCAGCTTTGTTGATAAGAAGTGGGTGTCTTGTATTGAGCGGCTGGCACAAATGGGTGTCTTGATTTCAGTCGACGGGGGTGCTCGTTTGGGAGAGCAGAGATCTTGTGGTGGAAAAGGTGGTTAGGCTCCAGTGCCCGTCGACCGAGGGACAGAGTGGCTTCTTCGCGACAAAGCTCAGCAGGTTGGATGCCAGCGAGAATGGGGAGATTGTCCAATGGTGTGGAACGATAGGCTACTGGCCTGTCACACAAACTTGTCAAGGGGAGGAGGTCGTTATCACCGACTCAACAACGGCTTTTCCAGGGTTCCACACAACAAACAAGAATGTGTCACAGCTAACAGGATCATCAGAAAACACGCTCGCACTGCCCAAACTTTAGATACTGTAGGTGGGGTAGGATACTCTCTGGTCTCTGCAGCTCTGGATGCCCACACTGCAAATCCAACATTCAGGACATTGATTACTTGGTCAAGGACTGTTGAGCCATCAAATCAGTGGCGAATATAGAGCAATAGGAAGGGCCTGCCAACTCATCAAAAAATTTTGCCACAATTTTGCCAACTGAAAATTTCACTGCCAAACAACGTAAAATATTGCCAAATTTGGCAGTGAAATCTTCCAAATGGAAACACTGCTGCTTGTCACGAAATGATGAGAAAAATGGTAGCCACTTTAATAAGGAAAAATTCTGCCACTGCAAATGACTAGAATGACACCGCCAACCAATCATAGGCTACGTTTTCCGTGACGTGAAAAAGAGCGAAAAGAAGATGATACAACGCAAATTAAGTGATGGATTTTCTGTCAGCTGGTTGGCTTAGGGTTTAGGGTAGGGTTACTCAACTAATCTTAACAAAGGTCCATGCAGTTTGACAGGTTAAATATTTTAGCGGTCCGGTGAATAAGTTATTTCACACGCAACCATGAAAGTTAAACAATTGGTACCAAACCACTTTTTAGGTAAAATGTAACTCGAATTGCATTTCTAAAAAAAAGTGTTGGGGAGTCTGGGAGTCGAAGCCCCCCAGCAACTAAGATATTCATAGTAAACATTGCTTCCCCCCAGTAGAAATAGGCTATGTTTAAAAAAGACCTGAAACGTGGCAATGATGTTATTCTTCCAAAAGCTCAAGGTCCACCATCAACAACCAGAAGGTCCGGATTCGGACCGCGGTCCGCCAGTAGCTCTGGTTTAGGGTTACGGCTAGAAAGTAGTTATTTCATTGACGCGAGTTCAATTCCCACCACTGCTATTGCTCTTTTTTCTTCTGTAATTACCAAATAAAGTTCAAAACAAGCATTAACTCTCTGGCTGAGTTCTACAAGGGTCACAATTCGACGGTGGCCCAGTGGTGCAGAAGTAGGGGGAGATGGGGGGATATATCCCCCCCCCCAATATTTTGGCAGCATCCCCCCCAATAATTTAGAAAAAAATATTTGATATGAAGTTGTACTTCGATTTAGTTGTTTGCAAGCATCTCGAATTGCTGTTGTTTTTCTTTCACTGATGTTTGATCACAGTTCTAAATTGTCTTGTATTTGAATGCTAGCATTGTTTGCAACATTCACCAAAATATTTTGACATCAGCATGAATGACATTGCTAATGAGTTTTCAATGCGCACTACCGTAAGATGCAGTATGTTCGGTTGTAACAAGTTCTTGTGATGTGTAATGTTTGAAAGTTATTATTTTGTCATGAATTTGCAGATGTTCTTCTGTAGCTTCGATTGTTATCAGTGTCCTGATTAGTGACTTTGTCCAGTAGTGCACTAGGCCTAACTGTAGTGATTCTAGTGAAGGAGAGGACAAGAAGAAAAGTATAACTTGTGTTTTTTTGGAAAAACTAAGTAGCCTATTCATTGGAAGGTCATAGATTCGAATACCGCTGGAGGTACCCATTTTTCTTTGCTTGTTTCTTAATCTTGCAGCAGTCATTCACAAGAGTACTGGTAGCACTTTTATCTCCATGATTTCTTGTCTGTAGGCCTAGGCCTATTGTGCTCTTAGCAGCTACCGAGGTCCGGTGAATGCGGTGATTGTTTAACAAACTTAATACCGGTACCACTAAAATTGTGTATAAAAATATGTATCCTCCAATGTTCAAAATCGTCAAAAATTTGATAAAGTGTTGATTTATTCTCCCCAATCCGCAACTAACTTGGGCACCACGCGGTGGCCTTTTAGTCATTCGCAGAGGCAGAATTTTTACTTGTTAAAGGGATACTAAAGGAAAAACCTGACTTGGCGATTTTCCACTTTCTTTGTATTTAACATTCTACCATAAAACGATTTTCAATAAAATTTTGCCCTATTGCGGTCTGACCACCATTGCGCGCGTGCTTTTGCCAGAGCTTTCAAAACGAGATTTGGCCTGAGCAGCGAAGCGTGCGACCGTACAGTTACGTCACTAAAGACTATAGCAATCAGCTAATCGCGCAACAATTGTTACTGCGGGGATTTGACTGTACCAGGCCTCGAAACAACTTTTTTTTTCCGGCGGCCAAACGTGTCCGACTGCAGCAAGCTGTTCGGCGGCCAACCACAAGCACATGGCGGCCATCGGAACATCGACACGCATCAACATACAGTCTTCAAAATTAGCACATTTTTACTTCGGCAGAAATGTTGCCGAGGCCAAACGACAAAAGTTGAAATTGCCTCGGCAATTGCTGTGAACGTTTATTACAAAACAATTGTACCTAAACATGCAAAATGAGAAGCGAAAAATATACTAGAGTAGTTCATCACGACCGCACTGTTTGATTTGTTGTGATGTAATAATACCAAAAGTAGCGATAAAGCGAGCAGCAAGATATCAATCAATCAATCATTTTATTTTTCGTCATTAACGCGTCCGCGGCGAAAAAGATACTAACTACAAAAATCCATAGGTTATAGACCTACCAGCTAGTTAATGAACGGGAAAAGGTGGCAAAACCTTGGAAGGTTTAAAACGTGCCTGAATGGAAAATTATGTAGTAGGCTAGCCTATATATCAGTAGTTAGCACGGCCACACGCTGTCGTCGCACGCTGTTACAGTAATTCACGTTAAATAACTCACGGGGAGAAAAGTAAGTTAATTTTGGGTTGATTCAACGTTCGAGTCAGCACAAATCGATTTAATTTTCCCCCGGGTTATATTGCGTAACAACAATGCCCAATAAGAAATTTACGTTTGTTTTACATTAATTCGACATCTAACAACGTTGAATGATCATAAAATAACGTTAATTGCTCAACCAGGTACCGTAACAAATTAATAGCTCCCTGCGAGAAGATTGCCTCGATTTACGTATACACTAACATAATTTCGGCACACTTGGGATACTGCGAACAACACAAAGTATGTTTGATAAGAACTAGCTGTCAGAATCGGAATCATCAGATGCTGTATCGGAGCACGAGGTTGTCGCGTCGTCACTGGAATAAGACACATCAAGAAGCTCATGGTTTGGCTGTAAATCTACACCGTCTTCGCCGTTCGCAATGAAGCGTCCACGTTTTGCGGCTCTCGGGCTTTGATACTAATCCACACGCCTCTTTCTTTTTCGTAGAGCTCCATCAGGGTGTTGACTAAGGAACAAATCTATGGCTGTGCCATAACGGCTGATGGGAGGAATGTCTAACCCTAACCTTACAAGCGCTCTTGTGGCCTCGGCAATTTTATTGCCGATGCTAATGCGCCATTCATGCATCTGCGTCAGCAATGAAGACTGAATATATCACATCAATGAAGTGTATTGTGATGTCACTTGCATCCTGCTCATGACAGACATCAGCTGCTGGGTCCATCAATAATGTTAAGAATTCAAGCATAGACAGTGTGTATTGTGATTGATCGGGTGCTTTGACTGCTTTCTAATCCTTTGTGATTATAAGTGGCAAAGTACTTTATTCACAAGGGCGCTTGCGCAAAATTTTCTCGGAACTTCATGGCGGACAAATACGGCCGACGGAAGGGCGAGACCCGGCGGACAAAATCTTGGTTTTTGTAGGTTAATCGCGGCCATGGCCGCGATGGCCGCCTTCAGTTTCGAGGCCTGGGCTATGTATGTATGATTGTATGTACATCAAAACAACACATTTCAACATCAAAACATCAGACAGTTTGCTCAAAACATCAGATGTGGTAACGTGGCTTTTGTTATTGCTGTCTTTAGTGACGTATTCTCGAGCAGTGTTTGCACTTTTTGGTCATTTTGAAAAAAATGAAAATAAATGAAACATTGGACTTTGGGCCTTACCAGCGCCATTGAAAACAAATTTTTTTCGGTAATTTTTTTTGAAATGTATTCTTGAATGTTCAGTTTACTCATTTTAATGCTTAATTCCCGTTTGAAATTTTCATTTAGTATGCCTTTAAAGTGGCTACCGAGAAAAACAGTTAGCGATCAGCTGATATGTCACGTGACAATATGGCTTAATATGATTGGTTAAATGGTTAGGGTGGATACAAATGGTTTTGGAAACAAAGTGTGATGGCGCGTAGCCTAATTGGTATTGGAAACAAACGCAATTTTTAGTGTCGAATTTGAAGCAGATGGAAAAGATTTTGGAAAGAAAGAAATGGATAGTAGATACCGTACCTATGGTAATAGGGCTACTCTACCATCTACCTAATGACACTCTCAACTCAATTTCGGTAACATTAAGCGGAATCAAAGTGCGTTAACTATAAACAATGCTTTATTGTATCAGTTCTAATACGCCTTCAAACGACACTGTAAAGTAAATGTATTTCAGACTCTTTGGAAACAGATTCAGCTTTTAACATTTCTCTGCACCGCCAAACTTTCCCATCTGCCACGTTGTTTTTCACTCCTTCACACATGTCACCTTCACATTTATGGCAAATGGATCTTATTTGGTATTTAGGTAGGCCTACCATATTTTCATTGCCTAAAAAGAGGACACGTTTCGCCAGCGAGTAAAATACAAGTAGGCTAGAATGTTACGTATGAAGAGTTTTATACATCCTGTTGGATAATCATAGACCTATGCAGCGAAAGTTACAGAAAAAAACAAAACAGACAAGTTTGTTTGTTTCTCGAAAGCCGATTTGTTAGATTTCTGTGACAAAATGAAAATGTGATGTGATATTGTGATAATGTCATAAAAATGTGACAAATCAGGCAGTAGCCTATTTGCTGGTAGCCATGCATACCTTAACTTTTTTCAGAAAAAAAGATCAGTTTTAACGAAATCATAAAATTACTTGCACGAAATATAATTAAAGTTGTATAGCCTACAGCTGTTAATGAGATGCTAAGAACAGACTGAACTAAAAGGCTGTTTCTTTCCTTGTAGGCTACCATCG
Organism: Aplidium turbinatum; assembly: GCF_918807975.1. Classification (NCBI taxonomy): domain Eukaryota; kingdom Metazoa; phylum Chordata; class Ascidiacea; order Aplousobranchia; family Polyclinidae; genus Aplidium; species Aplidium turbinatum. The sequence continues at coordinate 21,140,859 of NC_137481.1, read as the reverse complement.
TGACTGCATCATAGATTAAAGTCATTCTACATTTGCAGTTTGCACTCACATAAGTTGTAAGTATCCATGCCACGATTTATTTTGAAATAGGCTGTATGTCATGCATAGAGCACTTTGGATTATTTTTTCGATTTGCTTCATTTGACAAATTAGCCAAACTATTAAAGGCATACTAAATGAAAATTTCAAACGGGAATTAAGCATTAAAATGAGTAAACTGAACATTCAAGAATACATTTCAAAAAAAATTACCGAAAAAAATTTGTTTTCAATGGCGCTGGTAAGGCCCAAAGTCCAATGTTTCATTTATTTTCATTTTTTTCAAAATGACCAAAAAGTGCAAACACTGCTCGAGAATACGTCACTAAAGACAGCAATAACAAAAGCCACGTTACCACATCTGATGTTTTGAGCAAACTGTCTGATGTTTTGATGTTGAAATGTGTTGTTTTGATGTACATACAATCATACATACATAGCCTACAGTCAAATCCCCCGCAGTAACAATTGTTGCGCGATTAGCTGATTGCTATAGTCTTTAGTGACGTAACTGTACGGTCGCACGCTTCGCTGCTCAGGCCAAATCTCGTTTTGAAAGCTCTGGCAAAAGCACGCGCGCAATGGTGGTCAGACCGCAATGGGGCAAAATTTTATTGAAAATCGTTTTATGGTAGCATGTTAAACACAAAGAAAGTGAAAAATCGCCAAGTCAGGTTTTTCTTTTAGTATCCCTTTAAGTTGGTAATCAGCAACGTTTACAAGCGCTGAATCAATACAAAATAGATCTGGGTAAAATAATAATTTATTGTAAAAGTGTGAGAACCTTAAAATGTAAATATGTCAAACTCTTTTGCAAGTTTTTGCGTTTTTTAATGTTTCATTTCTTTGTGATTTACTCCATTTTTTTATTTTCTTATTTTTTTTAATTTGTCCAATTTTTGATTTTCATAAATTGGTTGATCAGATCTCCTCACAAGTGGATTTGCAGTTCCAGTTTCACTCGCACTTAATGCTGACCATTATTTGGCTTTTAAGACAATCGCAAAGCACTGTAGTTTGTTTCAATGAACGCCTATGATTGTTTAGAACAGCAGATCAAATAGTACGTCAATGTTTTTTTGAAAATCTATAAATCAGAATGTTGTATTGGTACAGAAATGGTTGGAAATTGCGAAAAAGTCATGTAACAATGAAATCCTGTTGAAAATATGAACAAGAAAACTGAAAATGTAAAAAAAGAGGACATTTAAGCATTTTGGGTGTCCTCGGAGGACAATTTATTTTTCTTCAAAAAAGAGAACTTGTATTTTATATTACTAGTCTGGAAGCTCAATGGCGTTGCTATGCAAGGCAGTGTCTTAGCATTTGAGACAGCGCCTCAAGTGGTAGTAAGGCACTTTTGCAATTCGTAGCCAAAAGTCTAGGCAGGCTTAGCCGAGTAATGTCAACTGCAGGTTGTTTTAACTTTAAGTAGGCTAAATTCTTATTTGCAGATTACCGCTAAATAGGCCTAGGCTATTTTTTCTTATTACCAGATAATCCTACTAAGTTAGTCTTAAGTTTTTAATATAGAGACTGCGTTCAAATCACAGAATCTGCTTGGAAGGTAGGCTATGCAAATACAGGCATATTGCCAACTATCAACGGTGAAACTGTATGATATTGTGGTTGCAAACTGTTTTTAACTAATGTAGAATGTTTAGGATGTTATAGTTACAGTTAATATCTAGCATGACTACAAGTACGGTAGTTAAAATATGATGTGAGTTTTCAAATTACTAAGGAATTGATTACTTTATAGTTTGAAGTAGTAATCTTTAAAGTTCATAAGTTTCAACGTACCAAGTACTGTATATACAGCAGCTTAATAATTGAAGGGTTTAATTACTAAATATTTGTGGAAGCTTTAAGCTGAAGTAGGCTTGAACTTAGTACCGTAATTGGCAGATGCTACTTGGCCAGCATCATTTCCATAAACATTGATTGATCAACTAATTCAGTTGACACTTATTATAAGAAAGTGTATAAAGTTGTTTTATTTACTGATACAACAAAAAGTTGATATGTTTCAATCTGTGGCACTCAAAATAGTCACTCCCAAAAATTCCTTTGTGTTGTAATTTCTTATTCTTTATTATCTTAAGCATGTCATTTTTTTGAAGGTCAATTAGTCTACGTATTGTCTTAGTTATGTTTATTTAAATTGATAATGTTACAAGTTAAGCGTAAATGTGGTGGAATAAACTGCTGTTTACCACAATGTAACAGCACTACAAATATGGGATTTTGTTTGTACAAAGTTCCAAGTGGTGAAAACAAAAGGTTTTCTGTTTCAACAGCACAGTGGGAAAAACAGTTTCATCGGGTAAGATCAACATAATAAAATAGTGTAATCTTATGTTGTATGTCATGATGGTTGACATTAGTAAAAATTAAGAGCTTATGCCTAGTGAATCACATAATGTGTCACACATATAATGTTTTGTTTTTTTAAATTTAAGCAATAAGCATATGGTGCTCACTGCTAATGTACTCGTATATTGAGAAGATTCACTAATCTGGCATGATCCCTGTGTATAGTTGATTAGTGATGAACACGTGTGCTAATTGTAACATGCATTGTTAAATGTTATTTATGATATAGGTCATTGATTTTCAGATTTAGTTGGGGATGTCAATAGAGAGAAGATGCTACTAAGTAAAGCTTCAGATGCCTGTCCTTACCAGCAATAATTCAAGAAACGTTTGCTGCTGGTACAGAACACTACTTCGGTCGACAACGTCAAAGAGTTGAATGTGATACCGCGCCTACAGTTCAAATGCTTAGCAGTACCGCCAAAACTTTAGATATGGTAAAGTACTCTGCAGTGAAGGGATCTAATGTCGAGAGTGAACATTAGACTAACTACTCCGGCATACTGCGCCTTGTTTAAGTTACGGTGTTAATAGAAAGCCTATTTTATTCTTCAAAGTAATGTGCTATGAAATCAGCTTGAAAAGCATACGATGAAAGTATGCTATGATGTTTATTGTACAAATCAAAAACGGATGACAAAATACAACAGGAATTCTCCTTCAATGTGTGCTTTTAGAATTGCTTATACTTTTCAGAGTGCTATGTAGTGCACTGTTCAGCTTATGCGATTGTTTAGCTGTTTTGTTTCTACCATGTAAGAAGTCTTGTAGTGGCAAAAAACATGACTTATCATACGCATACAGCACTTAAGTTCAGTTTTTTTATTTCTGACCATCACAGCGAAAACAATACACGTCAACATAGTAAGGGTCTAGAAAAGTTCTTCAAAAGCGCCTTCGTAGAGGGTTTCTGTATGGATTGCTGTATACCTTGCACAGTCCAAGTCCGGCAATACGCTTTCTTCACAATAGTCATGATATGCATTAGGCAGATTAAGGTTGTTAATTTCATTGCGCGCAATATGTCGGTGTAATACCCCACTTTTCGAAGGGAATATCCCCGTCATAGGCGAATTTCCACCTTCCAAATCTTCATTCAACTGTAAAATACAAATAAATTCAGTAATGCATCATCTTCAGCAAGTGCCATTAATCTCTCCGAACTTGGGTGACCATTTGATGCCATAGTTCTTTAGCATACCAGTAATGTAAATATGTAATGCATATGTTTTGTGTAAAATAAGTCACGTTCAATTCCTATATATAGTATGCAAAAAATGACACCCGAAGAAGGTTCATTACCGGTACCTCAAAATGTAAATATAGCTAGTAGCTACGGAATTATTGAATTAATGCACTTCTAAAGTATCACCATCATAATGGTGTATATTGCATATTATGCTTTTGAAAGCTAACTTTTTCAACCTGCAGTTATGTATTTCATTGGCTACATTTCCAAATTTGATATTGATAATATTATTATTACTATTTATTTGCATCAGACCAATAAGTCCATAGTAATTACCATACATGCAAAAAGACAAAAACAAAAAATACAAGAATAATCACAATAACCCGGTTAACAGATAATGCTGTTGCGGAGAATTGTTAACGAGTAAGCTGCAAAAGTATTAAGTGTAGTTAAACATACCTCATCAAAAATATTGTACGATAAGTTCTTTTTCACTCATGTCTTGAAGAGCCTCCAAACATTGTGACAACATTTTAATGACTTTTTAAAACAATATAATAAAAAACCTTTCTGTACACTTATTGCTGTATTGTAATAAACATATACTGTATTTATGAACATTCTCTATTTGTATTATGCATATAAATTGTTTTCTATATCATGAGTGGCCCACGAGTAACATGCTAAATGTGACATATCTGAAATATAGAAGTGCTGTATTTCCTTTTCTATGAAGCTAGCTGTTTGCATTCAAAAGTAAGTTACCAATACCTTAGCCCATCGGTGTTTAATTCAAACATAGTTGTTTTGCTTACCGTATGTATGTGTTTACGAGAATTAGCACAAGCATATTTTTAGTGAAATTGGCTCAAAATCAACCATGGTTACGGTAGTGAATAAGAACTCATAATATATAGGCTACAAATGTGTCATGTCAAATGCACTTCTTCATTTTGGTGCAAAATAAAAAAATGCTCAAATGTCCGGAATTTTATGATGGGTGTTTTGGGGGAATTAAAATTGCGGGAATAATCCTGTAAATTAAGGGTGTCCTAGAAAATTCGCTCAGCCAGCACATTTTACTGCATCTGCAATCGTACTGTGCACACTGCCAATCCAGAACATTGTTATTTCGTGCCTTGTGCATTTTTTTACTACGAGGTTGCACGGAATTATGATGTAACAGAGCGTTTTCCTTATCAATAATGTTTACCACTTAGAAGTCAGTGTTACCATTTTAGTCTTTTTAAAACCAAATCTGGTTTATTTTGCAACCGTTTGGTTTATTATTTTTCGATTTGGTATATTATTTTTATTTTTGGTTTATAATTTGTTTTTTTAACATACTTTACGTCAGGTATTCGGTTCGTTGCAGTGATTATTTCACTCGAACAAATTTTTTAGTTTATTTCTGCTTCAATTTGGCTTATTCTGGTCTTTTTTGTTTAGCTTCATTGTCGTAATGCGATTTATCAGTAGGGGAAGGTATGGACTGATGAGCCACTTTTTCACATTAAAAGCTATAGTTGGTTAACTAATCACTCTATGATGACGAAACATCCACACAACATAGTGTGATTACTTCAGTATATTGTGTAAAAAATTCAACCACATATAATTATAGGATCAACAACAATATTTGACAACATTGACGGTGATCAGAGTGGTTCAAGGGTGCAAACGCGTTTGGACCCTTGAACCACCGGGTATGGACCCTTGAACCACTCTGATAAGTGTGACCTTAAAAATGTTTAGAGCAAACTTTTATGAAACAATAAATACACTGTCAAATGAGCACACTGCTAAAAGTTTGCAGAAATAGATTAAGCAATATTAAACTGCGAAAAGTCGGTTCAAAACTTTTTAATGTTGACTGTTTGTTTTGTCGTTCCTGCAAGTGGTGGGGAGAGGACAAAAACAATCGATTAGGCATCACCAGCTACGCCAGTCATTTTATAATACTTTACACTCCACTTACAATACACAATAATTTCTAAAATAAAAAATAAATGAAACATGTTTATTGTCCCTCAATTAGGCATTGTGCTAACCCATGAACTATGTGGTTCAAGGGACAAAACTTTTGGTGGATCATCGGTCAGAACTGTTGGTGACAAAGTTTCATCTTAGCTTTACTTAATTAGAATGGAGTAAAGTCTAAATGAACTGTACTAAATCCTGCACTATATAGCCCATTACAATTTCTGAATTTTATATCTCGATGCTAGCTGCATTTAAGTTTCTGTAAAGCTCCAAACGCAAATGAGAAATTTTACTAAAACACCTCAAAATCACACCCCACCCTCTAACTTGCAAAATTTTAAAAGATTCCATCTAAAACTTTCCAAGAAATACTATTGAACTAAATGCAACTTATTTAGTTGATAAAAAATCTACTATAAGGTTTTATTAGAATTTGGAAGGGGGTGGTTCATGGGTCAGGTATGGTCATGGGTTCATACCTTCCCCTATTGTATGTTGGTTTATTTTTTATTGTATTTCTGCTTCAATTTGGTTTATTCTGGTCTTTTTTTTAGCTTTATCTAAGCGTCATCAAGTTGAGCGTCGCGACTATGAAAGGCATATTGACTCTTCAATATAATTTCAACAGTGACGTTCGGTGGCTTAAACCATTGGGAAAGCAACTTGGAAATATGTTGCAGCAAGGTAGTAGGCACGAGGGGCGTAACCGTCGGGCGAAGCCCGAAGGCGTGTTGCCGAAGGCAACACTTCCAGCGGGGGGTCTGGGGGGCCTCCCCCAGAAAATTTTGAAAAACACTTCCAATTTGGTGCGCTCTGAGAGCATTTCCAAAACAAAATCTTCGGACTTTCCCAGCCCGAGGATAAAGATTCAATCAATCAATCAAACTGGGACTAGTCTAGAATGTTGGCTGCTTTTTTAGACTGAGCACAAAAACTTATTGTCAATGTCATCTGTAAGCATTTACAACATGCATTGGACTGGTGCACTAGTAAAGAGCAAATAATTAGCAGAGGTGGGCACCCGCTACTTTTAAAGTAGCGCGCTACCCGCTACCGCTACTTAGGCCAAAGTAGCGCGCGCTACCGATACCCGCTACCAATTTACAAAAGTAGCGCGCTACCCGCTACCGCTACTCGGGCCAAAGTAGCGCGCGCTACCGCTACTTCTTCCGCTACTTTTGTCTAAAATGACACTAGGAAACACTCAAGTCCCTAGTAACGCAAAAATGACCTTGAAAACGAATGTTATCATTCGTTTACGCTGTCATTTTAACGTCGTTATAGAAAACGCATTCTAAGGGAAATTTATTGTTACGCATCTTTCAAAAACACAAGCATTTCAAAATGAGAGTCACTAAGTCCTGCCCGCTTTCGCTTAAGCACATCTTTTCCAACAGAGAAAAGTCTTTCCACCGCAGCACTGGAAGGAATGGGGGTGTTGTATTGAACAGATATGTTTTAACTCGGTATTTGAAAAGCTCAAGGACTTGCTCTTGTCCGAAAAAAGGCGTCCACAATTGCTGCTTCCTTGTGCACCGACGTTTCACGGGATGGCGCAAACACTCCAAAAAATACATCCTCGGGGTCATGACTGGTGTTGGTGTCACTCTTCTCGGTATCAACCTGGCTTGATGTCTCCCGCAACAGTCGAATTACATCTGTCTTGACTTTTTCTCGCAGTGCGTCAGCATCATCCGTGGAAACGTAGTGCAGAAATTGTAGCCACGACGTCTTGAAGGAGGGATGAAGACATGATGCCATAACGCATTTCATGTTGTTGAAGCATTTGTTGAATCGTTTCTTCGCGCCTTCAAGGATTTTCACTTTCAACTCCTCACAGGTCACAAGATCACTGTTCTCGGTCAACTTCTTCTCGCAAATTGTGATGGTTGGAAGCAAGACTCCGTAATGTGCCTTGGACTTGCCCTGAAGAATGTCTAAAGCCTGGCAGATAGGCTTCATCACACGGAGATATTCGCCGAAGAAGTTGACGTCAGCTAGAAAAGACCGAAACTTTGCAACCAAGCCGATTATATAGCTGTTTGACCACGCCAGTATTGCAAAAAAAACAAGAATTTTTTTCAATTTAAATTAAAAAGTAGCGGGTAGCGGGAGTGCGACTGAAAAAAAGTAGCGCCTCTCCCGCTACCGCTACGTTGGAAAAAAAATAGCGCCGCTACTGCAGCCGCTACTCCAGCTAAAAAGTAGCGCCGCTACCGCTACTTTTACCAAAAAAGTAGCGCCGCTAGTAGCGCCGCTACAAAAGTAGCGCGCTACTGCCCACCTCTGATAATTAGCCTATAAATTAAGCTAGTCCATTCTTGAAGAACACAAGTATGTTTGCTCTGAACTTGTGATGTCAGTCTATTGACCCAAAGAATTTAAAAAACACTTGTGCTGTTTCAGTACTGGTTGGTTAATGTACCCTTTGGAATTGCATGTCTTATTGTAGAATCTATGTTTTTTTTGGTAAGAGAACCAGCTTTATTTTCAGCGTACTCAGTAGCCTATAGTTACAAGCCCGAAAATCACTCATGCGTAGAGGCTGTATTCCTTTCGCCTGAAACCAAAAACAGCCGCTATGAGATACGCATTGACGTCACTGGGAAAGCAAGTTTAACCTAAGATATCTATGGTTTAACCATAACACCAGATAACACATCTGATTGGCTAAGCAGCTGGTGTCGTTTTGCAAAACGATTGAGGATTGGATAAAACGAAGGCGTTTTTCAATGTAAGGTAAGCACTTTTGAAAGTTGATTTCCCTGGAGCTTCAGTGATGGTTTCTGACAAAAGCGTTTGCGTTAATTGGCATTTATAGGCAAGAAATGCGGTTTGGTGAGGACTTAGATACTCACAAGAGTTACGAGTAATTCTAGTCACGAACACAGTAATTTTCAAGTTAAAATAGACTTGATAAAAATAATAAGAAGTTAAACCTAGAATTCAGTCATTATATTTTGCATAGTTTTCGCTCAGGTAAGCACTGCTTTCCTTGCTTTCCCTCACCGATCGTCACTGAATTTCAAAGATATGTGCTGTAGTGAATTTTTCTCGTTTTTGAAATCACACAAAGCCCTATTGAAGAGAATTAGATCTTAAGAAAAATATGCATGGTCAGAAGAGTAAATTTGTAGTGACTTGACTTACAAGCGTGTCTTTAATTTGTTTTAAGCATGCAATTGCTTTTCTTCTATTTTCGGCACAACCTAATTCTCATTATTATTTTTCACTCTGAAGTTGAGATTTTTTTCAGTGACGGTCCGTAGCTATATTTAGAGAGTGCTTACCCTGCCTGGTTTGAAATTGTGCTCGTGACAGAAGACAATACTTTTCACTTCGGTAGCTGGCGCTTTAGCATAAGTAACGTACAACGTTTGCAGCTTTAGCATTTCGGTAGCGCATATATATGGTCTCATGAAAATAGTCATGCACTGTCCGGAATTTTGCTTTTTCAAATATGGTAACCTTATTCTAGGGGCTTATATTGAACACTGGACGTTGGTTTAATATTTTTATTGTAAAAACATAGTAAAATTGTCAAAATCCATATCCATTCCGCTTTATCACCTCCATTCCGCCGCTTTTTTCACCCTCTTTTTTCTTCCCAATAATAGTTGCGTTGGTTTGGTGACGTCATATTAACCAGGGTAGCCGATTCTATAGGAGCTCCAACAAATGAACAAACCTGTTGACAAAATCCCAGTGTTCATTACTCAATGTGAAATAATAATTAATCAGTAGGCTACTTTTTTTTATATCCATGAGACAAAATTGGAGCTGGTAACTCATGACAAAGAGGAATTGACCAAAACATGTGGATTGAAGTGTGTGAACAGTAAAGCAAAGGTAAAGTAGTTTCACCCTATATGTTTGATCGAGTCCTGTCTTTGTCATGAGTTACCAAGAGGGGTAATTGTATACCAGCTCCCAAAATTGTATGCTGACAAATAATAATAATTCCAAGCATACATAGCTATAATTTTTACCTGTTTGCTTAATTGATCATTCACTTTTTTGTTTTCAATGAAGTGGCTAATTTTACCCACTTGTTGCCATGGTTACAATCAGGTGTTGCCAGAGTTAAGGTAAGGGTTAGAGTTGATTGATTGAATCTTTATCCTCCGACTGGGAAAGCTTCTTGCAGAGCTTAATCCTGGCAGTTTTGCATACTTGTAGAGGCTTTGAATCACTGACGCAGGCCCGGTCACCGAGATTGACAGAGTGAAGTTTCCGATTGTTGAAGTCTTGTTGCCGGGGAATTATTCCATCCATTAGGTGCCGCTGAATGGAGAGCAGTCCTTAACATGCGTTGCTTAGGAATAACATTAGGGTTTTGATCTTTGCCTAGGAGTAAAAAATTTTTCCAAAATACAAGCTTTTGTTTTCAACAGCTTTAAACTATTCTGAAAAACAAACTCACCCGCCCTTGTCCCTACTGCCTAAATGATTTGAAATCTTGTTCTTAATACCAGTTTAACATAGTTTTCATGTCCTAATACTTACATGTAAATATTGTAAAAACAACTCGAAAATAATTTTATGTGCATCAATACAGCTTTAGGATTGGCATATATTTAAAATTTGTTGATATTCATAACTTCATTTCATACCATGAGTTCATCTGAAAAAATACCAATAAGAGTACACAACTATTCAGATAGCACCACTTATAAAGGGTCAACTCTTTATGGTAAGCTATATTCAATGTCTTTCGTTACAAAATATTGTCTGCAATGATTACCAATAACTTGGAATTTTTGAAAGAATAACTTTATTTAACTCATTGAGATTGTACTCAAGCATGTACACTGTACAGTACATCATAACATAATTTGCAGAACACCACTTTTGTTTATTTTATGGTGGACTGCTTTACACTAGACCAGGGGTCACCAAACTTTTTCCTCTGAGGGCCGGATTGCTGCGAGATTAACAGCTGCGTGCCGGATGTAAGTTGCAAAAAGATATACAACTATTTAGAATCTCCATCGACTTGAATTGTCCAAATCCTTCAATCAATTATTTTATTTTTTGTCATTAACGCGTCCGGGATGAAAAAGATACTAACTACAAAAATCGATATAGACCTACCAGCACGTTAATGAACAGGAAAAGGTGGCAAAATCTTAAAAGATTTAAAACGTGCCTGAATGAAAAATTATGTAGTAGTAGGCTATATATCAGTAGTTAGCACGGCCACAAAACCCAAAAAACAAACAGTAAAAAATAAAACAAAAACAGAGAGAAGCACACATGTAATAATGAATGACAGCCTAATGAAAAGTGTTGTGGATTGAATTTGCCAGTTCCAGTATTGATGTGGATGAGCAGTCATAATAATAATAATAGGATGGAGAAAGAAAACCGGACATAAAAGAAACCCATCCTCAGGCAAAAGCCTGTTGCTTATGATGTCTTGTATGATTTGCCTAAACAGAGATATTGCACTGATGAAACATTGGTGTTTTGAACAACAAAGTTTGTGATGTCATAAGAAACAATATGGAAAAATCATTAGCAGGTTACGTGTAGCTCAACAGCAACATTAGTCCTTTACAAAAAGTTTGGTAACTTTTTTCCTTAACAGTTGTAGTGCAGCTGTTATTTCCGCAGCACGCCGGATGAAATCAGTTTGCGGGCTGGTTCCGGCCTGTAGTTTGGTGACCCCTGCACTAGACTAGAGGGTATTCGTAGGCTAGCATTGTGTGCAGATAACTTGTGTATTTCACAGTGAGATATTGCTAACTTGAATATTGTTAAGTTTCCTTAAGAAAGCCATCAGTAGATTGCAGATACCTGCTCCCAACCAGTTTAAAGATACAGCTCTGGGTTGTATCATCATTGGTTGATTGACAAGGTCAACCATGGTAAAAAATTTAATAAGATTGACAAGGTTTAGGATAAATTGTAGCATTTTGACATTAGGCCATCTGTTGAAATGAATACTGTAGTTGCAATACCAGTAGTTTCATAGCAGGTATATAATATATACTAGGGTGGGTCGAAATTTGGACTTTTTCATCGATTTCATTGCTACAAACTTTTTTTTTTGCGAATAGTCATAAAACGACATTGCTGAAAGTTTGAGCTTGATCGGACATCGTCTTTATTTCTAAAAATCGCGATTTATAAAGGTACCTGAAGCGATTTTTTCGAGGCTTGAAAATGCATTGTTTTTAATAGGAAGTTGTTTTCACGAGATTTGAAAACGTCATAACTTACTTAGTTCTTATTGTAAAAAGATGATTTATGCGTCAACAGATTCAATACAATTAGGAGAATCCAATTTATTGTGTACTGACTCCGAAAAATGATGACGTCATCAATGACGTCATTAAACAGTAATTTGCAAATAGCGATAAAACTGATAATCCTACATGCTTCATCTCTAAGTTATTTGATAATGAATTGATGTACTTTCCAAACATAAACATCATGCTGGTACTTGATGACGTCACCTACATTATTAAGATGAAACTGTTAAGATAGAATCAAGAACAGGTGGCAAGATTTTTGTTCGTGTAGAACACTACAGTGTTGTTTAGAAATTTCTTACCGTATGATGTATTTATAGGATTACGTCACGGAAATGGCAAGCAGACATTCGTTGACGGATCAACATACGTCGGTAGTTTTCGCAATGGTCTTGCTGAGGGACTGGGAATCTTGACATTTGTAAACGGCTCAGAGTACTGTGGACAATTTGCTAAAGGGAAATTTGGCGGAGTTGGAAAATTTACTCTCTTCAATGGCGATTGTCTGATGGGAGAGTTTAACGATGGAAGAGTGAATGGACGGGGTGAGATTACGACCTTTTTATAGGGTAACTTCTGTCAATCGACGCATGAATATTTAAAAAGAAATTTATTTCGATAAAACAAAGGATGTTTAATTGTTTAAGCAAGATGTTTAATTTGAGATCAAACAAATCTATGTATCTCAGCAAGCGATCACTCGAGGTTGCTCCACTCGAGTTAAACACTGTCTAGTCATTAACCTAAACAGCAAAAGTTGCCAACGTTACACATTGCCAGTCGTTGAAATGCTGTAAAAAGTTTTGCTGTCTGGGAATTGGGTCAAACTTTAGGATCACCATTATAAAAAGTACCGGTAGGAGAAACGCGTATTTTACTGATTAAACCAAATAACTTCTTCGTGCAATATCAGGGATTTACACGTCGAACGATCAAGCCGTGTTCGTACAAGGCATTTTCAATGATGGTGATTACGTTGCCGAAGAAAACATCTCGGACCTGAAAGATCTTGTTAGGAAAATTACGAAGGATGCCACAGAACAAGTAGAAGAATGCAAGCAAAGTCTGCAGCTCTGAAAGGCAGTGATCAGGTCTTCGTCTATGATTCCTATGCTAATTCTCCTATTGATTCTCAAGCCGAAGATGCTGACCTGAAAATAAACGTGGGTTAATGAGCAACCGCACATACAAAAGTCCAGTTAACCGTGCAATGACAACTGTGATGCGACAACTACAATGGTTTACAAACAGTGCCTTACAAATTACAATACACATGGTTGTGTTTGGTCACGGGACACGAAAACCTGGTGCATTGATGAGATTTCGTTACCATACAGACATTTGGGTCACGGGACACGAAAACCTGGTGCATTGATGAGATTTCATTACCATACAGACATTTTGGTAAACTATTTATAAGATGGGAACTTTTTCCTTATGAAGCCTTACAGATTCGGATCTTGGTGTCTCGTACTTTGAGTTGGTAGAATCGGTTGCAAAAACTATTATTAACGGCATTCCAGTGCTAAATCAAACTGTTACGAAATTAAAACATATTTCAAATAGAACATAATGTTTGTACTATGCAGTTATAAATGACTCACTTTGGTTTGGTCTCAGCATCGGTGACATGTCTGATATAAATGGCGTCTTTGCCTTCGGTATCTGGTTCAGGCTCGTGGCTGTACAATGACGAAGCTGCTACCGCCAGCATCGAGCCGTCGTTGCTGAAGGCGATAGAAGATATGGGGGCGGGGAACTTATGGAACTGGCACAGCCGTTTTTTATTGAATCCATCCCACATATTGACAAACCCGTCTCCGCCACCTGCACATTAATTATTTTTATTTTATTGTCATTGGCTTTGTTGCAAAATAAACATCGTTCGATTTTATAAACAAAAATCGTTTTTATTATTGCTAATAATTTTTTTTTAACTGCAATTGATATAGCATACAGTAGAGGAGTGTTTCACTGTGCCTTATATTTCGAAAGCTGTGATACTGACAAGTAAATTTAATGGCAAAATACAGTATAGATAAAACAAAATAGTGTATTGGAGAGAGAATTCCGTTCAGCATACGTTTTAATCGATGTCTGTTTTCAATGTTATTGCTGTTCATGAACGGTACGATAAACGGGAACAGGACATCCTACCGCGGACGACCTGCCGCCAGTACATCTCACCACTAGACGACTTGACGATAATTCCTTACTGATCCGATTAACGCTTTCTTATCATAGCCCATGGCTTGGTTGACTCGAATCTAGAACATCTGTTGAACTATTTTATAAAACAGTGTCTTAATAACAGTGTCAGAATAATCTTAAAACCTATGACTGCAATGCCGGTTGATTGCTGATGTTTTTAATATTGTACTAATGATGAAAAATATTTCATATTGATCAAAAATAAAAGTCGCCTCCGAATCTAAACCTTTAAGATTACTCTGTTGAAATAGGTCAACAGATGTCCAAGGTTAATCGTAAATCAGTTTAGTAAATTATCGTCAAGTGGTGAGATGTCCTGGCGGCAGGTCGGCCGTGGCATGATGTCGTGTACCCAGGATAAACGTTATGATTGCTATGTTGTGTGCAACTGTTCAACTTTGCGCAACTTCAACGCGCTCTGTCATATTCGACAACGTGCAGAATGACTCGCTTTTTTACGTAAATAAAATTATTTGAAATATGCAATGAGAGAAAATGTATGGTCACTCGAGAAAGAATAAAATCACTTTCCTATCAACGAGAATAATTTCGGAATTCACATTTTATGAAAGTGGTAGTCTAGCTGCTTTGATCAAATTTAGCTCATCACTGACGTCATCGAACTGTAACTAAGTGTTAAACAACGCCGTTTTAGTTGGATGTTTTCGTGTAGAATGAAAAACAAGCCAACACTGGCGCCAAAACATAAGTCATCGTAGGCAGAGAACCGTTGCTTCAATGAGAAGATCTCAGTCTAGTCCAGGGGTTCCCAACTGGGGGTACTCGTACCCATAGGCGCCGGGTTTTGAAAATTGCCGGGGGGGCAAACTTTCTAGCCGACTGGTTGCTTACATTCAAAATGCTGATGTTTGTTTGTCAGCATTGATGTTTGTTTGCGTCTATCTGCCATTGTGTAACGCCAAGCTTTGTAATGTAGGCTCAGGCCTCGAAATTCATGGCGGACATGTCCGCCGTCCCCGCATGTGATGTCCGCGGGAAGTACCATCTAGATCGGTCATATTTGTCCGCCGATAAATAACACAGGAACTAGCGATACAAATCGTCATTGCATAGCACGAACAATTGTTGCAATAATATAGTTTCCAGCGCATTCTAGCGCGCATCTAGAAAATGTGAATACTGTATCCCTTAGCTTCCATTCAAGGAGGAAAACTTTCGATTTTTACGTTGCTTCCAGGATTGATGACATTGCTTACGTCACAATGTCTGGCTTTGATCTCCGAGTAATAATGGCACGGCAAGGTTGGTTACTAAATTAGGTTATACGAGTAGGCTATTACAGCAAGATGCAACAAAATTTGTTAAGTTTTGGTATTACCGTAAGAAAGAAAAGACCCAAGGAAAATTCACTTTCGCTCAAATGACACCCAAAAATAAACTTAAAGAAAAAAGCCTGTGAAACTTTGCATAGCAGAAAATAGTAGCGTTGGTGTAGAAATTTTCCGACTCCTGCCCAGAGTATTGTGACGCAATAAGCCACACAACCTCGATCGGGGGAAGTTAATCAGTTATGTGACGTATTGACCAGCTACACGACGCTTTGACTCTTCAAGCGCAAGTCGTTGGTGTGATGAAAGCCTTTCAGAGTGACTTTACTGACTTTTTAAAAAGCCTTCTAAAACCGTAGTTATAGTTCTGAAATGGCGAAGAATTATTATCAAGATAAAGTGATTAAGCATGACGATCGACGGCTAAAACTGGTGTGTCCGCCGTGAGACTTGATTTGTCCGCCGAGATAGCTGCTCAGACGGGACACGTTTGTCCGCCGTCAACAAAAACGAATTTCGAGGCCTGTAGGCTACTTCGAATTATATGCTAGTCACTTTGAACTTTAGCTCTTAATACGCGTAGATGCTAAACTGAGCAAACTGTACCTCGTTATTGACACTTCCAAGAAAAAACAAAGCGGAAGAAATCAAGAAAAACGTTTTTCAATCATTGTTACTATGCTTCAACGGCACCATGCTGGCGTTTATCAGCTACCGTACTTCTGTTTCTTTTGTTATCTTAGGAGCAGCGCTCTTGTTGCAACAAGTAGATCTTTTAATAGAGATCGATCCGCAATGAAGGTCAAACTAACGCAAATTTGAACTTAGAAACATTTGCTTTAGGATTTTTTTTAAATAATTTGCGGGAGGGCAGCCACCCCGAGCTAAATTCACGGGGGGGCGCCGCCCCTCCGCCCCCCCGGAGTCGGCGCCTATGCTCGTACCCCTTGGGGGTACAAGATTGAACATCAAGGGGTACGAAGATCCTTGGGCCACAGAGCAGCTTTTCAAACAGATTTCACAGTGACACGTGTTACAGAATTTTTCAATCTTTTTGTGCCGAAATCGGAAATCAAAACGACATTCTGCTGTACCACACTGAAGTATTAGATGGCTATCTCGAGGTCGAGTGATGTCACGATTTTTTAAACTTCAAGAAACAATCAAGTTGTATTTACAACATCGAAATTCTAATCTGGCTGCCTCACTTGAAAGTGATGAATTCGTTCAAAGCGTGGCTTATGTTTCTGATGTCATGCATCCCCTAAACAAGCTAAACCTGTCGCTTCAAGGTCAATAGATAAATGTAGTTACAGTGAAAAAATTCAAGCTTTCAAGCTAAAAATATCCTTGTGGTCTCGAAGAATTGAAAATGTAAACCTTGCTAATTTTCCTTCTTTTGATAAAATTGCAAATAACTCTTTGGAGCAAAATGTCAAATCAAAAATGAAGTTATTTCCCATTTAAAGATGCTGGTTGATTGTTTCGATGATTACTTTTCTGCTGTTGAATTGAATTATTTCCAGCATTGAATTATAAATTCATTTCTTTTTGATTTAATAAAAATGTTGGATGATGATAATTTGAAGAACATCATCGAAATGAAGAGCTGCCAAAATTGAAACTGCTATTTGACAAATCAAAGTTAGAAGTTTTTTGGTGTGTTGCTATGAAAGCCTTCCCAAGTCTAGCTATGGAAGCCATGACAGTGTTAATTCTCTTCACAAGTTATTACTGTGAAAGTGGCTTTTCGACCATGATGTATAGCCTACTTTATCAAGAATAAGTGCAGAATCGTCTGCAACTGGAAGATGATTTACGTGTTGCCTTGAGTAAAATCGAACCATCGTTTGAGTGAATTTTATCAATGAAGCAGCAACAAATATCTCACTGAGAAGTGACAAACAAAGTAACTGACATTTAATTTCTTTTCGTAATTTTTGCATTTTTGTATGAAATACCGATTTAACGTTTGATTGCGCTATAAAAGCAATTTAATTTAGTAATGTATATCTGAAAAATTCAATCAGAATTTTTTTGGGGGTACGAAGAATGCTCCGACCTGACAAAGGGGTACGAGCAGCAAAAAAGGTTGGGAACCCCTGGTCTAGTCTAAGCATTTGGATTGTCCGCCCAGATAGCTCAGTTGATTAGTGCGTGACTTCATCAAAAAAGAAGCTTCAAGATCAAGTGGCGCTGGTTCGACTGTCGGGGTATGCGCTTGAACAACGCATCCTATGGACTGATCTCCATTCAACGGCACTTCGTGGAACAAATAATTCTCCGGCAACAACACTTCAACAATCGGAAAACTTTACCTTGCCAATCTCGGTAACCCGCCCTGTGTCAAAAGCCTCTACCTTTTACAAGTATGCGAAACTACCAGGAATAACCTATCAAAGGCTTTGTCAGTCCGAGGATAAAGATTCAAAACTAAACCAGTGTGTTAACCCTTAATAACCAAAAGAAAAAAAATATCACGTATCGTTTCTAGCACTAATTGCTACGGTCATTTGGTGAAAGTCAAAGCAAAGACAAACAAGTTGATTTATTGCTTCACTGACGTTTCATCAGATGAACGTTGCAACTAGTGCTAAAAACGATTGGATAATTAGACTGATGAACACCCAAACATTTCAGTATTCAATGTCGCGTATAGCCACAATGTTTTCATTCCACAGTCCACACTTATATATACGCTACTTCTCTCAAAGAAACATCTACTGCGGACGATTGCAATTTGAACCATTTCACCTACCTGTTGCGAATGTGTTATATTGGTAGTGAAATGCAATGGAATGTACAGAATGAATGTATTCAACTCCGTTCTCTTTTGTTCTGTGACATTTGAAGGCATATTTCTTTTTCTGCACTTCAGGAGAAGGATCAAGATATTCAACAGCCACTCTGCCTTCTATTGAACTGAGGACAAATCCCTGCAATTTTTTTTTTTTATTTTGTTTATAAAATATTGGTTTACCTGTAGCCTACCTGTTTTTACCGCTCCGGTAGCTTAGCTGATTAAGCGTTTGACTTTATCAATAAAACTTTAAGATGACGGGGTGTGCGCTTGAGCAACGTACCGTATGTCAAGGACTGCTCTCGACTTAGGTTTATAGAATCGATGGAATAATTCACAAACAACCAGCTAAAACTTCACTTCGTCAATGGACTACCCGTGATTCAAAGCCTCCACAAGTGTGACACAACTGCCAAGATAACCTCTCAAAGAAGCTTTCTCGGTTCGAGAATACAGAATTTCACAATTAATCAACCTCTAAGCAGCAACGAAAAACTTTTTCTTACGCGAAACGCAAACAAAAGTGAACTACAATTTATTGTCACTCATCAGTACCTGTTTATTAGGAAAGCTTCGAATGCACCTTGTCTGGTATTTCAAACTGGACTCTCGTCTTTGCTCGACGTATCCCATGTTTCGCAGATCCCAAACAATTACACATTTTCCGCAGGTACCAACAATTAGACGGTTCCCACAAACTGACATGGTATAAACCTGGAAAAGTATAATATATCTTTCCAGTAGAAACTGTTTTGCAAAAGCTTGAATCCGGAAGAAACAATAATACAAAAAAAATACCACAAAATAGACAAAATTAAATTACAAAATGATGAGAGAAGTGCTGATGACTTTTATCAATGTAAAAAATGACTGATTTGCTGTCTGGGTCCCCACAATGAGTAAGAAACATGATAATGATCAATATTTCAAAAGCAAAAGTTACATTCAACTATCTGTTTATCGACAATACTGTTCTTACCTTTCCAGGTTGCGAGTATGATCCAACGCTGCTGTTAGATCTTGGATCCCATAACTTCACAGTCTGATCCCAGCTGCCACTGGCAATCACGTTTGTTTCAGGACAGTGCTCAATACACCTAGATGAAAAATAGTCATTACTTTCTGATATAAATTTGTAATTCCAACAAAATGCACACAAAACTAGCACCAAGGGAGGTAGAATCTGCTATAATATGATCAGCATATCAAGACCATGTCTTGACATTGTCCTGTTTAGAATGTATAAGACCAGTGGTGGATTTCCAGAAGATTAGCTTCCGTAGCGTTAGTTTTTTACTTTCCTAATGCGCTAGGTGCCGTAGAAGAGATTCAGAATTATGCGGCTATGCCCTTAGCCCTTATCATATAAGATTTTGAAACAACACACTTGATGTAGCCTACGTGTTTAAAACGTTACTGAAGTATCATAGTCTATAGATGATATAACGTTGTTCAATGCAAATATTCGTATTTTAGTGAAACTATAACACAACAAATTGCAACAAGTTCTACAATTTTTCAAGACATTTAACTTTCTCAGTGGAGGACTGACCATTCATATAAAGAGTAAACTTGAAATAGTTAGCCTACAGTGTGTAGAGAAGCATGGTCAGATGTGGTTCATTTGTGAAAGTATAATATGTATGAGGTTCATTTGTGAAAATCCGCGTTCACACTCGCTCGATTAAATTGGAATGGATTTTAGTGATGTTATCAAATTTTGAAGACTCTGGGATCTTTTTTTCGTAGTTACATATTCATGAAGTTCCCTCACAGCTTCGCGTTCACCTAAGCGCAATCTCTTTGTCACTTCAATGATTTCGTTTTCTCCGTGTGTCATTACTGTGTCCTCTGGCCAAGTAGTGGGATCAAGTATTTTGCAGGCATTAATAAATGACGAGTCTGTTGAATTCAACAAGCGATCTTGGATGGAATTTCCTAAGACGGGCTATTTCTGCAATTGATACCACGACTGCCCAGACATACAAGGCTACTCTGAATAGGGCAAGGCATACTAAGAGTGGTGCTAAGCAGCGGGAAACAGTCAGTAATAAAAGTGGAAAATACAGAAAAAACTATATAATTGTGACATAGGCCTAATAAGGTAGCTCAATAAAATATCAAGTGTAAACGTCAGGGTGTTGCGCTAGGACAGTCAAGCTGCCTTAAGGTTGCACAATAACGAATCAAATGAATGATACAAATTACAAACACCATCTTAACGCTACTCTGAACAGGGCAAAGCATAATAACAGCATAAAATATTTGAGCTTCCGGAATGCCGTTCCGGATAAGTCAACTTTTTGATTGAGCTTCCGGAGTGGCGTTCTGGCTGAAATCCAGCCCTGTATAAGACCAACCTTATAGCATCATTGTGATTCCCAACGACAATCTCCTTTCCGACATTAAAGTCAAACATTACAGTTGATCCATCCAACCCACCACTCCAGGCATGTACTGAATCCTACGCGTCAAATTAATGATGTTATATTATTACCAGTATTATGAAGCTATATAATCGTTAAATAGTTAGGGCTTTAAAAGTATCATACATGATATCATTTTCTTCAGTTTCTTTAGCCTAACATACAACATGTTTATACCAATCTATACAATGCAGCAGCTCTATAAACATTAGCTTATGTAGCAACAATTGCAAAATAGATGCACTATAAACAAACACATAGACAAAACAAACACATGCAATGTACCATGCAACCAGGCATTAACGAGCTAAACTGAATATTTAATCCAAGTTTTCCTTTTATGTAATTTATAAAGAAATGTTTCTGCCCTGTCAAAATTGTTTCAAATGAGTAGGTAACTAGGTATATGTCTTTGTTTGCCAGATGCCCACTTTCCAACCATTTCACCAGTTTAAATAGATGTTTCACTTTATGATTTCATATGATGCGGTAGGGAAATTGATATTGTGTGGTTTTGATATTTTTCAATCAAAATGTAGTTGGTTGATGCAAAACTATTTTATATGTCTTCCTCGCCAACCATGAAAAAATTAAATTCTTTGAAAGTAGTAAAAGATGTATTATATAATACTATATAACTTGGGTGCAACCTAATTCGTACCGTCAGTTCGTACCTTGAAAAGATCGAGAGAAAAAATTAAAAAAAGCCGAAGTTGCTGATTTTAACATTTTAAAAGGCTTAGGGTATCGGAGTATCTGTTAGGTAAGATCGAGAGAAAAAAATAGAACATCGTTGATCGCAGTTTCCGCAGACATTTTAAAATTTCCGGTAATGATCCTAAGAGTTTGCCGAAGTCGCTGATTCCGCAAACATTTAAAAATGGTTAGGGTTGATCGGAGTTTCCGCAAACATTTCAAAAGGGTTAGGTTTAGGGTGTTTCTGCAAACAAACAAACTGAAAAGCGGGAGAAAAAAATAGAACAAAGCCGAAGTCGCTGATCGCAGTTTCCGTTTTTCCGCAAACATTTTAAAATTTCTGGTAATAATCCTAAGAGTTTGCCGAAGTCACTGATTGCAGTTTCTGCAAATATTTTAAAAGGGTAGGGGTTGATCGAAGTTTCCGCAAACATTTTAAAATTTCTGGTAATGATCCTAAGAGTTTTTGTTTGTTTGCGGAAACTGCGATCAACGACTTCGGCTTTTTTTAAATTTTTTCTCTCGATCTTTTCAAGGTACGAACTGACGGCACAAATTGTTCATGGTACGAATTAGGTTGCATCCATATAACTTAATGAGTAGCTACGACAACAAAAATGATATATAACTTCGTCTTCAAACATGTTTTAATGACACATGCAGTTACCTATTATGATACATATGCAATTATGCATCTTTCACATTTGAGTTTTAGTGCACTGACAATAAATAGCCCACGTAGTATAGTTTTTTTTACATGTCAACACAACAGGCTCCCTTTTATCGCAAAGCAACATTTACACTTACAGCAAAACAGCAATCTAAAACCGGTGCTTTATGATCATATCGAAATCTTTGTGTATTTTCGGAAACATCATATAATCGAACAGATAGGTCCCACGATGAAGCCAACAGAAATTGAGAAGTGCTTGGACTAAATTTGACAGCAGAAATGCCATCTGAAGGACAGTTGTTCAGCTTAAATTCATTGGCTGTCATTGTGCTTTAAACAAAAAAATAAACTAAAAAAAACTAGCTGTCTATAAGATACTAGACTATTTTTATGTCAAATATTAAGGTTGGTTGGTTTTGAATCTTTATCCTCGGACTGAAAAAGCCTTGATAGGTTATTCCTAGTAGTTTCGCATACTTGTAGAGGCTTTTGACGCAGGGCCGATCACCGAGATTGACAGAGTGAAGTTTTCCGATTGTTGAAGTGTTGTTGCCAGGGAATTATTCCATCCACTAGATGCAGCTGAATGGAGAGCAGTCCTGAAATGCATTGCTCAAGCGCACACCCTGAGGGTCGAACTTGCGCCGCATGATCTTGAGCCTGGAGCATAACCACTGAGCTAACGGGGCAGACAAAGGTTAGCGTTACGGCCTGACAAAGATCTCCTTAAAATGTACTTCATAGAGGATTTATGCCTGAGTAACACAATTCAAGGACTGCACTCCATCTTAGTTTAAAGTTTTTTTTTGACAATACCGTAGCATCATTTAAAGAAAAATGGTTTTTCAGTTCAGTGTGTTTTTATTTCTGACAATTATAACAAAACACAATATATGCTAAACATAGTAGAGGTTTAGAAAATAGTAGAAGCAACAAAATGCAAACGTTAGGCACTTAGGCTATTACGTGCAATCGTGCATGGTACCAAAGTAGGACAGTTCAAAAAATGGCCTGGTCCAAACACCTTAAAACATCGCTTCAACATTCGGAATCTTCAGTGACAAACTTGATGATTCGGCCTAGATCATTGGTTTAAATCCTCCACAAGTATGTGAAACTGCCATAGTTTTATGTATAGAAGTTTTTGTACAAACAAAGTTCTGCAGCTACTACCGGTATCTTAACAAAAAACTCAAATCCTGAATTTCATTATCTTACTCATGGGTAAATAATTTAGTCAACTCAAAAACAAGTGCTCTAAAAAGTCCTTCAAAATCTATTCAGCCAAAACAGCATCTTCAATAGTATTATATACTTTCACTTTCAGTAATATATTTTAGAATCAAAATTCCGCCGCATTTATAAAAATCTTCAAAAATAAACAAGACTTTTCTGAGATATAGTCTACTTTTAACCACCAATTAATTTCCAAACTTCTATTTTGTTATCCCTTATCTTGCTTCTCAGGGAAGGGGCAATTGTCTCCCCCGAAATATTTTTAAAAAAAATGTTACACACTGTTATAGAATTATGCAACAAAGTTTTATTGTTGATTTAAGTTGAAAGTACTCTCAGAATGCGAAATTTTAAGGATATTTTTTTCAAATTTTTTTGCAAGAGGCTTTCCGGAGCTGATATACAAGTTGAAGTGTGTGAACAGTAAAGCAAAAATAAAGTAGTTTCACCCTATATGTTTGGTTGAGTCCTGTCTTTGTCATGAGTTACCAAGGGGGGGGGACTTGTATACCAGCTCCGGCTTTCCATATCTCCCTGTGAATGCTCCGACTTCGGTGACTCTTTGCCAGGCCCAATCACATGTGCAAAATTAATTATTTACCATCCAAAAAAGTTGCGTTGGCTAAGCCCCTGCTGCCACTGGTTAAAAGATATCACTACACTAAACTTGTCAAATTCGACCGCACAAACAAAAAGGGTTTATAGTCATACTGGCAACTCTGGCTTGCTGGCGCTAAAAAAAATTATATTCTGTCTTAATCACACTCTTGCGTCTTATAGTGGATAAAAAAATATTGTCTGATAAGTGGGCACATCCTGTGCATCAGTCTTTTTTAACAGGGGTTCCGTGGAATCTTAGGGTCAGAGCCGTTTAGACTGAGATATCAACTAGACAACTATCGACTGGCATCCCAAAAATAAGTTAATTGAGTTTCAAACCAAATTCTGTGAGTGCATTGATTCGTTAAATAATTTCAAAAAACAATATTACAGTTGTGGTGATTTTAATATTGATATGTTAGCAAAGACAAAAAACTCTGCTGTAAAAAATTACTGTGATGCGTTTCTCTCTTTAAGCTGCAATCAATTAGTACAATCCCCAACCCGTGTAACTTCCACAAGTTCAACTTTAATCGATCATGTATACAGCAACGACCAATCAAATAAAATTCAATGCCATGTTCTTATTCACGATGTTTCTGACCACTTTCCTATTGTAGTTGTGATAAACTCTGTAAAACCAAAACAAGAAAAATATACACAAAAAGTAAGGAACATGAAAAACTTTGTTGCTGATGAATTCGTTTGTGATCTGGAAAATAGCTTGACCAACCAATACACAGAAAGGAATGATTCAGTTCATAGCAAATTTAATCATTTCATCGACACTTTTAATGACACTTTAAACAAGCATGCACCTTTACGATTGTTGTCTCGAAGAGAAAGAAAACTCAAGACCAAACCATGGCTAACAAAAGGAATTTTGAACTCCATCAAAACTAAAAACAGACTATATCACTTAAAAATAAAAGACCCAACAAACACTTCTGCACAAGCAACATACAAAAAGTACAGAAATGTACTTACTCATACCAAAGAGCAAGCAAAACAAATTCATTACAGTTTTCTTATTACGCAAAGCAAGCACAACACTGGAAAAATATGGAAAACCATAAATGACATCATCAAGTACAAACATAAGCACACAGCTCACATACCAGAAGAAATAATTAGCACTGACAATGAAAAAATATCTGACCCTGCACAAATAAGTAACTGTTTTAATGATTATTTTACAGAAATTGGTCCTTCTATGGCATCTAAAATCCCTCTACCGTCTCCTGGCTCATTATTGAAATTGCAAAGTATCCCATTCTCCTTTTTCCTAAAACCTGTCAATCAAGAAGAAGTATTAAAACATCTTAATAATCTTTCTGTCTCTAAAAGTACAGGACATGATGGAATACCTATGAGATTTGTCAAACTATCCTCACCAATAATCGCCCCTTTCCTCACCAACTTATTCAATGAGTGTATCGATAAAGGTGTATATCCTGATGTACTAAAGGTCGCTCAAGTTACCCCAATTTTCAAAAGTGGCTCCAGGAAAAATTGTTCCAACTATAGGCCCATATCACTACTGTCCCCCTTCACCAAAATATTCGAAAAATGCCTGTATGAACAAATGTACAATTATCTAACAAAAAAAGACCTGATCACACCACATCAGTATGGATTTAGACCACAATATTCCACTTCGTTAGCTGTGTCAAACGTTTGTGATAACATCTTAACTAACCTAGATAATAAAGATACAACTTGCTCTGTATTTCTTGATTTAGCTAAAGCCTTCGACACAGTTGATCACACTATTCTCATACAGAAACTGCAAACATACGGTTTTCGGGGCCTTCCATTACAATTGTTAAAAAGCTATATCAGCAATCGTCTACAGCACACGGTCGTCCAGTGCAGGATTAAGGTGGATGCTATTGATGCTGCAGCATTAGGCCCATTCCTGAAATAGGCCCAGACGAAAACAGACGTGAATTTTCCGGACGCTGAACAGTTTTCCTTTGCTTAATTAACCCACAAATAATTCTTATTATGAAATTTGTAGTTCGACTTTCGCACGCCTAGGCACAGTGTTACGCCTAGGCACGTAAGATAAAGCAAGATTTTGGCATAGACTACTTATACGGTTCCACAATTTACAAATTTAGCTGCGTTTTGTGCACGCTTGCTATGGCGTCTCAACTCAGTGGATGGGATAAAGCGAAAAAGAAAAGGAAAGAAGCAGCAGAACAAGAAAAGCTTCTGGCGAAAATTCCAAAACTGAGTTCATACTTTGGAATGCGAGCAGCTTCGTCTCAATTGCCTGCGTCGGATGCGATTGCGAATTCGAGCGCTCCTGAAGACCAGGCCAAGCAAGATGAACCTGATGAGGAAAGAGAGGATAATGAGCGGGAAAGTTCAGCGGAGAGAGCAGAGGTGAAAGGAGACGCTATCACTGGCGAAGCACTGGCGCAAACGCTGGAGGATATCACCAATGATTTAGGACAGTGGGGTAAAATCAACGCTGACACTCGAGAATATTGGGCCAAGAAAGGTTCAAAACACTGCCAACACACTGAATCGATGTTTGAAGAGAGCGCCAGACAATACCTAGGTGAATCATTCCAACGTCGATGCACTAAGACCTTCTTCGTGCGTACGCATCCGCTCAATGGTGAAAAATCCTATAGACAATGGTTGTGCTACTCGCCTTCGACCGGGAAGGTGTTCTGCTTTGCATGCAAGTTGTTCGGTGGTAATGCTGTTCAAGCAACCAAGTTCGTATCCGGCGGTTTCGACAATTGGAGGTCAGGCGAATCCAGAATAAAAATGCATGAAAGCAGCGATGGTCATCGCAAGGCTATGTTGTCTTTTGGGAGCCGACAGAGGGAGGCCGGTCGTGTTGACTACCTAGCCGCTAAACAGGTCGAGGAAGAGCGGTGTTACTGGCGCCAGATTGTAAAGCGGCTCATCGACGTTCTGATATTCCTAGCTAAGCGTGGCCTTGCTATAAGGGGCGCGGATGAGATCATAGGTTCCCCTCATAATGGTAACTACCTTGGCATCATTGAGTTGTTGGCGGAGTACGATACTCTGCTGGCTAGCCATATTAGAAAATATGCGAACCGCGGGAAAGGTCACATTTCTTATTTGTCATCCACAATTTGCGAGGAGCTGGTGCAGCTCATGGGACAAAAGGTGCAGGACACCATCCTGAAAGAAGCCAAGAAGGCGAAGTATTTCTCTGTCTCGATTGACTCTACACCTGACGTATCACACCTCGACCAGCTAACGATTGTTATTCGATATGTTCTGCCGTTGGGTCCAGTTGAACGGTTCCTGACATTCTTGCCTATGATGAGACACACCGCTACGCACATGGCTAGCATACTTCTGAACTTTCTGAAGGAAAATGGCTTGGATGTTACTAACTGCAGAGGCCAGTCGTATGACAAAGCGTCAAACATATCAGGACGGTACAACGGTGTCCAGGCAATTGTGAAGCGAGAATGTAAATATGCTGCTTTTATTCCATGCTGCAACCACAGTTTAAACCTGGTAGGAGACCAGGCTGTTAATAGCTGCGCTGGCTGTACCAGGTTTTTTCATTTTGTCAATGGACTATACGTTTTCCTGTCTGAATCGACATATCGCTGGCAGAAACTGAAGAATCGCTGCACATTAACGCTCAAAGGTTTGTCTGGAACCCGATGGTGTGAACGTGCAGATGCTGTCAAAGCGCTAGTAGAAGGGTGGAAGAGCATTCAAGAAGTCCTGGATGAGCTTGCGGCAGATAAGGAGCAGAAGGCCGATACGAGAAACCAGGCCAACGGATTTTCGCGCAGGATGGACGAACTTGAGACAGCAGTTATGGCGACTGCCTGGAACGATATCCTATGCCGTCTCAACAGTACGAGCATTAGCCTCCAAGACCCTACAGTCAGTCTGAATACGGCAACTAGTTTATTGGCATCACTGGTCGACACGATTCAATTTGCACGGGACAGATTTGACGTGTATGAGCAGATGGCGATCGAAAAGGTTCCTCACGGCGAATACAAGGCTGAAGAACGTCGAGGCCGTAAGCGAAAGCGAATGCCTGATGAAGGAGCTGCAAACGAAGAAAACCTCATCCCTAGGGAAACATTCAAAACCCATATATATCTGGTCATGATCGACAGACTGTTAGCTGAACTGGAAAAGCGAATGAAGGCGTATGAGGATATATCTACAACATTCGGATTTCTTTCGGAGCTAACGTCATTGAGCATAAAGCAGATCGAGAATAAAGCTCAAAATCTCGTTTCCTCGTATCCAGATGACTTGGAAGACACGCTGGTGGCTGAGCTCATACAGTTTGCTGCATTTATGCGCACCCAGAAATCGGTGAGTGTGAACGAGTCAGCAGAGCTTACCATGTACAAGCTTTTGTCGTCGTTGAACCTTTCTCAAACATTTCCAAACGTCGAGATTGCTTTGCGCATCTATCTGTGCTTGATGGTGTCTAATGCCTCCGGCGAGCGGAGCTTCTCAAAACTGGGAATAGTCAAAGGAGAGCTGCGGTCCTCGATGAGGGAGGAAAGGCTAAACATGCTGGCGCTTATGAGCATTGAACATGAGGTGCTGAGCAGCCTTGACTGCACTGACATGATCGAAGATTTCGCGCTTGCTAAGGCTCGAAAAACAGTAGTATAAGTAAGCAGCACTAGCGCAGCATTGACAATATGCCAACGTTAAGTTGATCTGGATTAGCCTTTTCTTCATTAACTCCGCTTTTCAGGCAATATTGGTATTGAATTGTGTTGGTGTTACATAGCCTGATGTTACTCTCGAGTTTTTACGATAACACGTCGTTATTATTGTTCATGTTCATTAAAATTTGGCTGACTGCGTCGAAAGCAATAAAGGCTCTTTGGTCGGTCTGATTACGCGTGTACGGTGGAGTCAGAGTGTCGAATGCATATGTACCAATGCCTAGAAAAAATAGGCCTGTTTTTGCGCTGCAGCATCAGGCCCAGTTTCATCTTAATCCGGCCCTGGTCGTCAATGGAATCTCTTCAAACTCAAGACAGCAGGTTACCTGCGGTGTGCCCCAAGGATCGACATTGGGACCCCTTCTTTTCTTACTCTATATAAATGACTTACCAAATTCAACAAACATGAATGTTAAACTATTTGCTGACGACACCAATCTTACGATGAGCGACAAATGTGAAATAAATTTGCAGAACAATGTGAATGCCGAAATGCAAAAAGTTTACAACTGGTTGAAGCTTAATAGATTATCATTAAATTTCTCAAAAACTGAATACATGCTAATAACAAATAAAAAACACATAAAAATTTTTAACATTAACATTGGTAACACAAGCATTCAACAAACAGATCAAATAAAATACCTTGGCGTTTACATAGATAACAAATTAACATGGAAATATCACATACGTAGATAAAATTTGCGGAAAAGTAGCAAAAGGTTCATGGGCGTTGCTTAAACTCAGAAATTATGTCAACACAGACACTTTAAAAGATGTGTATCACGCTTTGATTTACTGTCATTTGCAATATTGTATTTTAAGCTGGGGAAAGGCCTGTGACAGTGCACTGGATCCATTAATAAAATTACAAAAAAAGGTTATAAGAATAATTCTTCTTCTTCAACAAATTGATCATGTTTGATCAGCTGTGATCTCCCTTATGAACTGTCTCCATTTTGTTCTGTCTTTTGTTTTGATTAGTGCTTCCGGCATGCTTTTTATTCCTGTAAGTTGCTTGATATTGTCAAAATATTTCATTTTTTGTCGTCCTTTTGTTCGTTTGCCTTGCACCATCCCAGTTAACATTGAATTTTCCAACGAGTTGCTTCTTGCAATGTGTCCGAAATATCTCAATTTTCTAAGGTTAATGTTGTTTATCAGACTCCATTTATCGTTTATTTGTTGGGAAACAAATTCATTTGTTTTTCTTTCCATCCAGCTGATACGTAATAGCCTCCTGTGACACCACATTTCAAAACTTTTTAACTTTTTAATGTCACGTTTATTGCATGTCCAAATTTCACATCCATATGTGGCAATTGGGAAAACGAGAGTTCGCAGCAATCTTAATTTTGTGTTTTTACCAATTGATCTCTGTTTCCACATGTTTGTTTCTCTGTTTCTCTGTTTCCACAAGAATAATTACGAAACAAAATTACTATGCTCACACTAATTTTTTATTTTTCAAAATGAACATCTTGAAACTAAAAGACATACATAACATTGAAATAAAAAAACACATGTACAAAGTTCATATGAATGAGTATCCGTCTACGTATTGTGATTTATTTACAAATGCTTCATCTATTCATCAGCATAACACAAGATATCAAACAGGCAACAATTATTTTATAAACAGATCAAACACAGAATTTGGCAAGAAGTCCATGCAGGTATTGGGACCAATGCTCTGGTCAGAGGTTCCAAGTAGGCTAAAAAACTTATCATTTCATTGTTTCAAAAAAGAGATCAAAACGTTAATTTTACAAAGCTACAGTGCATCGTAAGTGATATGTTATGGAAACCAACTTGTCAGTTGCTTCGGAAACTTTACTATTCTCTGCTTGCTTCATGGAATTTTGTGTTTTGGCCTACGTTATCATCAATATGTTTTTTTTTTGTGCGTATGCTGTTGTTGAAGCGCGGGAACGTTTCAATTATTATTTTTCTCTTGTAAGCTTATTTTAAATGGCAAAATCGTAATTTCCGTAGGGTGGCAATTGACTAGTAGACCGTATGGTCGTCTCGTTGTCTCCCTGTCGGTATGGGAACTTGTGTAACTTTTGTACTGTGTATATTGCATATTTCAAGCATGTACCTATGTTCCTGACAAATAAAACATTGATTGAGAGGATATTTTTGGCTCGGTACCAATGAGGTCTTTGGACCCCAAACCAAAACATTTGTAAGAAAACTCACTGTCCAAAGAATACGCTGTGGTTTCTTCATGTTTCCTGGCCCTTTAAAAAACTTATGGCCCCTAAAATTATCCCGGGCCGGTGTCCAAAAGTACTCCTTAAACCCCCTGTCTAGGGGCTTCGAGAGGGGGAAAGTCTGGCAATTTCCCTCCTAGCATAACATTTTAAAGGAAAAACGAGTAGTTTTCCGTTTTTTCACTTTTGAAGGGGCCTATTTTTACTTCTAAAATAAAAATTTACCAAACTCGAAATGTTTTCAATTTTTGCTAAAGACCGTTCTTCGTTCCACCTCGCAGCACTGGAAGCAATCTTTATAAAAACTCTCCGCCAAAAGGAATTCGTTTATGCTTTAAAGCTCCTTCGTTATTTTAAATTTTTCTGATTAGCTAAACTTAGCCTAGTCTACCTTACGTTTTTCTTCTACTATAAATACTTCACCACGTTTAGGTTTATTTTATCCAACGACAGCTCTTGAGTCAGATGAAAACCTGCAGCTTCGAGCAACATTCTACTCGCAAGCTAAAATGAAACTTAATGATGTTATAGTTTTATTTATTGTCGCTCTACAACAGCCAAGGTTGTCAGCTCAGCTGCATAACCGAGTGTTGATAGGATAGCCCTGGTACGGTACTCGAAAAGGCGCTGGTTCGACACCGCTCAAGAGCATGCAACTGTGTCTCTGGAAAGACACTTAAAGGCATGCCTGAAGTTGGACACGAAGATTGGCTTTCTTGTCTTCCCGTCCACTTAATCTAAATCTTCAACCACCGAGCGTAGCCTAAGCCTGGATACGACATAATAAGCTAAGGTCTTTTAGCAATCAGGTTTACGATGTCATCACATTACCCGACTTATTCTCGATGCGCTGTGCAAGAACACAATCGGTAACCGTTTTCAAAGTCTTCGGTTTGACCCGACCTGGAATCGGTCTCAGTTCTACCAGCACCAGAGCCGAAACCACTCAGCCACTGAGCTGTTTTTAAATGAAACTTGATTTATTGGTTCACTATTCCCAGATGCTTTCGGCTGTTTACTGCAGTTCACTTTTTGGGTAATTAATGTTAAAAAAGTCACATTACGTTCTTCTGAAGGTGAGTAGATCTGGCAAACATAGCTTATACCTTAAAGGGCGGGGAAACCCAAATTCACTTTTTGCGAGTTTTTTGTTTCAGCGTGATGTCATTGTGTACAACATGCGTTTTAGCAATAAAAAAAATCCAAATTTTGTTTCCCTCGTCTCGCTAAGGCCGCTTTTGTTTGATACCCGTTTGCGAGGTCTCGTGCGCATCAAGCTGTGATTCTGTTCGCTGTGACGTCACAAGGTACATATAGTTGTGGCCAAAAGTTTAAGACCAGACTTGATTTATGACGATTTTTGCATTATTTCAAAATACTGCATCATATATTGTTTCAGTTGCATCATCTTTATGCATCATCTTATATCTGATGATGCTGAAACACGCTGAAACAAAAAACTCGCAAAGTTAATTTGGGTTTCCCCGCCCTTTAAAGATGAGTTAATTCAGTCACAAAACCAATGCGACGTCGTTAAAACGTTTAAATGACGCACTAACGCGTCTCCACAAATACTTTGAATATAGATTGACTTGACGCATCACGGGACAACTGCCTTGTAGCTAATCTAAAATATGAATAGTAAGCAAGAAAAAATCAAAACAAAGATTTATTCCAAATACAATAAAACGATGACATCAACCGAGTCGATGAATTACGTCACAATTTCTTAAATTTCAAACGCATCCAAGCTAAAGTGACGCAATCATGACCAAAAATTGATTAAACTGAAGTAAAGACATTATTAGCCAGTAACCTTGCTCTATTGCACAACCCAGCTAAGGAAATTGGTCCTTTTGCATTGATTCAATGCAAAAAGAACAATTTTACAGCGTGGGAAAAATCCTAGAATAGTTCGTTCTTTTTGCACAGTGAGTTCAGATGCATGTTTTCCAGTTGAAGTGATAATTGGTTTCCGTCAATTGATAATTACAAACGTAAGATTGACGCAAAACCCAACACATCAATTCATTACCGTGAAATATGCTCGTAATGCGTTTTTCAGTGAAACGCAGTCAGTTTTGGCTGTTTGACGTTAAACTACAAGAGATGGAGAAAATATTACTAAAGAGAAGAGAAAAATGAAAATTGTCAGCTTACATGGGACTGACATGGGTGGTATTGGACTGTTTCATGAACTAGAATACATATCACAAACGAGTATCAGTTTGTTGTTTGTTTGCAACCTATAGCGTTTATGTTACACTGAAAAAAAAGTCTAAATCAAAACCCGGAACTCCCGATCAAAAGCACAAACAAATAAAATAAGACAAAATCTTACAAAAAGAAGTCAAGAAATCTCAATGAACCGAAGGAATGGCGAATATGAAGCACTAAGGTAAAACAAGAACCCCAACGACCAAACATGATCTTATTCATGTTGATTCAACGTATGCAAACCATTTTTTCTAGCTGTGACATTAACTTTCAAACTCCGAAATCATCCGAAAAATGAAAGAAAAAAGCTTTTTGTTGTTTCGTCCATGTTCGCCATTGGCATGCATAGCAAAGAGATAATCATCATTATTAATTATCTTTGTTCGCCATCTGAAATTTATAATCAGCGCAACTACACAATAAACTTGATAGTGATTAAAGTTAAATTTTCAACGCTAGTTTTTATTTTTATTAAAACAAAAGACTTTCTTAAAAAAGCTGTATTTCCTGGGTTTGGAGCCTTATGTGTTGTGCAAGAAAACGCATTGAAATTATCGGCTTACTGATGTTAGTGCTTAATATTTTCAAACATGTAGAAGTGTGGCTTTTGCAGCTTATATTTCCCAACTCGGGTGTTAATTCGCAAAATTTTGAAAAATATCAACTTTAAAAACACCACAATTAGGTAACACGTATTTTAAATAAATATCTTTGGTGTGATTTTCAAACAAAACACATTGCGAGCGAATACACGAAGCCAGTGGAGAACAGAAAGGACAAGCAAGTTATGTTAACCCCATTAATGAAATCAGCAACAGTTCGTTTCAAGAGACGTTGGAAACATGCACAATTTTTGTTCTACTTTTCAAACACTGCGGATCACGTAAAATGGCTACTGCCTGTCTTCATACACAACCTATTGTAAAAACCACTGCCACAGAAGCTGTTAAAAAAAAACTTGAAAAAACACTTAGTATGTGAAACAAACCTAAAACAAAAAGAATTCACGGCGATTTACGATTTCAATGCAATTTCTTTTGAACGTTGTCACTTGTCAACGAGACGTTGAATCAATGTAAAAATGACGGATTTTTCTACTTGGGTCAGTAATTGGTGATTTGTTATCTAACAAAACCCGGATTTTGCTCATGATTGGCGTGAAATCACAACAGTTGTCAACCAATTTATACTGCTTGAAGGTCTGATGTACAAAAGGCGAAAGAACGGAAATTGAGCTTAGTTGTTTATATTGATTCAACGTCTGTAGACGTTACATAAATACAAAAGGACTGATTTGCTGGTTAAAAGAAAAAGTGAATTTTGTAAGCACCTATGATCAGAAACGTGGATGCTGATAACCAAGACTGCAAAGTTGTATATTCCATAACGCTTCTACGTGTACTGTATAGCGATGAAGCGATAAAAAAGACATCTTTGTTTACTGGGATGAACAAAAGCATTCATATTGTTACATTTCGTCAAAAAATTTGTAAAGTTTCTGCTTTCAAAGAAATAGGTTGTGATTTGTTGAAGAAATCTGAAGGTTATAAATAATTGAAACATCATGTCACGCAAAATCAACGTGAAATGACGGACAGTGTCACCAGTTGGTGATGCCGTGTATCAACCCATACAGCAAATCAGTCGTTTTTTACATTTATTTAACGTCTGCAGACGACGTTGAATCAATGTATAAAAAAACGGCTAATTTATTTTCTAGGAGACAGCACGGAAAAAGAATTGTTGAAATGATTGAAAATAGTAAAGTTTATTGGCATTTTACCAACATCTAACTTCAGTTGTTCCTTTTAAAATTGGCAGCTTCCAAGCAAGCAAAACGTGTCATTGTTACATTGTCTGAACGTCGATGGCTACGTTGAAACGACGCAAAAACGTCAGCTTTTTTCCCAAATGGGTCTGCCCTATTGCACGCTTCGAAAATACAACAACGATAAAGGTGCAAATCACGATGGGATAACAGATGACAAGTTACCACAGTTTTACGCCGTAAAAATGTCAAATGACCGCAATGAGTGGTAATCTGAGTGGAAAGCTACCTGTTGCAAGGAAAGACCTTTTTGGACTCTTTACAAAAATGGCATATAAAAAAACACTTATTACAACAAACAATGAAACAAAAAATCGATAAATAATTTGAAAAAATATCAGTTTTCTCTCGGGCTTCTATTAAACTACGTGACGTCATAGCAAAATGGCGCGAAATAAGTTTCACGGTTGAGTAGGTAAATCATTTCCGTAAGTCCTTGATGGCTGATGATATTTTCCTTGCATGCTCGCCTTTCGTTACGCCAAGCTCCTAAAAAAAATGAAAATAAGTTCTCGTCAGCTACATGGCCGAGTGCTGAGAGCCTTGTACGACGCTACAAAGGGCGCCGGTTCGACACCGCTAAAGAGCGTGCCTGAAGACGAGCATGAAAATTAGATTTTGTTTACTTAATCTAAATATGCAGACACCCAGCGAAAACGTGGATGCGACAATGTAAGAGTAGTAACTAAAGACAGTGGTAAACCGTTTCGGCCTTCAGGTCTCCTCAGTGCAGTTGCTACACTGGATATGGCCAGGAAGATATATACTTCCTCATGTTAGGATTGGAAACTTGTATAATAATTTGTTGATAAAGCTTTCGCCACCGTAAAGGCTGCGGCTTTTTAAGTATCTTATTCAAGTAGAAATACAATTTGGGTAGAGAGGTCACTTTTTTCAGCAACACTACATTTAACATTATAAAAACAATAAGCGAACGTTTTCGGCTAGACATACAGCCCTTTTCAAGCCTATAAGAAAATATTTTTTTAAAGAAATACTAAAGAATCATGCGGTATCACAGCAAAAAAGTAAAAAGTTTGAAAAATTTGAGTTTATTTACTTGTTACGTTTAATCGTTCGGTCCCAGACAGCAAAATCTGTCATTTTCACAT
Source organism: Aplidium turbinatum (assembly GCF_918807975.1). Taxonomy (NCBI): domain Eukaryota; kingdom Metazoa; phylum Chordata; class Ascidiacea; order Aplousobranchia; family Polyclinidae; genus Aplidium; species Aplidium turbinatum. Next base: position 21,104,999 of record NC_137481.1, on the reverse strand, counting down.
TGATTTAACGTCTGCAGACGTCAAATCAATGTAAAAATGACAGATTTTGCGGGTTGGGGTTGCATCCTAAATGAAAGGTCTTTGTGAACTTTTCATTCTCAATAACATTGAGGTTCCGGAACAGAGGTCAAGAGACATCAGCATTTACTTCATCATCGATCTAGTGAGTGTTTTCAAATTTCCAGGCAGCCACAGCTCGTGTTAAAATTGATCTTAGTCAGTTCAACAACAAGAGGAACACAGTAGACATGGCTAAATATTTTGTTCATTATGTTACTCACTTTTATAACAGCAGCTTCCATGGAAAGTAGTTCTGCTCCGGTGACAGAGCGGCTTGCAAACAATTCCTTGTAATCCGCCATGCCAATGGATTCCAACCACACACCAACTTCTTCTGACGTCCAGATGGACACTGCAATGTGACGAATACGTTGTTTGGAAATTTCGTTGCAAATTTCGAAAAAAATCCAATGGTATTTTACGTTGCTTAAGACAATAAAAAACTGTCATTTTTACATTGATTCAACGTCTGCAGACGTCGGGGATACGTGATATACCTACTTATGTTCGTAAGTTATGTGTAATATATATTTTTAGGCCCTTTCCAAAGCTAAAAGGCAAAACCTTCAATAGGAAACAGATTGTTATTACTTAAAATTATTGAAAATTTCTACGATGTTCAATAAACTAAAATGAAAAGAGTACCGTGAAATCATGGCCATTCTCAAAGATTGGCGATTAAAAGTTTCTAAAAGTTTTGCAGCGAAAAAAAAATCACTTTTAATTTCATGTACTTAAAAGTATGCTTTAAGCTTGGAATTCTGCAACTTTGAGTTCTTTGTCATGCATTGCTGTTGTTTATCACGATGCTTACCATCCGGGTCCAGACTGCTTTGTCTAGCTGCGTCCTTCTTCCCTCCTTTGCGGAACCTTGGTGTGAATTTGAACTTGGCGCTCTGCCTGCCACTCTGCTTTGAAGAATGGGGTACTTCTGCGTTCGCCTGTGGCAGAATAACTTGGTCAGGAAAACTCTACTTTTTTGTATGCATTCAACGTTAAGAAATAAGGCAATAGTGTAAAAAATTTGTCGAAGAAGTATAGCAGTGATTGTGCCTTAGTGGCCTGGTGTTACAAAATAAATTCCTTGTCAAAAATAACTGAAAATGCTTTTTAAAATCGATTTCAAAACACAAGGCATTAGCATGATAGCCTTGCTTGTTGAAATTCTACACAAAAGTTGATCAGGTTCGTGTACAAAGTCCATGTACAAAGCCAATATTTTGGCTTGATCAACAAGGTTACGAACACGTTGAAAACAAAAAAGAATATTCGCCTGTAGCTGTGTCTGAAGACAAGTAAACTCCGCAACAACCGACAAAGAAAATTCCCATGAAACGAAATACTAAGAATTCGCAAAACGACAGCAAACAAATGCGATAAAGTACAGGATAACAAATTCGTAACAAGACTTTCAATGAATTCGTCAATGATCTGAGTCTGAATATACCCAGTAAAATGTTATAAAACAACACAAAAGCAGAAAGCATTAAGCTAAAAAATTTGCTTGCTGATATGGTACTTTTATTCCAAAAAAAGTTCATCTTACAAAATAAGTTTAATATTTTGTATTCATTTTTAGCGTAATGGCTTCTTCTGTATTACACACGACCAACACGGTAAAGGATCTGACCTCTGCATTGGTGGCATCGACTTGGGAGAGCCACCTGATCTGGCGTATCTTCTTATTCTCCTGCTCGAGCCAGTTCATCCAAATGGAAGCCTTCTCGGAAAGCTCGCTTCCAAGATCCTGAAGCACAGAAAAGATGAGGATTGAAGAAAATCTTTTCATACAAACAACGAACCCAGCAGAGTGAAGACATAAGATGACTGGTGAAGATCAATTAATGAGTTTCGATGGATAAACTGACAATGAATAATCAGGAGTCACACTAGATTCAAAGCCAAGCTTGGACGGAGTAAAGACCTTGTTGTGGTCGCATGCTGAAGACGTGCGCACTCAAAAACGATTTTGTAAAGTTTAAGAGGCAACTTTATATGAATTGAAATGCCCATTCTCGAAGGAACAACTTCACAAAAATGAATGAAAAACCTTTATCCCCGTACTTGAAAAACTTTCAAAACAATAAAATCTCCAGAGTATATAGAGCAAATAAACGTGGGTTAAATATTAACAATGACCTCATCATTTTGATTATCAAACAAAGTTGGACTCGAAATAGCCACAAATAAACAAAAACCGAAAAAGGGGATTTCTGAACTCACTTCGGCTCTCTTGCTTAGCAACGAGTTGAGTTGCAATTCAAAGTCTCGGACAACAACGACAAACTCGGCGACCAATTGTTGACTGGCGGAGTTGGAGACTCCTCTCCCGTTCGGCCGCAACTTGGCGTTCAGTCGGAGGATGGTGGACACGAGCGGGAGCAGTTCTTCCTTGAGGAGATTGTTGTTGTTCAAGGAATCTTTGACGCTGGATTAAGAATTATTAGCATGAAGAAGAAAACGAAAAAAACGTGCATTTTATAGTTTCTACGTTTTCAAAACGATCTTTTTATTAAAATGAATGTCCAGTCCACCACTGCAAAAATCGTTGTGATAAAATCAGACGCAATCGAAACCAGTATCACTTGTAATAAGCGACTGTAAATGCATTCATACTCTGATACAAATACTTAAACCAATTTCTAATCCTAGACGTATTTCAATCAAAGTTTCGCGCTTTTGTAGCACTGTCATCCAGACAAATTCGTCATGCGGACGTTGAATCAATGTAAAAATGACGAATTTTGCAATCTTGGGTGTAGTCTCGTGTGTGCAAGTGTCATCTGACCAACATGAGTTTGCATACCTGACAGCAATCGCTGTAGCGGTTTCGGCGAGTTGTCCAATCATGAACACCTCGTTGTCAGTGAGCACATCCACGCTCGACTGGAGGCTTCTGTCTGATCCGTAGCGATTCTTCAACTCCCAAGATTTCAGAGCAACTTCCAACCTCTGTCGATGAAGAGAAAATAACGTTGATATAACATTAAGTTACGTTTCAAATAACAGCTGTCCGACTTCAGCATAGGACACAGGAGATCAAAGGCGTTTTCGGCACAGAACACCAATGGCGAAATCGTTGACTTCCTAACAATAGAAAGAGCAAGAACAAATGACAAAGGTTCAATTCTCACCAAGTGCGTCCATAGCGACGCATCTGCAGAGCAATTTTCCGTCCAGCTTTCAATCAGGTTGCTTTATTAGAGGAAAATAATTCTAATCTATTTTAGCAGGTCAGAATCCAGAGAGTAAATCAGTCGTTTTTTACATTTATTTAACGTCCTTAGACGTTGAATCGATGTAAAAAAATGACTGATTGGATCTCTGGGAATAATAGCACCACACGGCTACGCAATTTAAAAAAAGGTTGTTTTGAAACTAGCTATATCAAATTGGGACGTCACAAGCCAGTGCAGCACGCACCAGGGGTTGCCACTCACCCGGTCACGTGCCAGCATTTGAACGCGATTCTTGTGCTCAATTTTGACAATCCCTGGAGGTTGCAGCCAAGCCTCACCATCAGTTTGCAATGGAACAGGATCGTCGCCTGCGGAATGATGTAAAAACAACTTCAATAAATCACAACAGGAGGAGTCATGCATTTAGATTAGTACTGATAAAAAAGTAGGATAGAAAAAAAGGAAGAACAGAAGAATGTGAAGAAAGGGTGCAACGTTTGAAACGTGGAAGAGAAAAAAAGCCGCGGAAAGCTGAAATAGGAAAACTACACAAAGAAGAGCATAGAGATGGTGAGCTCGATAGGAGGATGCTAGAGACTGCAAGCAGTGGAGGATCAGGATACTAGAAACTACAAGCAGTGAAGGAGCAGGATGCTAGGGACTGCAAGCAGTGGAGGAGCAGGATGCTAGGGACTGCAAGCTGTGGAGGATCAGGTGAGCAATGCTATCCCTGTGTTGCGTAATTGTGGTGCAAAGTAACCTCCACATCACGAAATAGTGTGAATTAAGACACGTGCAATAAATCCAAAGCGAATTCATATGTTCGTTACAACAAACGCTAGTCTGATAAGGTTGATAAAATAATTGTCAAGCTGATTTCAGCTCATCAATGCACACTGCACAGTGCACAAGCTATTTCAAATATTAGCAATTAAAATCAAATTTTAAAATCGATCAGGTAACCTGGTTGCTTAATACTTTGTTGGAATTTAAGTCAATGGGCGAGCTAAATAACGAAAATCCACCCAACAAAAAAGTAACAAGTAATTTAAAAAAACAAGATTGAAAGTGGTTACTGACCCAATATGGTGATCTTCACTGATCTACATTGCGCAATCCGATGATGTTGCAACACGGCGTCAGACACCACGATGGCCATACCAAGTTGGACGGTGTTGAACACCGCTACCACTTCCAATATTCTGTCGTTGTAAGATGGCGCCATAAATATCTGTGAAAAGGTGATCACGTGATAAGCCTTGGACGTTTCGTTAACATGTTTTCCTGTGGTTTTCGAAGGGGTCGAATGTGCTAAGAGAGATGACTTTAAAATGATGCTATTTTTGTGCAAGTTGTGGCTATAGTACTTAACCATGGAACAAAATTAAAACCGAGAAAAATACATTGAAAATGTAACATGAAAGCGATGAGCAAAGATAACGTCCGCTGACGTCACAATAAAAATATTTGCGTTTTTTTATAGGTAGTTACAAAAGACTAACAACTACAAACTCCCAAAAAAAGAACATATCATGACAGGAATCGAACCCATAACCTTACGGTTGGCGTCTGTGCAAACCAATTATTGAACTGTGTTAACTTAGGAGCTCAAAACTTAAATCTTCTTTACCTCATTGCCGGACTTGCTGCCCCAGAAGTTGGCTCCTCCTGCGAATGAGGCGATGTTGAGGACGACAATGCCCTGTAGAGGAGGCAAGGAGACACACTGGCCGTCACATTCCAGCCGAATGCGTTGCTCCAAGTTTTTGTATGTCTTCATGGCGATCTCCTTAGCTCCCAACATCCCGTACCACACGCGATTCTTCGTGCGACTGAGAAATCATATAAAAACTAAGTCAGGGGGTCTTATGCTGAGGGAAATTTACCTCTCAGGAGCATGTAATGAATCAGGAAAGATAAATTGTGTTATATGTGTAGGTTACAGAAACCAAATCCAGCTGGTAAGGGGTAAATTCACTCGTAGAGTGACAGCTAGGGGCAAATGAGTATGAAGTTGAGTGGAAATTGAGTAATCAAACGTCGAACAATGTAATGTTTGGCGACGGCATGTCATCGTTCTTGGTCTCACGTTACGTTTTTTACTACTAAGCAGTGAAATAGTTATGATTTAAAGTGGAAATTCAGCAAAAAACCTGAACACTAAGGTCCGAAATTTCTTTTTATTTTATTTTAACAACTTTAGACAAACGCAAATTTTAAAAGAAAATGAAGCATTTCTTTGCACAATTGTTGCAGAAAAATATGTTTTAGCTTCAAATCAACAAAACACAACACAGTGAGTCGCACATCCGAAGACACAAACGGAGCCAAGTGGTAGTTTCAATTCACCTGCATTTCTTAGGATTTTCATCGCGTTTCTTATGAAAGTCCAACGCTATTTTGGCGTCCAACCCGATACCAAAGTAGTTGTTCATAACGCACTTCTCGGTGAATAGGCTGCGGAATCTAAAAATTTTTATTGTTAGTTTCATGCAACTCTGGAATAAGAATTTATCAATGTTTGTCTAACTTTGTAAAGCTTCTGCCACGTCTAACACCATCGCTATCTTTGTTCCGTTGTTGTTAGTTTGTTCATTAGTTCCAACCAAAACAATCGACTGTTTTTTCTGCAGTGCACTGCAGACCAGAGAAACTACTCTTAACTAGACAATTTGGTGAAGCTTTCGTTTCTACCCATGGGTGCACCAGTTGGGTTATTCAAATCAAATTTGAAATCCACTGTTTGTTTTCAACCACCTTTTCTGTAAACTTACAACGATATACCATAAAACACTACCTCTGGAGGAATTTTTCCTCTCAAAACTAACAAGATCCATGACATATAGATGCTAAAGAGACCTTCGTATGAACGAATAACCAAAACATGTTTTCTATAGAAGAAGTCACTTGCATATGAGAAAAAAAACCTTTGTGAGCATAAGACAGCGTTAGCAGAAAAGATGTTAAAAGTGTCACAGTCAACAAACAATGCAAATCTGCGAAACTGATATGTTAATGTCCTTGTGAAGAATTTGGAATCACAAAAGTAAACATATCATGACTTCTAGAAAATAGTTCTTGGTCACACAAAACTTTTCAATCTATTTATGACTTGTCTTGTCAACAGCAATAGTCACGCAAGGAGGCTCCAAAAGCAAACAGTTGTGAAAACAAAATGCCTCAAGTTGATGCGAGAATTACTTTTCCATGCAACACAAATTACTCGGACGGGAGTCCTTTGAACTCTTACAAAGCCCATAAAGTTTTTATGCCAAGGCACTAGGCAGAATTTCAAACGTTTTGATCAATGAAAAGCTCATGAAACTAATCATAGGTTATTGCTAACCAGTCTGTAAGTCGCCTGACAGGAGCTGATTAAGATCGAAATACAAAGTTGGATTAGTAATGAGAGCAATAACATTGTTCTGAGGAAAAACGCAGTAGAAGAAGACAAAAACAGATATGAGGGTGATGGAACAAAAGGAATGAATAAAGTTCATTTGTTGTTTCAACAACAATCGGGGAAGCAATATGACTGGAAGATTGATAATTGTGGAAATGATGAGTGACCAACCCCGTGGTGGGAGAGAAAAAAAAAGGTTTGGGGGTTATAGTGAGGTATTCCACAGTACTACATAAACATGAAGTAGGAAAAATACAGGCTTAAAAGGCCCATCGCCCGGCCCATCCAGACAGCAAAATCTGTCATTTTTACATTGATTCAACATCTGCAGAATCAATGTAAAAATGGCGGATTTTGCTGTCTGGAGCACCCACTGTTTGATACAGATACTCACACTGAGTCGTCGGCTTGCAATAAAGGAGTGGCGGGAGCGCACAGAGTGTCGGCGTTGGCTAGCAACATCCTCCGGAGGAAGCTGGTTGGGTTATACAGAGGGTTGATGGCTGTGGAGGAATGTGCAGTCGTAAGTATGATAGCAAGTGATCTTAATTTGACATTCATTGGAATAAACTTCAGTGCGTGAAAGTTGTATACACTGGGACAGCTTCAGCCAGCTGCATGGCCGAGTGATGAGAGCGTTGGTTTAACGTTCGAAAGGGCACTGGTTCGACACCGCTCAAGAGCATGCGGCAGTGTCTTTGGCAAGATACTAAAAGGCATGCCTGAAGGCGGACACGAAAATTAGCTTTCTTGCCTTCCCGTTCACTTAATCTAAATTTTCAACCGTATGGGGCGACAGCCTAGATACGACAAAAAGCTTGAGAAGCATAAAGCGACATTAACAACCTTAGAATAGAAAATCTACACTACTTAGTAAACTTTCTTGGTTCAACCTTAATTGAAATAGCAAAACAGTTTGGTGGGTACAAGCCAATCATCATCAACGCTCAACATACCTGTGGATGACTTGCGGAATTGGGAGAGCGGCACCAGGCCATAAGCTGGAGACGGTTCTAAGGAAATAGTTGCGTTCAAATTAATTTTATTAATTGCATTTTTTCTGCGTATTCAGATTCAGTTGTTGTGACAACTGTTTGGTGATACAGGCTCCTGTTGATATTGACTGTAGATAAATCATTGCTAATTTCATCCAAAGAAATCAATTTTTTGAATAGTTGATAGCCTACTCTACCACGTCAAATAAACGTGTAAACAACATAGTGCTTATTTAAAGAATAAATAGACAAATTTCACAACTGAACATTTGATTTTAAAGAGACGTCAACAGTAATTTTAGGACAAAACATTTGTTTTTGAGTCAAACAACAGTGATTCCACTAGAGTGGTGCAAAATAGCCTTTAGTGACATCACCATACCTTGACGGACTGTAGAGGACTTTCCTAAACATGGGTTGACCGAAGCTTGACGGGTATACTTCTCGAAACGAGGGGACTCCAAAGTTGACGTGGGGGTAGTGGGGGCGGATTTCGACTTCTGGGCGCACAACGGAGGCCGAAGAAACTGGGAACTAAAAAGATTTTTTGTTTATAGATTTCAGATTCGTTTTTACGATTTTCCAGGGTTCAATATTGAGTCATATAAATGAAATAATTTAAAAAAAAAAATTAATAATAAAAAAATCGTTTCAATAAAACCAAGTTTTGGTTAGGAGCACCCCTTGCCTACTTTGTAAAAATTTTGTTGTAATTGTTTTTTAAAATGTTCAACGTTTTTTGATCGAATCAGGTTATAAATAAAATCGCTCAAGTCAAAGGCGAGAACCTCAATGTGCCAAGCCCATTGGCCTGGTTAAGTAAGTGGTTCAAAGCCACTACAAGCATGGGCATCGCTATTATAGCATCTGGACTGGAAGCAAACGCTAGGTCTCATCTTGCACGGCAAACAGGATTGCCATATCCAAGTTTTGAAAATTTGAGTGCTTTTTAATGCGTTTGGCAGGTACTTTGACATTTTAATATATTTTTGAAGTTTTTTTTTAATTTTTTTCTGCATTGTAAATAGTTTAAAAAAAAAAATTGTTTTATAAATGTGCAGTAGTCATGGCAGTAGCCTATTTACAAAACATCAGGTTTGAAAAGGCAACTCTTTCCGAATCTTGATGATGCTTTTCATAATATTGCATTTTGGGCTGATTTTGTCAACAGGATGATTACTACCATAGCTTAAGGTGTTGCAACTGTGCCATATTTTAATCTGAAAATGTATTAAAAAACATCAAGTTTCTAAAAATTAGCGTTAAAATCGGCAATATGGCAACCCTGTTTGCCGAGCAAGATTAGGCCTAGCGTTTGGCTTCCAGTCCAACGCTACAAGCATACCCCCTGTCCTTTAATCGTAAAGCATTTAAAAATAAATGCAAACTTCATAAAATCAAAATAACTTATAAGATTAAAGCTAATATTCCAACTACCTTTCAGACAGGAGCTCATCTTCCAGAGGTGAAGCGGTTGCTTCTTCAATGTTGATCTTAAGAGGAGCGGATCCTAGCCCGCTGGTAGAGGGAGCGCATTCATTCGCTGGTTTTGCTTTATCTTCTTTCTTTATTGCCAGCTTCAAGTTCTGCAAGGTCTGTTCATTTTGTTCGTCGACGGCTGCAGAAAAGCAAAAAAGTTGAAAGTTAGGCGCCCATGATTCTTCGTGCAATGATCAAGCCAAAAAACAGCACAAGATAACATTAAAAAGCCATGCAAATCAAGAACAGAACAACAGATACGATCCATAATTACACAAAACAAAAGTAAGTCCATAATTGTACAAACACGGCTGAGCTTGCTTGATGTAGCCAGTCATGAACTTAAATCATGTGCTTTTCAACGAGGGCAGCATCAGACAAAACAAAAGCAAGAATTAACAGATACCACGGCACGAATGAGAAAACTTAATTGAGTAGACAAAGTTCTTCTTCCAGCATGTTCACAACTTATTGGGACCACAGCCAGGGCTTTATATTGTATCTTGCCTTCGACATTTGATTAGCCCATAAACGCCAATGAAATGCAGTTATGACCGAGCCTTACCGTTTTCAGTGTGCTCTATGATCTGTCGGACGGCTTTCTTTAAGCTGTTTGCCCTCGACATCAGCTGCGAACGTTGTTCAAACATTCTCTGGAAGCAAAAAATTGCTTCATGATAATCGTTGAGTAAATCATTACAAGCTAATTGACCCCTCACGCGTAATGGGAGACGAGTCAGAGTAAGAATATAATCAAGCGAGCAGAAAAGTCCAAAAAGTGCTGATAACATTATTTCACGAAAAGGATTACAACTGACCACCCAGACAGCAAACCAGTCATTTTTTACATTGATTCAACGCCTGCAGGCGTTGAATCAATGTAAAAAAACGACTGGTTTGCTGTCTGGGCAACAATGATCACAAAGAGTGAAAAACGAGAGTAAACTATTTACTTTTTTCGGTGTTTTCATCTGAAACTTGGTTGAGGTCGTCGGTTCCTTATCACCAGTTGCATCACTGGTGGCCCCGTTGTGACTTTGAGATGTTGTTGCCTGCATTTCGGGTACAGTGGCCAAAGACTCAGACGCGACATTATATTTCAGAGTCAAGCCTTCTTTAAGTAGTTTGTTCTTATTCTCAATCTGCGCTTCGTCTTTGACGTGCTTGCTTGGTATGGACATTTCTTGTCGTGTGTCCTCCTCTTGGAAGAACGGCTCTTCCGGGAGTTTTGTAGAAACAGGAACAGAACAGGGGTGAACAACCATACCAGGAGCGTCGTTGTTCTGTGGATAATACACACGTTAAACCTGCTTGTTTTAAGCATCATTTTAATGTCTGTGCTCGCGGAAGCAGAAAACTTACAAAACAAAGAATTTGAAACTGTATTTAATAATCACAAGCTTAAGGCTGGAACGTGTCAGCAAAAGGTTGGACGAGGTGAACACAGAAACAATCATCGTGTCCACTGTGCCAGCACGAAGCCAAGGAGCGCCTTGCTAAGAGACAATCACATGTTCTGTGTGGGCATCAAATCCACGTCGTTTGAAGCATAAGTCAAGCGTTCGTACCATTACCCAACGCAGCGTTCAAATTTAATGATTTCACATAACCACAACGTCAGTATAACATCAAGAAAACGTTATTTGTGTTGTTGTCACCCACCACTTGTTCTAGTTCCGCCATTTTAGACTCAAGGGTGAGAGTATCTAGTAAGGAAGCTAGTTTTTCTTCAAGTATCCTGCATTTTAGGGGCATGTCTGAGGTTTCTTCGTTGCTGTACGAGCGTCCCACTTTAGCGACGAAATCTTTCACAGTTTCACACAGCACTCTGCAAAAGCAACTAGTTTTCACGACTTGGCTGTCACGAATCTGTTTGTCTGCATTGTAGAGACAGTCAATCCGCAAATGCTCAACAACGAGAAATTTACTACTATCCGAGGTAAAAAACCATGCGTTTGGGGTAGGCTCACAACAGGTTAAACTAGTACCTCCAAAGGCAATAAAGTCTTCAAATCCTCCAGTTTCATTTCAGTTTGCTACGTAATAAGATATGTAAAAGGTCTGAAGAGCTCACACCTATGTTCTGGCAGTGTTCTGGGTGCGACAAAAGATTTTAAAATTTTAAAAATCAAGCAAGTTTAATAAATTCACGGTTAAAATAGGGTTTTTGTATCGGTGAAGGCCGCGCTATAGTTGAATTATTGGACAAAATAACATTTCACAGCAAACAGAAAGGCACTCTACTCACGAAGCAGAACTAACGACTTTTGAGGTCTTGTCAGAGTTGAGGAGAGCTCCAAGATGGTCAGCGACAGTGTCTTCGTATTCGGTGATGGTGAACTAAATAGAAGTCGGTTTGAATATTTGAGACATCGAAACTGATTTAGTCTACAAAGTAGTTGACAAACCTTGCTGCAAACATGCTAGAAAGGTTTTAAATTTATTTCTGTTGCGCGTCGGTCGCTTATGAAGCACAAAGTCCAGCGTAAAAAGAATTACAAAAATCTTTTTGCTGTTTTTTTAACAAAAAATTACATTTGTGCGCCAAATAGTTGATTTCTGGCATATTATAAGGTTAAACAACGATAACTTTTATTGCTAATCAACTGAGCAGTGACCAATGAAAAATTCACACTCGTTTGGATATCAAAAACGTAATGAATTGGTCTGAGCATTGCATTACGTTGATGAAAAATGTCTTGCTTTAAAAAATAGCTTGAATTTGAACCAACTCGGCTGGAACATGATAATTTTTTTTAGTTTTCTTTTTGAGAACCAACTGACCTCGTTTTGTGATGGAGGGGGTATGGCAGGGGCGGGGACGGTCAAGGGGAGTTTACCTTCGTAACTAAGTACACTCCACCTGTAGAGATCAAAAGTTTAAATGACGTAATGTTATTTTCTAAAGGAGACAAAATAAGCCTAACACGCTGAAACACAAACTACAACAGTTAAGAGTGATCATTGCTAGTCATTTTTGATTTACAAATGGGTTTGATGCGAAAAACATCAAAGCACCGGCAACGGTACAGTTTTTAATCTGAAAAAAAAAAATTGTTTTTAAAATATCACAAAACGTGAGAATAAAAACTACAGTACAAAATAGTGCTTCTAAATATAGATTTACTTTTTAAATTAGGATTATTGGCAGCTTTGAAGTTGGGGTTAGCAGAATGTCGTTGTGAAACGTAAAAAGAATGTTTTACAACGTCTTTTACTGTATAATGTTTAAAAAGAAGAAAACAGACCTGTCCAGTAACTTGGCGCTGGCTCTCTCGTACTTCTCTATGATGGATGGGACCTGCGCGTCATCGTCACACATATTGCCCCAACCCATAACCTGGGCCAGGTCGTTTCCCGTACCCAGGGGTAACACGCCTACTTGGGCCTGCAACAATCAGGTTTGTTAATACACCGCCACGACACGCGCTTAAAATAAGTGTTTCCAAGCATGTTCCAAGTAAGATTGTGAATATCGGCAATAAATAATGACTTTAGTATAGAGCTGTGCCATTGACAACCATTTTCTTTGGAAGAAGTATTTCTTTGTTTGCTCGATTGAGCTACTTTTGGGTATTCTAGCAAGCATTGTCGCAATTTTACAATGATGCAACATCCAGCAACATTAAATTAATGTTAACAGACGTTTTTGAGCTTTTTTATATTTTGTGTCTTCGGAAGATTGTAAAGTCTAATTCCTTTGAAGGTAAATTTTTTACCTTGTTACAATAACTTGGATCAAAAAAATGCAAATGCGCAAAACTCCATTCCCAGAGAAATGCAGATAAATTTTCCTTATAGTTTCAGCTTGTCTGCAGAACAGAACAAAGAAAAGCTTGATCACTGTCACTGAAGCAAACACGTATGTAAACATGTTCTAATGTTTTGAACGAGTAAAAAGTGGATTTACTTTTGATGAAAGGTTCAGTTTGTCCATTTCGGATAGCACCCATCCAACGGAACCGTCTCCGCCGCAGATCAAGATCCGGAACATGTCAAACTTACGGAACATTTGCAACCTGCCAGCAAATAAACATATCATGAGAAGGTGGTTATTCGAAGCTAGCGTAATGGTAATCGCTTTAACTTGCGTAAACCTACGTAAGTAAATCAGAAAAATCACGTAAAAACGCGAACATGACGCGACATTACACGTTAGTCACGACGCCAGTGACGTACCACGTACGAACGCTGGATAACGTGAACGAAATTGCGTGCATGAGCTCACCCGACATGTGGTCCAGAGCACATAAGATCGAACACTTGGGCCGGATTCAGAAATTGACGGAAGCGACGTAGAAACTTGATGCCTTGGTTGTCGCCGCTCTTCGAGTTGACAAAGACTAAAAGCGGGCTTGTGCAGTGGGTGGATGGCACGGCTTGCCAGAAACCTGGTTGGACAATTGCCAACAAATTACCATCACAAAGGAGGGTACGCAGACCGGTAATCAGTAGATGTTGAATCAACGCAAACAAAACGACGGGTTTACTGGCTAGGATGTAGCAATGTATCCATCATAACTTTGTATGGATGAGACATCAGAAGGACGCCAATCATTTTTTACATCAAAAGAGGGTTAAAAACGTTAAACAAACATCTCACCGTCTGCATCTTGGGTATGTATGACAGTGGGTGGTACTATAGACAACTTGCATGAGCCCAATGAGCATTTGGTTTGCAATTGACCCCTGCATGCGGTATGAACCTTAAAACAACAAAAAAAGGATCGTTAACATTTGCATTAAAATTTCACGACGCATTTTCGAAACCTAATTGAGTTACGGGATAGATGTACATCGTTGTATTGATTTAAAATAAAGTGACTCCACATCATATCCCTTGCGAGGCTGAAAATAAATCAGTAATAGTCACAAAATGTGTCGGTTGATATTTGTCTGCTGGCTAACGTTAGCAAACGTAGCATCTACGTCAAGAATCTTTGAAATGACGTCCCCAAGGGGAACACGAGTTTCGTTGATCAGTAAATAAACTAAATTATTCTGATACCCGATCTATTTGATTAAAGCAACTTACAACAGTCCGACACCACAAGCAGCGCCAGTCTTGCATGCGAAGAACACTACCGCAGGTCTTGTCACAAACAGCGCACTTGGCACTGACTGGTAGGTTCCCTTCCAACCACTGATGGGGGATCCATAGCTGCAGGAAGCAACAAACGCTTTGTTCAAAAGAGGTTGATAAGAGCGAAAGATGCAATGGAGGAAGACAATTGTCAGCCAGGAAATCATCTCGTTTTTACATTGATTCAACGTCTGCAGATGTTGAATCAATGTAAAAACGGGATGATTTGCTGGATGAGAATATACGTGGCATATATCACAGCAGGCTCTTAATATATCACAGCAAAGGACCTAAACTGACTGATGACTTTGCAACATGATTTTATGTTTGTTTGTAAAGAACACTGACGACCCACCACCAAAGTTCTTCTTTTGCATTGTTTCAAAGTCGTTGGAAGTTGTAAAAAAGAAAACTTTTTGTAAGGATATAAAAAGAGCCCTTTACACTGGTTGAAACGAGCTTGTTTGTGAATACTTTCAAAGAACAACTCATTTCACGTTTGTCGTGGGGAAAGTAACCATATACGTTTTGCACATGGGTTGCTGAGGGCGACTGTGCACGTGCCGTTCATCACAAAACGTTAAAAAACTTGCTCGTTCATTCATGGTTCAGTGATAGATCGCATAAGCTGGTGTCCCGAAAAGAATGTTTTTAAAACTTGGCTAGAGTGTGCTGCACCAATCTTTCGTACTGTCGCAAAACAGTTTTTTGTACATTCATTCAACGTCTACAGACGTAAAAAACGATCTGGTTTGAGAGCAGCAAAGTCACCAAAAGTTGCCATTGTTGAACGTGGCTGAAATATTCATCAAGTCCATTTGAATAATAATACGAAAACAGTGTTAAGCAAATCATACATGAAATGCTGTTGCTTACACCTATAAAAACCACGATAGAAAAGCGCCATAGCAGTGTTACTTTACCTAGTACACGACACGCGAATTTATACCAAGTAGGTTGCTGTGAGCAATAAGAGAGGTCTGACCAATAAAAAAGCTCAAAACTTGCACATTCTAAATCATTTGCTTGATAAAGCCACCTCCGATTTATAAACTTGCATACAATATGCATACGCATAATTATGTTGCAGACCTTGACCTTATCGTTGAAGCAAAAAGTTTCAACTTGTAGATTAATTTGTGCATGGCTGACTTACTAAAACGTGGACGTCTCATTTCTATCAGCATCACATGTTTCTTGATGACGCAACCAAGACAAGCATTTTGATTTGCTGTTTTTCCATAATGCGGCCGTCACTAACGGCGTAAAATAAACTTCCACAATGAACAATGATCATTGATATTGCATTGTTTCAAGGTAAAGGGATGAAGAACCGATGATAAAATGGTAGTAAACTTTCCAGCGCAACTGCATTTCACATAAACCTTTCTTTTAAATGCGAATTTTATGAATAAATATTCCTGGCAAAAAAGTCTTCTTTCATTGGCCAGCCAGTGAGATTAAAGTGGCGGCTATAGGTAAATTTGAGGTTCTTAATTCCGAAAATAGCTTTTGAAAAATAAATATTATAGCGAGCGCAGTGAAATATAATAAGGTTGAAGGACCTTTCGTATATCTTATTCATGAGGTCAACATTGAAGGGACGGGAAAAAAGCTTACGTGAATTATTGTAATGCAAGTCATAATCTACGTCATAGTTGGGCTGTTGCCGCATAAGTTATTAAAACAAGGAATAAACATGGTTGAAGTCAACAACATGATTAACACTTTCAAACTCATAAATTTTGTCACTTAAATGAAAAAAGTGAAGCCTACGAAGTAACTACTTAACATTGTAAACTATGGACACTCATCAGTACAGCATTACGTATTTTCTCAGGGTAATCACTTCAGGTACACGATATTCGACAAAAAGGAGTCGCGCTGCTACGATGCGCGAAGCGTTAGTGAAGATTTAAAACAATTTATATTCAAGCACGTTTGTTTTCAATTTTATAGCATTAGTATTGCACAACTAATGCTAGATGAACTGGTTAATAATAATGCATCTGTTTAGCAAGTCCTTTGTCCATTGGTGGTTGCTGTTATCCAGAAAACAAAAATATTTTTATTTTGTATCAAATCCATTGAATGTGCAATTAAAACAATTCAAGCAACACAATTCTGTGGTATGAACTAAATCTAATCGTTGAAGTCAAGAAAAATTATTGATTCAGACAGATATTAATTCCGCTCTAAAAGATGAGCTTCTATTTGACCGACACATTCTTTATAGCGCCCGAAATGTACATTAGGTGTTTGGAGAGCATGACTGGAGAGACTTTTTCCGACCGCAATCGATAACAATAGGTCTACACGTTGCATCAGAGACATTATGTGTCTCAAATTCAACAGAAATCGCTTAATGTCTCCAGTAGGAACAGAGATGATCATTAAGGTTTTCCTTATCTAGAATATGAATTAATAAATTTCTCAATAAAGATGTAATCAGTAAATTTATCAATTCATATTCTAGAAAGAAAAACCTTAATGATCATCTCTGTTCCTGCTGGAGACATTAAGCGATTTCTGTTGAATTTGAGACACAAAATGTCTCTGATGTAAAGTCTAGGCCTATTGTTATCGATTGCGGTCGGAAAAAGTTACTTAAATTAACTGATTCCATCTTTATTGATAAGTTTATCAAATGCATACTCGGAAAAAACCCACTATGTCACCTGAAAAAGACACGATCGCATTTACCCAGTCCCAAATTAAATGAACCCAACTCACCCCGTCTTCATCTTCGATCACATTTTTGCCAACCGTGGCCAGGGTCGTCCACTTGCAGTTTATGGCCGCTTTGGCTGCACACCGCTTGTGGGTCTTGAACTTGCAAACTGTTGGGTTAAAATTAACAACATGAGAAACCAAAAAACAAAAATAAACGATCAACCAACGTCGTTTAAATGCTTAAGATGTACAGCAGTGACAAACCCAAAAGTAGCAACGGTAGCAGTGTCATCTGCACTCTGCAAGGGCAACTCGCCTAACTCTTAAAGCCTGAACAGGTACTTTACATTTATCAGATGTTCGATTATGGTATGGAAACATGAGTTCACTACAAGCTACATAATTTATCACGAGTTCCCGGTACTGAATAGCGTTTGCACTCCGTGTGATTTAAAACAAGCGTAACGACTTTCCGAAGTCAAAAAGTTTGGATCTAAATAAATTTGCGTAAAGCTTTCCGAAAATCAAGGAGATGGAAATGTGAATAAATTCATCCTAAACTTTGACGGCGCACAGCTGCGGGGTGGTAATCATTAACCAGAAAACCGATAATAAATTTTCCAAGAGACGTATACCGTAAAAATTTACGGCAGCGTGGTTTTGTTAGTTCGTGCAAAGGAAATATTTTTATTCTGAAGAACTTCGTAAACAAATTTGAAAAACAGGAGGTGGGTTTTTAAAAGATAAATCCCATTAATTCTATTTGATTAAGAATCTCAAGCGGCCCTCTTTAGAAAAACAAGCTTTCGAGGCTCTGGATTATTAGGAGTTTAATCTACGATTCTACATGAACATATCATTAAAACCGAAGCCAGGCACTCACCATCACATGATAGGCCATGGTTCATGACAGTGGACAGCACCTCCCTACAGACATTGCAATAGGTCGGCCGGTTGTGAGTGCAAGCGTACCAGTTGTGGCCATCAGAGAAGTTATCCATGTAGACTTGGTGCGGCTGTGAAAAGAAAGATCAACGTATGATTCCGATGGTAAATTAAAGAATGAAGAGAATCAAGACTTCAAATTGCGCATTGCAATTTAGCAATTGCATCAAATTTACTTCATTTTTTCATATAATTTTGGAAAAAAACAAGTCCTCATACCAAAGGATAAATCAAAATTATTCATGGACAACCAGACTAAAAGTCGAACACAGGCTAACTATAATAAGAAGCACGATATCTAGAAACATCTAAGGACGAGTGCCGGCACAGTATGGGAGCGTGACACAGTTTTAAGGCAAGAAACTTGTATTCATGACAGCAGTTCGCACGAATCATTGTGTAAATTACATGTCTGTTTTCAACTCTACCAATGACTCCACCGGTAGTAACACCTACACGGAATTTACAACCAAACACACACTATCTACTACTTTAGTTCTTATCATTAAAACCTATCACGCCAATTAGCTGTCAGTTGTAAGTAAAAGCTGGTAGCAGGAGACTTGAATCTTTGTGTTGTTCTACAATGAATTTTTACCATCAGTCAAATACCTTGTTTGTTCCAATGTTTCACCAAGATTAAACCGTTTGGCTAAGCCACTCGGTCTTGTATACGACCACAGAGTAGTGGTAAGAATTAACACAAAAACATATCACTTCATTATGTAATAAAAAGCTGCAAAAATGTTTTACATTTAAATCTTTTTAAATTCTATTGATTTAGTTTTGGCAACACACTAAAATGCGCCTTTTTCCTCTGCTTGATTGAAAATATACAACGTTGCTATCAAAAGAATTTTATCTGAACATTATTGTTGTTAATAAACAGATCAATAAAACATTTCATTGAGAGAAAAAGAAATGTTTTCTGACAGGTGTCATCCACAACCATACCCGATATAGACGACTCAGCTACATGTCTTGCGGCACAAATCAATTTATTTACACCTGAGTTAGTGTGGTCACATTTATCTAGAATAGGATTGCGATCTATGAGATCAACTTAGTCTAAATTATCCAAATACAAAGAAAAACATCTCATAAAAATAGTAATGCTTCATATGTATCTCGTAGTTTTTGTGTTTTATATAGCGCAGTCAGCGCAGAAATGCGTTGGTCTCAGTGCTTTCCAAACTGGACAGTGACCGTATAGAGGCGCAGCACAGTACATTATTAATGTGAGTCCACTCCTTCACCGAGTACCAAGCAGAAATACGACTCAGTACCACTTAAAAAGTCTTTGGTGTGATCTGACAGGGTATCGAACCCAGGTCTATCGATTCATAGGCTGACACTCAAACTCAGTGGTTGTCAAAGTTTTTCTTCATATTCTTGCTTATAAAGCCAAACACTATCAATTCAGAAATATCTGCCAAACACACTCTTACTCACAACGTTAGGCTCTCATAACTTCAGTCAGTACAGTTAAAGCAGCTTGTACTTATATGCTTTAAAGTATTACTGCTTAAAAGCAAACCTCGTTGTGCAGTGTTTTATGTTAAGTTTAAACAAATAAAAACACAAGTTTTTTTCATACGTAGCTTTCCTCTCCGGAACAAATTTCATCTCAAGAATTTAAAAAATTTCTATCAGTGAGCCACGTGGCTCTTGTTTGAGACCCACTACCGGTACTCTATGTAAGCCACAGATAACTGTTAGATGACAGTGCTGGACAGAAAGGCTCAAAATTACTATCTCTGTGTCAGCACCAAACACCGTTTTAAGTAGTTTTGTCGATGCAATCACCCAGCAACATACTTTGTGTACAACAGAACCAACCAAACGAAATCACACAACACCGTAAAGCAGTCAACAGAACTAGGCATTAGGCAAGCCTAAGCTACCCTGCAAAATACAACCAACTGGTAACACCATTCTTGCTGTAAAATCTACCGAACTTTAATATTTTCTCTACAGGGTCGATCTTTTTCAATGAAGTTGTTTTATCGGTTACGTGACTTTGATCGGGTATGCTGGCAGATGTTTCCGTTTTCCCACAAATAGTAAAAATACACTTCAGCATAGATTGCTGAACGCAGGGGTGAATGGTTCAAAGTAGCGACCACTAAATATGTCGAAAAAACACCGTTGTGAAAGATTCTTCAGGGAATTCAGTGTTTTCCTGTCCTGTTATTTTCTTTAACTTTTTTCTCAGGAACCTTGTTGAATATTTCGGTAGCAAACTCAAAACTTTAAGAATTCAGTTGAAATCTCTTTGATAAACACTTCAAAATGCTTTTACACTAAAGCTGTAGCAAACTTGCAAGTTGTTTCAAAACCGTCTACTTCCACAGGGTCGTTGACTTTGAATGCCAAGTTTTCAACTTTCTATAAATAGATACACACTCACACTGTACAAAAATCTTTTACATCAACAGGTGGAAAAACCCTTTGCTTTTAAACTACACCTACTATAAATGGCAAAAATCCACCCAATTCACACTCAGCAGACTAATACTTGAACTAAACTCCTGTTACTCCACATAAATTCAACATGTTCATCAACTGCGAGATGAACACGAAACCCAAGCCGTCTGTGGCGTCGACGCACAGGCGGAACCTGGGACTGGCAAGAGCTCATGAGCTATCGCACGCTTAAATATCTCGATAAAATAAACAAAGTTATGGAAGTGCACCAGTGCAGGTTATAAAAGGAAGTAGAACAGTCTCAAGTAACCGGCGATTTCCACAAACTGAAAGGTTGTTTGCCTACTCACGCAAGATTGACGGTCATCATGAACGAAACTATTTTCGTACACATTGACGTTGTTGGGATGTAGAAGATTGGTTATTAGGAATAAAAAACTTGGAAAAAAGAGGCTATAATTAAAATCATCTTTAATAATTCAGATTAATTTAAAACTCATTGTTTTTTCCAGTATAGAAGTGAATTTAACGTGACTTTGCGGTAGCGTTCTATCTTTTCAGAATTGAGTTAAGATATTAAGAACAAACAGACAGAAGCTCTGTTTTGACCTTCTGGTTCTCATCTGTACAGTTATGTGTTGACAAGGCACCGAACAACACTCAACAAAGAGGAATCGATGTGTTTTTCTTATGTGGTTCCCAAAGAGGGACAAAAAGGTACACACAATTCAACACACCCGGACAAATGCAAAACGCTGCTAGAACTTGCCAGGCAAAACACAACGATTTCCCTTTATTGAGCATGTTCGGTGTCCAGTCAATTCATCACTGTACTGATGAGATACAAAAAAGGTCAAAGCGGAGTTCAGACACGTTGGTGAAAATATAGCTTTGAGTGTGCCGTGGCCAACTGTGCGAAGACCTCTCGTACTGTGGTGATGAGCGAACTAGAAGACTAGGAAGTCACTCTTCAAATGCACCTTCCAACATGTCATTGACTCTCTTGCCCCAAGAAACAGACTCGAGGTCGTGAGTGTGGGAACTAATCACATTTTAAGCGTTGGTGGGATGTTTTTACCACTCGAAAGACACCTTTCAAGACTACAGCATTAATTCCAACAACCAAACCTCCCAAATTGAACTACCAATTTTTCACAACCCACTATTCACAGCTGGTTGGGGCATGTATCCAGAATGAAGGATAGACGCATTCCAAAGGACATTCTGTACAGTGAACTTGCCACAGGGAAACGCCCAGTAGGACGACCTGCACTGCGTTACAGAGACGTTTGCAAACGAGACCTGAAGCTAACTGACATAGACCCTGCCAGCTGGGAACTGATCGCAGCAAACCGCAACAGATGGCGCTACGAAGTCAGTGCGGGTCTAGCAAAGGGTCAGTCGAGGCGGAGGAAGCAACTAGAGCAAAGAAGACAAAGAAGAAAAGAGAGACAGCAGCCTCAGAAGTCCTCTGATTTCATATGTCCAAACTGTGGACGAGACTGCCACGCCAGGATTGGACTTCAGAGCCACATGAGAAGCTGCCGTACCCAGAGTGCTACCATCATCTGAAAAGATGGAAGGATGCCTACTATTACTACTACTATTCACAGAGAAAGCGCATTTTCTTATTTTCAGAAGGCTTGTTTGCCATCTTATACCAAACAGGGTTTCCATCATCATTTTGTGCACTTGGGTGTGAGTTTATCGTTATTGCGCCAGATTCTTTCATTTTCATTAAAGTCAAAATGAAATTCTGGATCTACGTTTAATCTTTGGCAGATGTTACGTGCATACTTAGCTGTCACAATAAAAATATAGTTTTTGAAATTACTTTACAAACTTACGTCAACAAACGTTGCAAATATTTAAAAAAAAAAGGAATGCGAAGGAATTTATTTTCACACGAGTCAGTTCAATCATAAATAGCTAAAAATCTATTTCTAGCAGCTAGATCATCTTCAGTTAAGCTTTCAAAGAATGGAATGCAATCTATTATTTACAGAATAGAATCTATTCTTTGAAAGCTTAACTGAAGATGATCTAGCTGCTAGAAATAGATTTTTAGCTATTTATGATTGAACTGACTCGTGTGAGAATAAATTTCTTTGCATTACAAGACATGTAACCGAGTCGTTCATATCAAGCATTGTTGTGGGTTTGACACCTGTCAGAAGATATTTCATCTTCTTGAAAAAACAAAGAAATTTCATTTTACGAAGAACGTCAGTCAAACACACCGCTGCAACAGCATCATCTTTCCCTTCACAAAATATTACGTTCTTTTCAGGGAGGCTGTTTTTGATGAGCAAAAGCATTGGCATCAATTATCTCGCAGCTAAAGAAAAGTTTGAAAGGTTGTTGGAAATGCACACTGAGATATGGTAGGTTCGATCCCGGCCATGCTAAAGTTTAAAGTTTTGTTGTTGTGAGAATTAATTGGTAGCCATAACATGGCTTGCTGTGGGTAATGGCCACTTGGAAAGGATCTAAAATTTCTGTGAAAATACTTCTCACTGGCTTCCAACCGATTCATCGCATGTCTTTGTTCACTTAAACTGGTTGCTTTAATCACCCAATATGAATTTTAATACTTCGCTGGAAGCACAGCTGCATATGAACTTTAGAAACAAGAAATTGCAACAGAGCTCTTGGCAAGTGTAAACTACTCATACTAGAAAAACATATAACTACCTAGCTAGCAAAGTTTTCTTTTTCATATTGATGCAACGTTTGCAAGCAATGTGAAAAAGATGATTTTGCTGGCCAGATAGACAGCTTAGAGGTAGGGGAGACCGGGGAGGGTTGTTACAATTTTCAGTAAATCTAAGATTTCTCTTTCAATATTTGCACAAAGTTGCTGAAAATTTTATATAATCTTGCCACTTCACCAGTTGTTATAAATACAACTTCAAAATTTAAAAAAGTTATGTTTAAAGGAAAATATTTGCATTAATATATCAATGAGTCAGTTGTCACAAGTCACCCCAGTATCGGGGTGACTTGTTACACATATGGGGTGAAATGTTACAATTTCAAATAGGCTGTTCTATTAACTAATTTTTCTTACTAAAATACCTAAAACTGATGGAATACGTTGACACAGCATTCTTGAATTTATTGAACATCCAAATTTAATTGAAAAAATCATGAACAAACAAATAACATCATTATTGACAATGCATTGTCACCAGGATTGCAAACACATGATCTCCATTCAACCATTCATGGTGTTTGGCCTCAATAAGGCACCCTTTATTAGTTTTTGGCATGTTTAGGCACAGATACAGCAACAACAGACATTAGTTATTAGTAGAACTTAAAAATGTAATCACCTATTTTAAATAATACAAAATTTGTTATCTGAGTACCAAATTAAGTACTTTTTTCCAGTTGGGATGAGCAAGCATTACACTGTGTAACAACTCAATCCAATAGTAGTTGGCTGAATAAGATCAACATATGTCAAACATGTGACACTCAGCTTTAAAATATTTATAGTGAATCAAAGGTATTGCACTTCAAGTCTGATTTAACTTTGAAGCCAGTTAAATATCACTCATAGTTTTGTAGCAATAACATTTTCTTTGACACAGCAAAAATTTACTTTTCATACCCTAAAACAGTTTTTCATCAATAATTTTCTACTGCAGCCTTCAAAATAGCTGAAGCTTCGTTTGCACATGGAAACTAAAAACGTGAAAAAACACACTTAATTCCAGCGGTTGATGTGAACTAATTTAAAAGTTAAAAGGGTTGTAACAACCCTCCCTTGTAACAAATCTCCCCGGTCTCCCCCGTCCAAAAAGTTGCATCATTTTGTTAGCATTGCATGAATCGTAGTTAGTTAGCTTTTGTTTGCTGAGTATGAAGATCACTTACTGAATAGAATTCTCTGCTCTGAACAGCTTTAATTGCCGAAATCCATTCGTCCATTTCTTTACGAGAGTCAGCGCATAAAATCAAGTTATACGAAGGACCAATAACCTGAAACCAAAATTGTTTTATTCCTCGATTGTTTAAACAGGTTATGAGAAGATAGAGAACAAGTGATAGATACAGAACAAAATTTTTTCTCGAGCAGCCAAGTCAAAAAAAAAATCGTTTCGGAAAAACTGAAAGAACACATACAGTGAAAATCTACAGCACAGGGTAAAAACAGTTTTAAAAAATATGAATTAGTTAAGTTACTAAGCTGCTTGATCATCTCGTACTTTTATACTAAATTCGAAGGAAAACATGCAAAGAAACGTTTCCAAAAATAAAGTATCCTGGTGACAACATTGGTGATTTGGTTTCATTCATTTCCGCTGTCTTGTGTGCGCCTGCTACTGTGTTTACCTTCCCATATATTTTTAATTAGATTTACATAAAATGGTATTTTCAAAGCAAATCGCGCTGTGTTACTGCGTCAATTTGATAAACAACTGCCGAGCGTAAACCTAATGCGTGGTACGGAAATTTCGAGTAAAAAGATAACAAAAAAATAACTGACCACGTAGAATAAGAAACCATTTGATTAAAAAAAAAATACCTGATTTTTTTAAAATAATTTTCAATAAAGAAAGGTGAACAGCATTTTAATCCTAAAGTTACTAAAGCTAAATTGTGACTAAATCACTTAGCTCTGCTAAAAACTACATTTCAGCAACATCATTCTCGCTTGCTGGCTGCCCTGAACATGACTTCAAATGAGAAAATAACAGCAAATATTTTCGACGTAAAAATTCGAAGTTAAACTATTTGAAAAGCCTCCGGGCGTCTTGCAATCTCTACGAGTGGTGATCATCTTTTCTCTGATCTCAGTGAAAAAGTTAAAACATTGTCGAAAATTTATTTATTTTGGATGCAGGAAGTATTTGCCCAAGCTTAAATAACCTTTTGCATGTGATACCGTGATCAACCAACACAAAAATGTTTGAGATATTTTTACGAGATAAACAAAAACTGTCTAATGGAGGGAAGGAAAACCTAACTAGAGCAAAACAATGAAGTTGTAAAATAGAGTGACGTTTTTTCAAAGGAAAAGCACAAAATAAAACAAATTCTTATTTTGTGCACCAAAAACCATAAAAAACGTCTGTTTAATCGTATTCGACGTGTAGGTTTAAATATAGAAAACTGTCTAGATTTTTTAAAATTACCTTAAAATTTCTATCAAATCAGAATGCCGATCCCCTTTCTCCTCACCTTTCTCACACTGAATCAGGGTTGCCAGATTTTAAATTGAAAAAAAAGCCAAACCTTCATAAAAAAAAAGCCAAAAAAGGCCAATAAAACTGTAAAAAAAAGCCAAACATTAAACTAAAAAAGGCCAAAAACCAGCCAAACAAGTCACTTGTAAAAACCAAGTTTGATAGGTAATACTCACGTTGCGTTCTAACAGTTTGTAATTCATTAAAAAAAAGCAACAGGAGCTGGTAATTAGTGATGATTTTAGCTGTTGCAGTATGCTAGAATGCTTTCCTTTGCATTTGCAACAATTATGTCTTGGAAATGGTCAATTGCATTGATAGAGCTGTGGCATGCGACAGACAATGCTAGTTTCAGCTCAATCTTCTTTTTGCTTTTTCAGAATCAAGTGCAGTAGCTGCAAGTGTATCAAATAATAAAGAATTTTGAGCTTGTACTGGAATTTTACGTTTATGCTTCGTTGTCTTTTCATGGTTATTAAAATTACTTTTCTTTGGGACAATGGTTGCTTGGCATAACTTGCAAAAAGCATCACCTGTGCGCAGGCCCGTAGCCAGCCGAGGGCCAGGGGGGCCTCGCCCCCCTGAAAAAAATGTCGCCCCTCCTGGCAAAATCCCAACATTCTCGAGCAACAGCTACAATTATAATGATTTTGCCCATCTTTCCCGTTGCAGAGCTTTTTCGGCCCCCCTAAAAAAAGGTTGGCCCCCCTTTGCTCTGCGGTCTGGCTACGGCCCTGCCTGTGCGTTCATCTTTTTTAAGCTAAGAAAACTCATTTTCCCATTCAGGTAGATATTTCCTGCTGCTATCATACATTGCCTTCCACTTTCGTTTTGACATATTATCAACAGCTACAATACTTTTGAACAGATAATAATTAATACGGTACTTTAAATAATAGCCTGTCAAAATGGTCACTTTACAAAAATTAACAAGCATCGCCAAAAGAGCAAGACTTCATCCTTGCACACGCTGTCAGTCTGCCCCTGCAGTCTCCGCACAGTGCACATGCGCATTAACAAATAGCAATTCCTCAATCCACAGTGAAAGAATAAAGGACAAGTGTTGCCATTGTTGTTTCAATCTTACAAAATACAGTAAATGTAAAAAAAGCCAAACAAATAATTTGCGGCCAAACCAATATGAAAAAAAAGCCAAAATAAAGCCAAAAAGCCAAACCCAAATTTTGTGGCCAAACGACTTCAAAAAAGGCCAAATTTGTGAAATTTGGCCGTAAAAAAGCCAATCTGGCAAGCCTGCACTGAATGAGAGAATGTTACAAATTGTTCGGCTTCAACCCAGTCAGAAACTTTGGTCTCTTTTACATTGATTTAGCGTCTGCAGATGTTCAATTAATGTAAAAAAGACGCATTTTGCTAACTGGAAAGTAATCTACAACACAGCTTTTATTTGCTATCAAACCAAGCAATTGAGTTTTTGAACGAGGTAAAACGTGCTTTATTTTAGCAACAGGAAAAAAACGTCAAAATGCAGTAGATTGCCCGTACAGCACATGCTGGTGTATTTGCAAAGTGCCTAATGGCTGTATAATGCACCAACGATTTCTGACAATTGCCCAGTTTAGTCTCTTTGTCCGGCTTGAGAGTTCAACTCATATGAACTTTCTGAGCTATTTTCTATACAACCGGCAGAATAGGCACTTCAAGCCTCCGAATTGCGGTGGTGCCGCATTGAACTCATTTCAGACAGCAAAAACTTCTGAGTTTACATTGTTTCAACGACATCCGTGCGCCATCTACTTGGGTGCTAGCTTTATAAATAACTGGCAATTGTAAGCCAAGTTTTACGTAGATAAACGCAAGTGGGAAACTGGTTTGCCTGGTATCAAATTGTGATGATCTTTAGAATAAAAAAACGAGCGTTTTCTTGATGAAATTGTTCTGTGCAGTTTTAAAGGTCCACTTGGTGCTTTTATGGTGGCAGTATTGAAGAATTTTGTCACAAGAGTTCAACTGCGAACCAAAATAGTCAGCCCCAAGGAAAAAACACACTTAGACAAGAGTCATGGACTCAGTTAGAAAATAACTGACAGTAAGCAGTTCTCAAATAACGATACAAAATTTTCTTACTGCAACCCAAGCTAATAAGCAATGCAGAAAGCCGAAACGAAAAGCAACGTTAAAACTACATGGTCATACTGTAGGTTATTTCAATGATTGATAAGATGCGGCCTGACCTATTTTCAATTTCGTAGCCCTTAACACGATGCTTGCAAGCTACATGTGTCACAACCACACGTGAGGTGGATGCAGGGGAGAGGCAACTGGGGCGATCGCTACGCTTAAAATACAGAAAAGCAACTTTATTCACAGTGCATTTCCAAGATCCTATTGTTGCAGACCTCCACAGCATTGCGTTTTGTTGAAATCGGGTTAATTAAAAGCTCATCATTCACTGCGAGTGAATGCAAGTTTCTAGTCCAGTGGTTCTTAACCTATGGGTAATTACCCACATGTGGGTAATTTCAGGATAGCAGGTGAGTAATCAGCTGAACCAGAATATTTAGAATTATAGATGTAACAAACAGTGTCATAGCTGTAAGTGATAAAGTTGTTTTATTACTTACACTTTTTTTTGATGTTTTGAGTCCGTTCAAAACAACCAGTGATATTTTATTTTAATATGAAAATTTTCCCAGTGAAGAAGATGAAGATATCCAAGAAGGGTTTTTAGCCATGATTCATGAGTCATCTGTCAAGGGTTCTTCTGAAGATAAAAGCTTGGGAAAATCCTGGGGAATGATGGGGAAAGTATATCTAAAAGTTGCGCAAAAACCACTAACATTGTTGACTATGTTCCCTTCCACATATCTCTGTGAATCAGCATTTAAGTGTTGTTGCTTTGAAATAAAAATCCGGAAACAAGCTTTTAGATCTGGAGTCAGATTTGCGTTGTGCAGTATCCAAAATCGCACCCGATATTGCATCGATTGTACACAAAAAACAAGAGCAAATGTCTCACTGACACTATTGATGTCGTTCTTTGCATTAAATGCTGTTTTTGTTGAATAACGCTGTTCTATATTTTTAATACGGCAAAATAGCAAGATAGATAAAATTAGATTTTGGGTAATGAGACTTTGATCTGGACAGAAATGGGTAATAAGGGGAAAGAGGCTAAGAACCACTGTTCTAGTCGGAAGACTATTGTTATTGTCTTTATGATCATCTTCGTGTAGCTAGTAGACTAAACCAATTCTAAACGTTTAATGGCCTTTTGACATACCAAAATAGCACAAAAATTAGAACCATTAATGTATTCTAGTTCGATTTACTTGCCAAGCGGTTGCATTGCTGCCAGCAAGGCGCGGAAACAGGTTTAAAATAGAAAAGAAAAAAATCCAAACATACATTTCCATAGACAACACAAACTCACCGAGAAACTACAGTTGACTTTCTTCGTACTTTTTTCGGCGACACTCGAGTCCGTCAAGTCAAGTTCATCGAAAATCTCCGACTGAAAACAACACCAGACTGAGAAAAATCGAGAGACTGCATCGACACTGGGCAGATAACTAATATCTTCCGAAACTGATGCCCAGATTTATACGTGTTATTAAGCGCAACTGAAGCGTAACTGGTAGGTCAATTTACAGCTTGTTTTTTCAGGCTATCCATCTTGGTAAATTTGCCATTTACTCAGGCAGCTGGTGGTGTTATTGTTTCAACTCACATCGTCGTGTTTGGCGTAGAAAAGCCGACTTGGACGGAGCTTGAAGTATCTGGGACGCCATCGCTGAAACAAAAAACGATTTCATAAAATGAAAGTCACGTAGATGTCCGTGTTATGTATCCATTATCCAACTTGTGTTGGAACATAAGTTTTGCATTGTATATTACACTTGCCGCTATTGACTTATTGTAATTGGCTATTAAACCAAAAAGCGCTCAGGAATGATAGGAATTTATTAAGCAAAATGTAACGTATTTAAAGTACTCTGCCACAAAAAAATACCAGGCGACTTGCCTATACCAGTGCTAGCTTTATAATACCGCGTACCGGCAGAGGTATTGTCATTCGGCGAACCGGTCACACAATTCAAACGAAAAAAACACTGACATTAACAAGTTCAATCCTGGTTTAACAGTCTTTCGCTGATATTTCACCAACGGTTTGTGGTTTTCGAACTTTTGCAATCCTTAGCGCTACTTTACAGGATGCACAGTGTGAAGCTTTTGTATGAGAATGTCTGTACATCTGTCTTTGCGCAGCTTTTAACTCATTTCGTTTCTCCTCCGTTTCGTTTCCTCTTGAAAAATTATGTAGGCTTATTTCTAATTTCATGTTTTGGACATACCGTAAGTGCTTTGTTTTGATCTCAAGTTTTCATTGAGTCATTGCTGAGCACAACTTCAACAACGATATATTGCGGTTTCGTCATTCTAGCATCATCTGTTGCTACATTCTAAATGGAACGTATCGTATTGGGGAACAAAACGTGAACGAAATCGTTTACCGCCAACACTTTGCTACTTCCAATATCACTTTTATCGTAATATGTTGATTCTGAAAGTGGTAACTGTTTCTGATTTATGTTCATGTCCATGCGACCACGTGTTGCTGTTTGAGAAATAAAATTATATATCGCTTTAACGGCATAAAAAATACGGAAATTATGCCGCAAAAGAAAAACAACTTGAGCGTTGTGAAAAGCACATACTGATCAACACAAAACAATAGTAAATTATTTTCAGGCTAATCGCGTACCGGCAGTCAAGTGCTTGCGTACCGGCACCGGTACGCGTACCACGGTTTGAGTACTTGAGTAGCACTGGCCTTAGACGACAGGCAACCATAACAAAGAATTTTCAACAACTAGACATGGTCCTACATAATAAACGTTTGCGCGCATTTCTTTGTGCTTCTCAGCTCCTTGTTTCTGCAAGCTTACAGGGTGCTAAGACTGCTAATCAAAAAATAAAGAGCTTGAATGTATGCTTCTACAGTACTGAAAATGAAAACCGTTCAGTGTTATAGAAGCATACCTTTTAGGCTCTTCATTTTTTTACTTAGCAAGTCTCAGCACGCTGTAAGCTTGCAACACTACAGTACATAATAGTTTGGAAATTTGTCCGTAAGCAACTAGTCCAAACTCAATATCTAGTCGGACGTCGGGACGAAAGACCGGAGTTGACCGAGCAATCAAGCATTCCAACCATCTTACTCCTGAGACTGCTCAATTATTGAAACAATGTCCGAAAATATCCGTTTATACCATCAACCAAAAGCGATTTCGTTTCCAGTTAACTAAATCAGTCACTTTTTACGTAAATTTCACGTCAGAAGAGGACGAATCAATGTGAAAAAGACATGTTTTGCTTGCCAAAAAGAGACATTACATGTCTCGGTCAGGTTTTCACGAAACTATTCCAAACGCAACATGTGACATCCGGGTCTGTTGATTGCGAGTGATCACGTGATCAAGCCAACCAATTTCTCACCTGCCAAACGCTAAAATGGTACGATGCTGATAAATTATTAAATTCAACTGCAACTGGATTTTTACAGATGAATTGGTGGAGTGTTCACAAATCAAAATCTGAATGGGGACATTTTAAAATACTCTTTAAGATTGATCATACTTCAAGCAACAAAAAATTAAATCACTCTTTTAAACATTACAAATATATTCAGACAACTTATTAGTGCGCATTAAAATGGTTGCGCGAGCACCCCTGGTGAAGATTTCTTGGTATACTTGTTAAAAACAAACGTTTATTTCAAGCTAAAACAAAGCTTACCTGAAATGACATCTGCTTGAGTAGATATCCTTCTTTGATGCATGCCTGCAATGGAAATATATTGAATGACAAAAGGTGATTTTTAATCTTTCATAGAATAACATGAAAATTAATTGCAAGTCGCACACAACAAATAGGTAGAAACGTGCACTTTTCCACACATCTAGAGCGCTTTAGTTTGTTTATCAAGATGTCACATTACGTTTCAGTCAACTTATAAGGAGAGTCATTTACAAACGGCATTTGACGTTTTCATGCCGCAACTTCACCGCTTGAAACGTGATCAACAGTGGCGTGGGCAACACAAGATATGACGCATTGCTTTATAAAACAACAATTGTTTAATATAGTTTCGTTAAATATTGTTTAATATAATATAGTTTAATAAGGCAAGAAATTTTACAGTAAATTTTTGATTGAAGGATGATGTATGCCCTGATTTATTGTCTGTTATCACCTGTTGAAATCTTTCCTTTTTTGTGGAATTCTATCAAGCAAGAGCAGTAGACCGGGTGCAAAATATGCTTCCCATTTATTCAATCTTATGATGTGCTAGTTTGGTACCTCACTCACGGTCCGGAAATGTTCGCATTTTCGAAAGATGCTCTTAATGAGCATTGATTTTTGCGCATACCATATCAAAAAACGTAATCTTAACGTTAAAATACGTCCAGGAATTCTTGCTGCTCACCTTTCTCTGACCTCGATGTTCAATAGAGTATTTTTTAAACCTTTCTGCTTCAGACATTGTCTGTGCAAAGGAAGAGAAAAATCTCTCACGATAGCTTATTAGAGTTTTGTGATGACACAGCACAAAAACAAACCGGATTGAGCCAGATGAAAGCCGCAACTACTACCCGAAGTCCACAAATAACATCCAAAATAACTCTTGCATGGTGCTCACGCCACTACGAGCAGTTCACCCTATTAAGAGCTTTTAATTCATTTTTCCCTGAAATGGAGTTGGAACAGCTAACAGTAACACATAGAAAGACTAGCGATTTAAAAAATGCACAATTTGTACAAAAACTGTAGCCTACAGTTGCAATTTCTTGCTGCACTTTGACGTCTACCCGTCACCAACCACGGAAAAATAATGTAGTAGTCGAACTTCAATCCAAACAGGCGTAAACGATTAACTTTTGTAGTTACAAACTGAGCTAACAAAGTTCAACACTTATTACCAAGAAACTACCATTAGAGTGTAGTAAAAAATCACATTTTTCGAAAGCGTGTTTTTATTTCATTTAGTATAATGATGGTTCCTACTGATTACTGAAGTGTCTGGATATTCCAGATTTACTTCAATACGTTGCCTGATTCAATTGAATAAGATTTTTTTCAAATTTCAAAAGCCACAGCAACAAAACTAACCAAAAAACCCACTAAAATGTTTTCGGCGTAACTCTGTGCTCTCATCAGGAAAAAACCACCTACGGTACAAGCCAAGAAAACAAAACAAAACTGTAAATACTGTAAAGCAGGGGTCACCAACCTTTTTTGCATGCGGGCCACTTTGGCACTAAGGAGAGCTGTGGCGGGCCGCACTAATAAAATTTTAGGTAGGTTGACTCTTATGGTAGAAATGAACGCATTTCGTACCCAGTATTCAGCGTTACATGTTGTTACTATTTATCTTAGAATACCGCAGCAACAAAATTAGTCGAACAACGCTACCGCCAGGCCAAGCTCCTTTAACAACACTTTTGACTTCTTTAACAATGTCTAATAAACGAGGCCACTTATTTTGCGCACTTATAGCGAGGCGAACGGTTTTATTAGAATATTCATCGCCAAGCAAGAGTGATGTCACTTCGCTTCGCAAAAGATATCTTGCAATTAACAGTTTCAGTAACCAAAGAAATGTTTGACACATCGCAATACAGGCAACAACAGTGACCTGCTATGCTGCTAACATATCAGCGAAAAATAGGCTCCAATAACGGGGAGAAAGAAACTAGGCACCATGAAACAAACACTTGTAGAAATCACCAAAAAAAAACGTTTCTATCGTAACTCATGAACGGTGTTCCCTCTAAAAAAGCAATGAGTTGGTTTTTCATCTTTTTGTGAGAGTCTATAAAACCGCATTTCTTGATTATTTGACAACTGTTACTTGCGGTGCTTATCAGCATGGCAAGAATTGTTGATTAACAACATTTTGCAGTACCGTATCAAACTAAATATTTTCATAATTCAACCAGAAGTTGTCTTTTGAAAAAACAACCATAATACAACCAGAAGTTGTCTTATGAAAATACAACCATAATGCAACCAGAAGTTGTCTTTTGAAAATACAACCATAATACAACCAGAAGTTGTCTTATGAAAATACAACCATAATGCAAACAGAAGTTGTCTTATGAAAATACAACCATAATACAACCAGAAGTTGTCTTATGAAAATACAACCAGAATTAATACAAACAACACCTGTCAGAAGATATTTCATTTTATTGATACAACCAGAAAAAGCCTTTAAATTTATATATGATACTTTGTCAATTTATTATAAATTGACTTGGCACACCGGCCTATTTTGCTAACAAAAACTTGCTTAAAGGGAACACTGCTTGTGAAACATAATAACGGTGAAACGCACACTAGTGTTTACATGACACATACAAATTTAAAATAAGCAACCCTATGCTCACAGACAATTTCGAAATTCGAAAACAGACGTTTTAATCAACCACTGGGACAGTGTGGCTGGACATCGCATTGGAATAACGTTGAGCGACCCCCACCTAGAACTACAATCTGAATGGTCGGTCGGTGGAATCGTATGCAAAGCGAAAATAATATGCTTCCCGGAAAGAATTTTTTACCTTCATGCTCATTGACTCCTCAAGAAAAGTATTTTTGATTATACTTGTACGCTGATACCTTCCGCGGGCCGCAGCGATACGGCGTGGCGGGCCGCATGCGGCCCGCGGGCCGCCATTTGGTGACCCCTGCG
This sequence comes from Aplidium turbinatum, assembly GCF_918807975.1. NCBI lineage: Eukaryota > Metazoa > Chordata > Ascidiacea > Aplousobranchia > Polyclinidae > Aplidium > Aplidium turbinatum. Next base: position 21,070,841 of record NC_137481.1, on the reverse strand, counting down.
TAAAGTATTAAGCAATCAATTTTTGTTTGATTCACTTAAGACCTCTCTCAAATTTTCTTCAGATATAATTGTACATTTTCCTGACGAGAGGCCAAAGTTACGCCGAAAATGTTTTTAATTTGTTCTGTTGTTAGTTTGCATCAACTTACTAAGTTGTCTATCATCTGTTTACTGTATAGAAAAACTACATCTTTCCTAAAAATACACTTCACATAAGTTAATGCTTCCATTGGTGATCAATCGAAAACTCGATGAGATAGTGGTCCATTGCAGAATATTCCACCTGGCACGAGATTTAAAATGGGTCACTCGCCACAACCAAGCCTGGAAACCAGCCTTTTTACATTGAATTTGCAGGCGTTAAATCAATGCAATAAACTGATAAAGGGCTGATTCCTGGCTGGAAAGAAACCATTGCCTAAGCATAACTGTTGTGCAGGCTTCTGATCTCCGTCGAAAATTGTCTGTAATGTATTTAATGCAAAGCCATCTTTTTGTATTAGGTCTAACCTCGCCGATACGGTGCGAATGGGGTTTCACTGTTTCAAGAAGCAGTCTCGTATAAATTGTACCGTTAAATATTTTTCTTAATTTGCAATTTGTCGACATACCGTAATTTTTAAGACCTAATCAGTTGGTTTATGAACAGAGTTTTCAGCCATTTTTCGAATGAAAGTAACTGCACCTTGTTAGCGAATGTGCATCTCAGACTGCAACGAACGCCAGATACTTAAACTAAAGTATTCTTCAATAACTGACCATGCCCTTAAGTATCTCGACCTATCGATTTTCTCTTACTTTACCATCTGCAGTGTTCTTCACAATCCATTTGCATGATACAAATCCCAACACAACGCAAATCAAAGCAGATTAGAATAAAGTGATACTGCGCTTCACAGAAAACTTGTGTTTGCAAGAATACTATGAAAGTCTGTGTGGTTACATGCCGGCTGCTGATGGCAAGAAGCCTTTTCTCCACTTGAAAAAAAAGATGAAAAACGTGCTTCGTTTGCGTGTTTGACTCAATCCAATGCAAAGCGCAAAAGTAAATTATTTTTAAAAACTATACTCTGTCTTTCACGTTAGCATGAAGCTGCAGTGCGTAGCATCCCCTCAGGCTGCTGTTGCATTCCTGTGACCATCAAATACAAGTAAGCAGCTCGGTGCATTGACTGCTATAGCTTGGGGTCGATGCAAAAAAGCTTGACATTTCCTTGGCATCATAAAGCAACAGCTGCAACTAACATGGCAAGCGATTTATAATGCAATAGTCACAGCTTCCTTTATAAGCACCCGGTCAACGATGAAATCTATTCTTAGAGCAAAGAACGAAATCAACAAGGAAGATAATTGCGTAAGCAGCACAAAGCCTGAGCTGACTGTCAAGAACTGACAACGTTCTAAAATATACTGGGTAGCTCACATGCAAGAAAGAATGTTTGCTTTAACTTGAACCGTCATACTATCCGTACACGTTTAATGAGAAAGCTAAAATCTTTCCCTATGCTCTTCGGTTGTTGGAAGTACAAGTCGGTTTGCCATTTCTCTATAAGTAACAACGTGGAATGAGTAATAACAAAGCAATATAAAACACAACCTTTGTACAAAACAGTTTGTTAAAGACATGTAAAAGAAGACAATTTGCCTAATACTTTCGGCTTATTGATTCGAAATCTCGTGTCTCATTTAGCAGGCACCAATACGACGGATAGCCACTAGCCAGCAACCCATGTGCGCGTGATGGAGAATGAAAATTACAACTTTTTCAATCTGCCTTGCGAAGAAGCTAGGGAGACTATAAAGCGTGATCTTCTAACTGGCGATTGAACAGTGAACTCATTGAAAAAAAAATCGACTCATCAATACAAATTTAAACAAGACGAAAATATAGCTTAGCGGCTAGTTTGTCCGCCTCTGAGTCGGTAGGCATGGCTTCGATGCCGCGTCGGGTCATACCAAAAACCTTTTAAAAGTTGCACTGAATCTTATGCCTACACGGCCCCCAGCAAAGAAAAGGCAATAATATACTCGGCTGCGCCTCTATACGGCTGCACTGACATTGCCTGCTTTGTGAAGCGCTGAGGAACACCGCATATCTGCGATGGATACAGAGTAGCCTATATAACAACACACATTAATTATTATAAATATACATCAACTTCAAGAAGAGTTAAAACTTGACAAGGACAAAACGGGCCAAAATGGCCAATGTTGCCATTCAAAAAAGTAAAATTTGTTGTTTAGAAGTATATTTTTTAGCATTTCGCATAGAAAATATCGTTTAAATTACGACCCGCTGATCATAGCGTTGGAAATGCCAACAATTTCGCACGAAAATGCTGCAACAAATCACATTATCCGTGCAGACGTCTGACAAGAAATGCGGAATAACTCTTCAACTAAACAACCGATTAAAACAATTCATTAGTTGCAACAAAATAAAAACATTATAATTTGTATAAGCAACAATGTAATTTACGATCCATTAATTTATGAATAAATTTTGTAAGATCTATGCAAATAAATTTCAAGAGTGACAGTGATAAGAAATGATTATATAGGCACGCGACAAAGATTTTGATTACCCACACAACAAAACTTGTCTTGGCGTACGCCATCCACCATGCATTCAACAGAGCAGCAATCACAGCTTTACGCGAGAGTCGGCAAACAAAGTGCTGTGCTGGCATTAATACCATTCAATGCTTTGCGTTTGAAATAGATCAATTTTTCACACTTTTAACAAGATGTTAAATCGATAAAAAAGCGGAGTTAAAATTTGCACGACTGGGTTGACCTCCCGAGAATGAATGCCAGCTGCTATAAACAGCACATTTGTTGCATTCTCGATGAAGACAATGGCCAGTGCTTCAATGGAATTTTATCGATTCGGCAATTTTTTAGAAAAGGTCAGAAGTAATAACGTGCCATTGAGCGGGGGCTTGAGTGAACGATGGACCCGGCTCATGTTTCATTGTATGAATAATTAAAGACACAAAAATTGCGTGGGATGTCACTGCAAAGCAATTCAAAAATGTTGCCGCTTTAATGTACTTTTACCGTGTACTTGTCTTAAAACAATCAAAAAAATGTCAACCAACAATAACTGTCAATAGATATTGGTTTAGCATCTGGTCAAGCCGGTGTAAACCTGCACCAAAAACGACAGTTTAACCAGACATTCACTTGCTTGCTACGCGACAAATCTTACAACCAAACTTGTCATTTCTACAGGCAATCGCTTCTACATATAAAAACAATTTTGCAATTAAAGCAAAGCGTTCCATTCAGCAATCAGCATAACCCTGATAGCAAATCAACCGTTTTTTACATTATCTGCAGACGTTGCAGCGACTGCAGACGTTGAATTAATGTAAAAAAAGGGTTTGATTTGCTGTCTGGTAAAGATGCACTCGCAAAAAATCATTCAACTGCAAATAGCACAGACCGCCACCATGCGGTCAGTTTAGAAGTTCAAAACAGCTTTCCCACTGATGTACGTATCTGCAAACCCATTGACATCTCACTTTATTTTTAAAAATATTTGTGAGGCCTTTCGGGAAAACCACTCGCAAAACTTCACAACCTGTTACTCCCCTCAACAAATCGTCTCTTTCTAAATGTATATATTATGTGAAGGCTACGCAGATTCATGTTTTGAATTCATAAAAATGCAATCTTCTTAATTATTCAAGCTGTCGCCTTCATTTAAGCATTGTCACTTGTTCGCATCGTTTCTATGCTATCACACTTATGAAAAACAGAACACAGTAAGACTTGCTGCAATGAGACATGAAAGCTTTACGGGTGCAAGCAGGAAATTACGTCAGAGAGTTTCCGCGTGGCCGATTATTACGTAGTCACTCCTCACTTTGCTCAGCTGCATATCACATTGCAGTCGCCATCAATGACTGGAGTCTGGATTCAAGATAGATGCAGACATAGAAAAGCTATATACTGCTACAAGTTAAACGTAAATCATGAAGCTGATGCGTTGCAAAGCAACATTAAAGAATTCTTAAAATAGCAACTATTTCAAGACGAAATACGCCGTCAATATTCCCCTTAATTTTTTTTTAATTAAGTTTGTCCATGGCCTAAGATTTGTCATGCTAAAGTACCCAAAATTTTAAAATTAAATTTAATAATATTATGAGGTAGCGTTCTTCCTAGCCATCAGCACAAGGCTGAGCACGACAGTGAGCAATTGCGATTCGCTAACCATAACGATGTCGGCTTTTTTCATTGTAAACAGAGACTGATTTGCTGACTGGGTGTTCCATGCTAACAATGATGTGTCTGACACGCGTTCTATCGTTGTCAATTCTTGCAGCACAAGGCTTCCGAGAAACATTTTGTAACTACTACTGTATAAAATCCAATGCGTTCCTTCATTGGTTAGATTGAAGACACTGAACACGAATAAAAAAGGTGCAATTTTGATCAACAGCGCCACCTGGCAAACAGTATATATTTTTCTTTTTGTCGCAGGTGGTACAAGCAAGGTTAAAAAATAAAAAATTTGAAATGTTCTGTTTTTTCCACACCAGCAGATCTCGTTGAAACAGTAAACAGACGACCCAGAATGGTAAGCATGTGTGTTTAGATTTTCAAAATTACAAATTGAAAATCAAAATCTAACTGCATTCTTGCACTGAGTACACTGAGTATCAGCGTAGTTAAACGTTGAAAGTACAATAAAAAAGTTTTCTGATGTTGAACTGAAGGTACCGTATTTGTAATTATAAAAATAAAAATAAAGTCTTGAAAGGTTTTAAATATATATCAAAGCGGCAAAACAAACAGATCAAAAATTTCCTGAAAAAAACAAACTACAAAAATTACAACTTTCATGCCGCTGCTTACATAAGCAATCAAGACGATGATATATCACCGCTGATGATGTCATCACAACCACTATGAGTCAACAATAATTGGAAAAAGAAATGCATTTCTTCCGCAGTCCGGTTCATTGATTGTCAAAAAGTCCCATAAACAAAGTCGATTTAAAAACATATGAAACAACCACAGAAGTAATAATCTATCACAAAAAACTATCAAGAAACGTTGTAAGTTGAATCATGAGATATAAGACAGAAGTACATGTATAAGACCTTTCGATGCGATATAAATAGCTGTGAATGTGACATAAAATAAACAAGTTAAACACAAAACTTGGCGTTTTCAGCTTGTTTTTGAGAGCAGTTTTGTTTAATTGCGACCTGGCCATGATTGTGTGCATCCCACGAGTAAATTCGTTATGCGTTCTGCTAAAGAGGTGAAAGCGTGGGTGAGAAACGATGGCAAGTCACTTTGGCAATTCTGCCTACTTGTACTTCTGCTTGCAAAGTCCATTATGTTTCATGATAAATAAAGTCTCAAAGCCCGGAAATGTGCTATTGCGTGGAATTGTATATAATTTCACATACGCAATCAACCACCACACAGTTGCAGCCAAGCTTGTATCACAGCTAGCAAAATTGGTAATTTTGACAATGATTCAATGTCGGCAGAATCAATCTCAAAAATGATCTATTTTTCTCGGTAGTTTAAGTCAAAGGATAGCGGTTGCATAAACAAGCACTCATACTTTAAGATCCTGTTTGGTGTGAAACGGATAGAGCGACTATAAGCAATAGCAGAGCAACTTACGTCCATGGTAGTTGCCAGCCTCGTGTCTACGTCAGAGCATGTAAATGTGGGAAAAGGGGAACCAGAACTGAGCTACCTTTCATATGCAACCAGTAGGCGGTAACGGAAAAAAACCTACAGTGTGGCGTCATAAAATCACATTTCGTTATCACAATCGAAGCCTTTTGTAATGCCATCGATGGTGATGTTAACGACTTTATGAGGGGGGTACATGCCTTTGCAGATGATTTCAAGATACATCGTTTTTTTTACGTCTCATTATTGTTGTCGTATCTAAGCGTTATGGCCGGTAGTTGAAAATTCAGATTAAGTGGATGGTAAAACAAGAAAACCAACCTACGTGTCCATCTAGGCCAGGGGTGGGCAAACTTGTTCAAAGAAAGAGCCGCTGGCGGATAAACCATAAACACCAGCGAGCCGCAAAATCAGTTGACATCACATAACAGCAATAAAAACACAATGATTGTTTATCCATATAAGTTATGTACTTGACTCACTAATCTCTGAAAATTTGGACAATAAGTTGTTAATGCTGTGCGAATTAATTCTTCCATTTGTCAAGGTTGCACGATGTTTTGATTTTACAAAGTTATAAATTCTTGTAAAAATGAATAAGTAAGTTCTGGTACCACTTCTAAGCTTCAACTAATCGCTGCTTATAGCGACTTTAATAAACTTCCAATTGTTGCTGACTGAACGCAAAATGAGCCAGAAGAAGCACAATGTTGCTTTTGCAAAGTCACAATTCCATTGTTTAACAATGGCTACATTAAAAAAGAGACCCTTGTTTGATCTTTGTGTTGTATTGGCCGCAAATTAGCCTTTGAAGAAAGTGTAGGCTAAGTCACAAATTTTAATTTATACCAACCGATTTTTGCGCCCCTATCAATGTGGCGCCCATGGCTCGAGCCATACCTGCTATACCTTAGATACGCCACTGCTTGGTTGACAGTCCGAGATACATTTATAAATTATAATCTTAATTTTTTTATAATATTACGATTCAATACAAGAGCCACAAAATTTATGTTGAAGAGCCGCATGCGGCTCGCGAGCCGCAGTTTGCCCACCGTTGATCTAGGCCCTCTATCTCAGGTACTCTATCTCAACCTACGTGTCTCATTCGAGTGTCTTGCCGAAGACACAGTCGCGTGATCTTAAGCAGTGTAGAACGAGCACCCTGCGTTAAACCAGGGCTTTCAGCAATCGGCTATGCAGCCGACAACGTCTTTCTGAAGACGCACAAGGCAACAGTAATACCGGTTGATCAGTTTCGGGCCCATCATGCACTTAAGAAATTACTAGCCCGTGTCCTAGATGTGCATTGTAAGCATGCATACTAAATGGGTAGCGTTCTTTTTGTATGTCTGCAAGACACTAGATAAAATCTTTGTAACTACAAGTTCAAAAACAGTAAAGTTTCTTACGAATTTTACGTTGTCATTTACGAAATCTAAGGTAAACAAAATATCGGTACCGATACCACTAAAAATAGATTGTCATTCATGCACTGCATTTAGCAAAAAGCACACAAAACATACAGTCAAGACTTTCTGTTGTTGAAAGCCGATGGATAAAATCCACTCCTAGTTTCGACAAGCGTCTTTGACAGTCTTCGTAACCAATCAATGAAAATGCAGATGGAAAAGCCCTGACAAGCAATTCACAAAGAAAAAATACCAAATGAAAAGAAAAGTAACCTTGAAGATTACTTGTTAAAAATTCTTGCACAGTCCCCACTAATACCAACGTTATGATTTTATCTGGAACTTAGTACTTTTTGTAACGAATTTTACAAAGCTTCCCAGACGCGGAAGTGAATCACCCGGAAATTTAAGTGCATCCAGATGAACCGTGAAGCCGCACGAATTTTGGATAAACCTATAATTGTGATTTTTAAACAACAAACACAAAACTAAATGTTTCTCCAATTGGCTTGCACCTTTTATACGGATACAACGTTGAAAAGACGTTGTCGAACAAAAAGTAACGATAATTGAGCTTAAAAACACATTGCCACATATGATAACGTTATAATGATTCATATAACATTGAGCAAACATTCATTATAATCACTTTTCACGTGTGGCATGAGAGAACATGTGATATTCAAACTTCGCTACTGTAACCGCTTTTGAAATGTCAATATTTTTCTTACAAAAATTACATTGAAAATGAAGGTAAGAAAATATAATTCCCAAATTGTAAGGAGAAAAATGACCTTAAATTGTGTTTATTTAACCGCGTGTGTTTACTTAAATTACGAGCGTTCCTTATTAGTTCTAATAAAAACATAACGCAAGTGTTATTTTGCAATCTTGCAGCAAAAACAAGGACAGTCTTACTTCTTAGGTCTGAACCATGGTCTGAACCCAGAGAGCAAATCAACTGTTTTTTTTACAATGATTCAACGTCTACAGACGTAAAAAATCAATGTAAAAACAATTGATTAGCTGTTTTGCAATTGACGTTGTCGAACTGGAATGGTGAAAATTACACTTAGAAAACAGGCGGGAGTCATATTTCACAAAAAAGCCTGATTGGCCAACAAAAACGGGGGATGCTTAAAGTCCACAAACCATTCGAGATTTATTTTGATTTCGCACACCAAAAGAAAAACAATAAAATAATATTGTTAGTTGGTTTAACAAGTGGACCCTAGTGTTTTGATAGGCTTTTTCGAAGCAAAATGCAGAGAGAGATTTATAGTCTGTGTAAAATGGTTTGAAATCGTAACATGGTGGTTAGGTTTCAAGATGCTGACGAAACAAATCAAGTATTCTTTGACAAGCACTAGCTCTAACTAGGCCATTAAATCACAATGCAATAAATTGGATTCAGGAACCATTGCAATCAGTGCCATTGATTGGAATTGAGAGTGTGGCCTTGAAGCTGACAAAATTTATTGCTTCAAAAAAATAAGAACAAAATCTTGCAATGCTTCTTAACCTGCTTTAAGATAACAGAGGTCATCACACATGGGGCTCTGGTTAAAAAAAAAGTTGATAATGCTACTAGCAAAATCTATCCCTTTTACGTTGGTTCAACGTCTGCAAACATTGAAATAATATACAAAGAGCGAATTTTTAACAGAGAAAAATCTTCCCACGTGAATTGAATGTTCGATTAATATTTTCTATTTCAGTTCGTAGTTGAGGAACTGGATCGATTCATTCGTCAACCTAATGGCGCCAACAACTCAAGAGAATTGATCAGGAAAACTTTTTTTGTTTTGAGGCAATTTCAACACTTGAAGACATTGAAATGCTGCAAGCAAACATTTTAACAAATTAATAGAATTTCGTTAACAAGTTCTAAAAAAAGCACAAGGACCAGAAATGTTGCTCTGTAGGACAAATGGGTACCAAATGTGCCTTTTTAAACCCTATAGCTGATAAATAGGTCGTTTTACAGCACGAACTTCCTAATATGAACGTTACCTTATTTAACTGCTACGTTTTTACAGAATAATCTGGCCCATGCAGTGCAACATATGAGTTTATCCACTCCTAAAGTTAGAATTTGAAACAAAATTAGACACCTGAAAGTACACTGTCTCTACAATCTAACCCCTGCGCATTCATATAATCGTGCCGCCTATGAGTTTTTGCTGTCGGTAACATATTAAATCGTTTAGTGAGTGACTACAAGTTAGGTTAATAAGCTTCTTTAGGAATTGTTCAATAGAAAGTTCAGACACTGAGTTGAATCATTTCGACAACGAAAAGGTGACGAGTCGGGCCGGGATTTCGATGAAAATTTTCAGAGAAAAAACAGCTAATTTTAACCTGTTGCACCTCCATTGCAAACAAAATACGTCCTCTCACGGCCTACTAGAACACGGCCAAATATGTTGCTATTTGAGGAAATTTCTAAGAGTCTGAATTGTTACAATCATAGCTATGACAAACCTGTCATCTTCCCATTTCCAGAAGTTAGTAAAATAAGCAATATTTGTACCTAGACATATGTTTGGCTTGCTTAACCGGAGATTAGGTATGTATGTTAAGCACAACTTATGCAATAACAATGTAAAATATGTAAGATTTTTCAACTGCAACCTGGTGATAGTATCGTTTGGTGTGTTGCTTTTGGTGAAATTGCATGTTTCATTTAAAATATCAAGGATTTTTTCTGAATTCTGTGTTGTAAGCGGTTCATTTGATGTCCTAATTTAAATTTTAGTTTGTTTTGTTTTCCACCAAGTTTAATTTTGCAAGTAAAATGTGGCTATTGGCAAAAAATCCTGCTATACAAAAAACCTAACGACTTTATGATGAGACTACCTCCAGGATGGAGTTGGAAAATTTTTACATATTTTACATTATTATTGCATAAGTTGTGCTTAACATACGTATCTAATCTCTGGTAAAACAAGCCAATAATATGTCTAGATACAAATATTGCTCATTTTACTTACTTTTGGAAATGGGAAGATGACAGGTTTGTCATAGCTATGCTTATAACAATTCAGACTCTTAGAAATTTCCTCAAATAGCAACATATTTGGCCGTGTTCTAGTAGGCCGTGGTCCTCTTTACTAATTCAACGTCTGCAGACGTTGTTTCAATGAAAAACGAAAGGATTTTGACAACTGGACTGGAACTAAAAGTAAAAAAAATCTGACACTGTTTTCATTTCTACTTTTAGTATGGCAAGTAGAAAATTTGTCCAAAGGTTATTTGAAGATTTATTTTTAGTACATTTCAAAAGATGTAATAAAACTATTACGCGATATGAAAAGATAGAAAACTGAAATACAACAGCATCAAAGCTATCAATTCGTTAGCTGGTTTCTACGCACTTCTTCCTTGCCTTGAGCGTTCTATGACGTCAAAACCGAAGAATACCGTGAAGCGGCGAATTTGCATCCACGTTCTCGAACCGGCAAAGCGTTTGAGTGACGTCACATCAAAGCGAGTATGACGTGTTAACTTCGATTCACGAAAAGTTTAAAACAATATTAAATGACGAAGGAGGCACGGTAAGTTTGCGTTAATTTTTTCAATGTTTATTCAAAGCCAAAATATCGTCAACAAAGTTCCGCAGAAAGACCCTGTCTATAAACAACGACGAAACAACTCAAGTCAATTAAATTGTGCATATATTCTAAAAACTAAAGCATTAAAATAGTTTATTTGGAAATGCAGTAAATTCAAAGCTCAGACCTTGCACTTTAAAGCATTCGTTGTTGTATTGTCAACTAATACTATGATGACTGTCTATGAGTTTTATTGGCATTGCATGATGCAGGAATTTCGTAAAATGCAGCCGTTTTCTATAAAGTATGATAACAGCGGTACAGTGTAGGGTGGTGCTTCTCAGACTATGGACGGTGGTCCAAAAGTAGACTACAAAAATTGAATTTAAGCCTAGATTTCTTTAGTTGCAGGAGAGAATACACTTCGGTAACAGATTAGATGAGAATTAAAAGTGAATACTTTAATCAAGTACCGGTATCGGAAAAAATGGTTAAAATGCACATTTACAGTGCGTAAAGGTATTTTTGCCTTTGTTTTGCGAAATACACTAGTGTCAACCTTAAGGTGATTTAAATACATTTTTTTGGATATTAATGGCAACCCTAACTATTAATTGTGAAGTTTCATCGCAAAATATCAGAATATTAAAATTTTCAAATTATTTTTTATTACAGTTTATTCGCTCAATCTAACCAGGAACCAGACGTTGAACAAACACACATCTACTGGCATCAATGAATAGGAAAGAATCAGGATATAATAAAAAATTAATTTAATAAAAACTCCACAAAATGGCCATTGAAGCTGGACGACGATTAATAAACATTAATTTTAAAGCTAATAAAAAAAAATTATTATTAAAAACTTCAATACAAATATTGGTTTTTGGTGTTACAAGAAACTCATTATGAAACACGTGTGAATTGTAGACAAATAAAACATAGAGCATTGTAGTAAGAAAGGTATGAATAATTAATTTACATTCGGTAAGTTAGTGTGTAAACGATGAAACGTCACATCCGTTTATAAGTTTACTAATAATTGAAAAAATGTAATAAGCATGACAGAAAAAGGTTAAAAAAGGACAAAAATTCCTTTGTAATGACGGGGTGACAACAATGGTTTTTATTTTTTGAAAGAGCATAAAAATATTGTATATCAACAGCTCACTATCCTTCTAATACTACGATTAGCAGCAGAAACACTAATCGAAGTCATGATGTAAAATACGAGTCAAATAAGGGTCAGTTTGAGGAGTCAAAGAGTGTAACATGTCTGGAAAAGTTAAACACACAGAGTGTTGCTTTGCTGCAAAACAACAAAATGCTGATCAGTAACGTTTTTATTTATAGTACAGCGGCAAGAATTTTCTATATCATGCCCTACCACACCAAGAAAGGCCAGACATAGTTTCTTTGCCAGCTTGCAATAGCTCTAATTCCTCGCCATTTCGTCCCATTTAAACATAGGCCATGATGACCAGACAAAAATACATATTGATAACACTTCACTCAAGTGAGTTCTGGATACGAAAGGAGCTGAAAAAATAAATTCAGTTTCAAAGAATATTATTGTGTAGGAAAAGCTGCAGAACGAGCTCTAAGGTTTCACTCCGAGCTCAAACTAAAAAAATTCCTCAAACTCAAGAGCCCAGCAAGACGTCAACACTTGAAGAGCTTTACATCTATATTAAGACGACTTGTTTGGCTAGTAAGGTTTACATGGATGACATGAAAAGACTTGCGTCCTTCATGCTTCATTGAAAAAGACTTTAAAAACGAAAAAATTCCTTAGAACGACAGGGAATAAGATAAAAGCGTTTTTTTTTATGGAAAAGGTAGAAATCTTTTAGCATGTTTTCTATTTTTGGTGTGTTGCAGCAGCAGCAGGGTTGCTGCAACAGCAAAATGCAAAGTATGTATTGTACAATGGTTGTTACAAGGGAAAAAAATTACCATACCAACAAGGCTATGGGTAGTATTTCAAGCTAAAACCATTCGGAAGAAACTTTTAAAAAACTTGGAATATTTTCAAGTACTTGATGAGTGAAATACTTCAATGCTTCAAGAAAATCTAACTTAGGCACCACGATGCACTTGCTTGTATTAAATCATTCTTCAAACCGAAGACGATGTTGGTTGTGTCAACCGTAAAACATGATAAATATTATTGTTTCGGTTTATTTACTGCAGCTCTATGACAGCTGAGAGCTTAAACCTTTGCATGTTCTTTTTTGCATTGTTATGGTGGCCAAGTTTGCACTGTCCGTTCAGTTACACCCTGACTATATTTTGCGAGTGAATGCACAGACGATACCATTTATTGAAGTTGTTGCTTTAGCCTGATCTGGAATCGAACCCAGTCCCATCAAAAGCAGTGGCAGACCTTTGAAGCAGCAGCAAAAATGTTGCTTATAAATAAAAATGCGCAAATAATGTTGTAACAGCAATGCCATAGTTGCCCAACCTCAATACTAAAGTGCGACACCTTCTTTGAAGCGACTATATAGAGTAAAAACCAACTTTGAATCATCTTTCTTTAGGTGAAACTGAAGCAGGAAGAAGAACATCCTGTCTAGTGTCTAGAGCGGGGACTTCAAGCCTTCAAGGGCTATTTTTACTAAACAGCCATTTTCGCGCACATGATTTAAAGTAAACTAAGCTTCAAAAAATTTGACTTTCTAGTTTCAAAACACCTGGAAGTAGAAACACGAAATGAATTCCATGTTCAACTTTTTAGTGGGATGTATTAGAATTTAAGAAAATACTATCCAAAAACAAACAAATATGGGTTGCTCTTGCTATAACAAACTTTCGCAGTCTGAAACATAGTACCATACCATGGGCTGTATCCAAGGGGGGGGGGATGAGGGTGATCACCCCCCCACTTATTGAAGTGGTTTGGAATGACTAAGACGATTTTAGCCCACTGTCTAAAAATCACCCCTCCCCCCCCCCGAATTCTAAAAGTGGATAGAGCCCCTGTACCATACAACTACTATAAGAACTGCAATATGTAACAGTTATAACACAATAGAGTCTATTGAATAGACTACGGCAGAGTAATAATTATTTCCATATGGTACAAAGAGAAACGTTGAAATGTGAAACTGTGTCATCCTTGCTGATTGGACCTGTTCAGTGATGCAAAGCTTATGCCAGGACATAAACACTCAATAGTAGGTTACAGTGAAGAGTAATTCAGTTTGAGGGGAAGTATTTCATTGTGGATTCAACAATTGATAGTCTAACATTTTGTTTTAAGTTATTCATCTGAAAATGCAATTTAAAAAAGATTTTTCTTGTTTCGCAGAAGCAGCCTCACAGCTTACAGAAAAATAAAAAAATTTCCTAGTAGGCTGCAAAGGCAAGGTAGTGTTAAAGGAAATCTGGAAATCAAACTCTGTTTCAATCAAACAATGTTGACAGATGTTTAGTGGATAAAACGTGTTCGTATTGAGTTTATTGACCGATCGATAAGGCAAAGCGGTGCACCCGATGATTAAAGCTTAGGCGGGTCGAAAATTATCAAAGTCTTCAATTAAAAGCACTATCAGCCAATTAAACGTACGTACAAAAGCGTGTAACAGACCACAAAAACATCCACCCTAAATTAACAAGTAAATAATAAGATCATGACGAAACGAAAAGTTGGCCGGCTGAAACAAAAACACAAATTGTCAACAAAATACAAAAACGCCACAACTTTATTTTTTTCACTAAATAAAATCAGCACATTTTACATTGCTTCTGCATCGAGAAATCATTGAAAAAACGAGTGCACGGCCTACTAGAACACGGCCAAATATGTTGCTATTTGAGGAAATTTCTAAGAGTCTGAATTGTTACAATCATAGCTATGACAAACCTGTCATCTTCCCATTTCCAGAAGTTAGTAAAATAAGCAATATTTGTACCTAGACATATGTTTGGCTTGCTTAACCGGAGATTAGGTATGTATGTTAAGCACAACTTATGCAATAACAATGTAAAATATGTAAGATTTTTCAACTGCAACCTGGTGATAGTATCGTTTGGTGTGTTGCTTTTGGTGAAATTGCATGTTTCATTTAAAATATCAAGGATTTTTTCTGAATTCTGTGTTGTAAGCGGTTCATTTGATGTCCTAATTTAAATTTTAGTTTGTTTTGTTTTCCACCAAGTTTAATTTTGCAAGTAAAATGTGGCTATTGGCAAAAAATCCTGCTATACAAAAAACCTAACGACTTTATGATGAGACTACCTCCAGGATGGAGTTGGAAAATTTTTACATATTTTACATTATTATTGCATAAGTTGTGCTTAACATACGTATCTAATCTCTGGTAAAACAAGCCAATAATATGTCTAGATACAAATATTGCTCATTTTACTTACTTTTGGAAATGGGAAGATGACAGGTTTGTCATAGCTATGCTTATAACAATTCAGACTCTTAGAAATTTCCTCAAATAGCAACATATTTGGCCGTGTTCTAGTAGGCCGTGACGAGTGATTTTGAGTTTGACGCTGTAAACTGTTTCTAGCTTGAAGTGCTGTTATGAGTAACCTGGGAGCACCAAATCAAAAATGTTGATTACAATCGATAAGATCATAAAAGAAAAAGGTGACAGCAATAATAATCGTCAATGAATGGATTTATTAAAGGTTCACAAAATATTGCATTTGTGTCCTTGAAGAGAACGCAGCAACAAAGAAGTTGGAAAAAGGCAAACTGAAAGCCGAAATATCCGGAATGGCCCGTTTCGGTGAGTCCGATTCGGTGAGTCCGATCCCTTAACGGGGGATTTTTTCAATTTTTTTTTTTAAATTATCGGGTACCGTAGCCTAATTATCATTGCCGTTTTAGGGTTAGGGGTTAGGAACTCACCGAATCGGACTCACCGAATAGTAGCAGACCCGAAATATCATACCAATCGAAGATGAGTGTATCACTTGAAAGGCCACAAACGATGAAAAGCGGCAATATGCAACAAGCATAGCTTTGCTGATCATGAAAAGAAGTCATGAAGGATTTATCTTCTGGATGCAATGTAACAGTGGACAAGTTATGAAGCACTTGCTTTTTTACACTGGTCTCTATCTTCTAAAACGAATCTTCTAAAATGAAAGGCTCAATTTCAAGTAACAAAAGGTGAAAAATGTATTTGAATGTCTGCTAATCAGTTCTGGCAAGTGCTCTTTATTCCAAACACTGGCCCAAAATTCGCAGAATCACAGAATAGATCTCCATGAAACCGCTCACCAACTCAAGCGTGCACTATATTTATTGCCCATGATGCTCAATGTATCAGTGATCTGATTTTGAAGCAACAAGGTTGAAAATTGAATCCTTTTAATGTATTCCGTTTAAGTAGTTGAGTTTGAATTATTCGAATAGTTTAGGATGAGAATCTGTTTGGAATCAGAATCTTCAAAAGTTCATTCCCAGTCACCAATAACGTCAGCGACTTACTTCCAAATGCAAATAATGCAAAATCAAACGAAAAATTTTAAGATACGAAAAAGGTTGCAACCCTTTTCAATAGTGCAACCTTGTCAAAATGTTGAACAATGCAATGAAGCAGTAGCACAAAATGCATGAAATGATGTACTGACTGTATATAGTTCAAAACGTTTCTGCTGCTTCCACTTCTCACACCACTGTCATGTCCATTTTTCTACAGTTAAAATGCTGAAAAGCAACTTCCTACAACATAAATTTCAATGTCACTGCGCAAGAATCGATGAGTTTGAATCTCTCAGTAAGCAAAACACGTTTTTTACGTCTGCAGACGTTGAATCAACGTAAAAAGGAAGATTGTTCGTAGCCGGATAGAATTGTCGCTTGAAACAGCCTTGCCCATAAGAAAAACTTTCAATCGACTGCGACTTAACATTTTAAGCAGCTGATCAGATCACGAAACAAACCAGCCTTCTTATGAATGAAAACGTTGCGAAAATGTGTAAAGTTTCGAGATATTACTATTTAACAATTTTCAATCGCGTGCTATGAAATAACCTATCGTGACCACAGACGAAAGTATTTTCAAAGGAAACATGGTGTGGGAAGTGCTATTTATACGACACAGTATACGCTGCAACTTACTGATGAGCCATACTAACCATTCAAATCACATTATAATATATGAGAACATGGGGTCTGCTACCATTCGGTGAGTCCGATTCGGTGAGTCCGATTCGGTGAGTTCCTAACCTCTAACCCCTAACCCATAACACTAAAACGGCAATGATAATTAGGCTACGGTACCCAATAATTTAAAAAAAAAACTTGAAAAAATCACTGAATAGGGATCGGACTCACCGAATCGGACTCACCAAATCAGACTCACCGAATAGGACTCACCGAAACGGGCCATTCCGGAGAATATGAGATGGCTATTACGGCTTTAGCAAGCATCTTTAGCAAGCAAACTACACGATGCATACATTTTGTTAAAAATTAATCTGAGCCTGTCGCCTTCATTTATAGGTTTCTCTGATACCTGCTGGCATCCAGGCTAACAAGGTCCTATGATCTGAAATATTTGAACAGAACAGTGATGAGGCGATATGACTCACATCCAGCGGCGTGTCAATCTCATAACCTCAGAAACTGTCCAATGTCCAAAGGTGTGACCACTGTCAACGATTTAAAATAGATCAAAGAACACCAAAATATAAAAATAAACTCACAGTGTGGCTGCACGAAAGTGAACTGTCCTGTTTTTTACCGGTTTTGCCATAACCTCAACTTAATCTTCGTGCGTGAAGTCAAATATGGTTTTGGTCTACTAAGATTCTTATTTCTCTCGATCTAATATCGCGCATATGAAATAATCTTCACTAACTACTTAGTGGCATTTACCCAGTTGTCCTTCAGCTATTTTAAGTCAACTTTTATTATTCAAAAAAAAAAACGGCCAAAACTTAAATGAAGTATACAGTGAAGATTTAGATAAGATGAACGCAAGGACAAAAATGAACGATGACATCAAAACCACTGCCTGAACTCGCGGAGAGTCGAACCTCAACCTTGAAAGGGTCGGTACTTTGCTGTAACCACTAGGCCGTGCAAACAAGATAGAAAAAAAACACATTTTATTAAACTTTGCACAGTTGCTAAAACTATATTAAACAGTTGCTATATTAAACAGTTGCTAAAACTATATTTTTATATACTGTCTGTAGAAGGCCGTTCTACAAGTACCAGACAGTGTTATGGCATTTCTCTTTAAAATAACACATTTAGGATCAAAACTACTTCAAGTGCAATATCGTAGGTCAACAAATAAATTTTACAAATTATTTAAAGTTGTTTGTGGTCTCAAAAAAACAAAACTTAATTTACCAACAACTTTCAAATTCAAGCAGCCAACCATAGCCAATATCAGCTTAATAACCAAGCTAGCAAAAGTTGCATTTTTTACATTGTTTCACGTTTGCGAACGTTGAAACAATATAAACATGGCGATTTTGACTTGATGTGACAGCCATAAATCAACTAGCACCAGTTTGACAACCGCATCAGATATAATAGTATTTTTAGATCATAGTTTGCTTTTCACTGCGCAGCAATCTGGGTGTAATTGTATCCCAAGTTACTTTTACGTTAGTTTTACGCATATTAACGCCCTGTTTCCGTAAAAAAACGAAGTTGTTTCAGGTGCAAGATTTGAAATCAACAGAGAACCGCCAGAAAACGCAAGCAAAGCAAATATATATACAATCTACACACTTGAAGCTTATGTAAACTCGTGTAACGGTAAACTCCATTGACAGTTACGACATGGAATGACATCCTACAAAAAAATTGATCTAACATGCACGAATCAACCTGATACCGCAAAATTCGTCCGTCTAAAAACGTTGAGCTAGAAAGCGTCATCCATACATTGTGTTCCAAGTTACAAACGCGACACAACGCTTGATATCAAGGAACGATTTTTCAAGAAATGTTATTTATCACTTACTTTGCTGTTTAATTGTTTTTTGGTTGACACTTTTCTAATCAGACTCTTCTCTCTGTTGTCATTTTCTTCTTCGTCACTTTCAGAAGACAACATTCCTATCGAATTCGAAGGAGACTTTAGCTTTTCAGGAGGAGTTGCTTCGCTGGAAAAATAAAAATAAAAATTCAGACCGGAAA
This sequence comes from Aplidium turbinatum, assembly GCF_918807975.1. Classification (NCBI taxonomy): domain Eukaryota; kingdom Metazoa; phylum Chordata; class Ascidiacea; order Aplousobranchia; family Polyclinidae; genus Aplidium; species Aplidium turbinatum. The sequence goes on along the minus strand of NC_137481.1, from coordinate 21,052,080 downwards.
TAGTGGTGTGCGCATCAGTGGGTATGGCCATTGCTGCTGCGCAAGTGATGCAATGACGACACACAACTTTGTAGCCTTGTGTTGCAATATATATTTTTTAATATTTTTTATGCAACACGAATGGTTAGTCTAATCAAAAATTAAAGAGCCCAAAATTTAGATACTAAACATGTTTTCGAAACCGGAACTGTCTTCATCTTCAGTGCTACCAAATGAAAGCAATTCCAGGTTTTGTAACGTTACAGTATAAATTAAATAGATTAGCCTTTGTGACGTCAGCCGCAATATAATTTAGAACTTAGCGGCACCGGGGATTGCTTTCATTTAATAGTACTGTACTGAAGATAAGACAATTCAGGTTTCGAAAACATGTTTAGTATCTGCATTTTGGGCTCTTTAATTTTTGATTAGACTAACCATTTGTGTTGCATGAAAAATAATGCAAATACGCTTGCGGCCAAAAGACCGAGCTAAAAATACTTGACCAACATTTTGTCATTTCCGTACGCATTTTATTTCTTGTTTAACTTACTAGTTGTGTGAGATCTGCAATGCTGTACGGAAGTGAGACATGGTGCTTACGGGAAAACGAATTGGCGATTTTAAGAAGAACTGAGAGAACGATGCTGAGAGCAATGTGTGGTGTAAAGCTGATGGACAAAAGGAATACCGAAGAACTTCTGAGCTTGCTTGAGTTGAATGAGAGTTGTGATAAGTTGGCGAAAGCGAATGGAGTGAGGTGGTATGGGCATGTTTTGAGAAGGGATGAAGATGATGTTTTGAGAAGAGCGCTGGAGTTGCGAGTGGAGGGTCGTAGAAAACAAGGAAGACCAAAGAAAACGTGGAAAAAGCAAGTTGAGGAAGAAAGTAGCAAGGTGGGCTTGACAAGAGAGGACGCGCTAGACAGACCGGTGTGGAGGCAGGGTGTGAAGACGATTGGGGCACTTGGAGGTGAATCCGGCCACCCTCGGTAACGGGGACATCACCGGATTAAAACTGGACTACTACTACTACTACTACTACTACTACTTAACTTGTAAAAAAAGTGCATAGAACTTGATTAACACGCCTTGAGAATGGGTTCGTTGTACAGTTGGTTTGTTCATACATGGTAAAAGATGTCCATTGCTTATTTAACTACAACAACAACTCCAACATCAACAAATGCTAGCAGGTGAACCAAACAAGCAAACTACCGCACCATCAATCAATCCACAGTTCATTCTTCAAAGCAAAAATAACGCAACTTTGAAATATAGAAAAACGCAAATGAACACGATGAAAGAATTTCGCACAAGTTCTGAATTTGACAGGGAACAAGATAACCAACATCACAATATTGGCATACAATCTAATAGTGAGTTGCCGTGCTGGAAAAATGGGAATACAGTATTAAAACGGCAGAAAAATAATAGTGTGTTTTTGCATAGCGCTAAATCCACCTTCTCAATAGCTTCAGAAAGCAGAGAGCGCAGCCGAGCACGTTACATTACAGCACATAAAATGACCACCTTGCTTTGGACTTAATGCTGCTCTTCTCACTCCCCGACTGACTTGATTTGCTCTTTTTCTTTCTTCCAGGTGGAAATGGCATTGCAAAGAATTAAGTCATATCACAGAGTGTATATAAAAAAATAAATACTTTATACATGAGTGAAGCACAAGAATTCGATCCGTGTTTTCTAAACAAAAAAGAAGCTGTTAAATATGAATTGATACCCACAGATCCAACAGGACTCAATCCGATGAGCCTTCTGAGTCATTTCCAAGAGAATCGCCTGTGACAGTGACAGAATACTTAGAATTGTTTACCGGTGTCAGTGTAACGCTTTTCAAAATATATAAATACTTTCTAAACATAGCAAATAAATTTAAAAGGAAAATTCTCCAACAGACCAGTCTGATACCTAAATGGGTCACACCAACGTTTTTGATGTTAGATAGTGTGATCTACAAATCTACATTTCCTTGTTATGCTCAGCTCTGTACATCGTAAGATGGTCCAAACATAAGTGTCGAAGATCACAAAACCTACTATGCCAGCAGCCAGCACAAATTTGATCCACATTCATGCAATCAACGTTCCATTAGCTATGAACAAATTTTTAACAAAATTCACCTACACTTTGCACAACTAAAAACACAACAGGATGGGTTTTGTTGAGTATGTACATATTGTACAGTTTGTACACTTGTACACTGTACAATATATAAAACAATGCTCAGGGAACTTCTAAAATGAATTGTTTAATGTTCAGCAATAATAAAAATTACCTACAGAACCAAACTTTTTCTTTAACAAAGTCTAGTTGTTAACCAACAAATGGGCAAGGTCTGTACAAATGAGTTACTCTACTACCGTACAGTAATTTTTGATAAAATCGCAACATACTAACCATAACACACTGATGACCCAGGAAAAAAACCTGTGCAAACTAAGCATCAAAAACAACAAAACTTATACAAACATGATTGAATGAACTCCGTATAGGGCTAGACATATTTGCAAAGTGACAGGACACACAATGAATACCCACCAAGCAAATCTGTCATATTGTACAACATATGCCGATGTAAAATCTACAAAAAAGGCTGATTTCCAAAGACCTTTCAAAACGACATAAAACTTAGAAAGAGAATCACTAATTGGTACCCAACAAAATTTACCTCAAGTGGTAAACCACTCGAAACTAAAAGTGAAACTAGCATTGATATTAGTTCTTAAACAGAATCAACATGCCTGTAATCAACACTTTACTTCCAGTTTATCATTAACCAAAAATTAATGCTTTACACAAAGCATTTCCACAAGAAAAAAAAACAAAGTTGGAACTGAAGCCGTCCTTATTTTCTTGTCTGATATTATTGTGTTAACAAAGGGAGCAATCCAAGCGCTTCACTAAAGAAGACAACTTTAGTTGGAGATTCATGACTTGTAGGTGGTGCAGGCATATACCGTGCACAGTTGCACACACGCATGAGAGGCGCTTACAAATTACAATATAGGACGTTGTAATGTAGAGTCTTGTGGACACTTAATACAGTAGATTATTTACACAATTATTTCTGAAAAATAAAAATTATGGTAGAAATAGTCAAAGCTGCCACAATGATTTGTGTTTTATGATTTAGTGAACGAATCAAGGTTTTGTTGCTGTGAAGGGCTAGTTGAGCAGAGCTTTACACTCATCTTCACATGATATATCGACCAGTAGCATCTTTAAAGGTGTAACAATGATTAATTTATTATCCTTAGTAAGTAATAACTTCTACTCTTGATCGAAAGGTCATGTGAAAATGAGGTGGTACAGTTTTCTTTTGTCTCGTTTTTGAAGAATTATAGAAAATTTCAGTAGCATATACGATTGCTGATACGGATCATTAGATTACATCCAATTAGTTGAGCACATATAACCATGAAGCACATAAATATGGATAACTTTTAACAAGTTTATCTCAATACCTAAGTAGGCTATTATGAAAATCATAAAAAGCAAAAATTATGACATTTTGACAAAGCTGACATGACATGAGACAGTTGAGTTAACCGCACCAAACTGTCACAGGGACATCTCACTGCGAGACTATGTGACACGAATTTTATCTCATATTGTACAGATATGTTTATCTACCAAGTTGAATTCCCATTACAATTATTTACTTAATACTTGTGGTGACAAAAAGTTATCCAATTTTTTTAAACAAGACAATATGTATACAGGCTATGAACAAATAAAAAAGCTAAGCAATAACTCAAAGTAAAATGATGTCACAATACTGTTATAATACATTATTTTGATACAATGTGTGATTGTGTGATACATTCAGTTATTAGACTTTACAGTACATGATAGAAGCTAGTGGATCTTACATTTAAGTAGAATAGGAGATCAAGGACTATTCAAAAATAATCATGTATGATGCCCTTGAAGGGATGCCAAAAACCGTTGCTCAGGCAGTTGAGAAACATCATTTGTGGGCAGTGAAAATACTAAAATGGCATAATATGATATAGGGACATCCCACCACAATAAGCAGTTATATTGGAGCTGATTTTTCCAATTTCACATTAGCATGACCAAAGTAGAATTTGTGTCAGATGGTCTTACGGTGAGATGTCTCTGGACAGGTTGGTCGTGTCAGAAATGTAGAGTACCCTAAAAAGTACAACCCAAACCAGCAGTAAACATCAACAACCTTGACAATTGACATACTGCATTGATTTGTGCACAAAAAAGAATTTGCAAATTCAGTAGTCCTCGCTTATTAAGCCCACGATTAATTGGCCTATCCACTTATTAAGCTCAATTTTGTCTGGAATTACTCCTAGTCATTTCTGCAATAAAATCCAGCTAAATAAGACTAACACTCCGCTTAATAAGCCCAATTTTCGATTACATTTGCATGAAATTGTGTAAAAAAGCATCACAATTCACTATTTTTCATCTTGCTTATGACAATTTCAAGCTTTTAGTACACTGCCAACTCAGTTCTTAACATTCAGTGGTCATTGGGTTTTCCAAAGCATCGCTCATTGCTGACACAATTTGCAAAAAAACGCAATTTTTGGTGGCCACAAAAATGTATGGTGTATAACAGAAAAGAACCAATTGTTGTGTACAGTTGTTAACAAATTTAGAAACTTTTAGGCGAAGTACAATCAAACATAATCAATTATTATATGTGTACAGGAGTGGCAGAAATTAGTTCCTCGCTTAATAAGCCGCACCTGCTAAGTAAGCCCAAAATCGCCGTACCGAGATGGGGTTAATAAGCGGGGACTAGGCCTACTGTACTTCCATTTCAATGACTGATGAACTTTTAATCAAAAGTGCATTACTGGTGCTAGTCCTTTCAGACAACTTTTCAAACCAAACATAATTTGAATGTGTAAATCTACTGACTGAGCACAAATCTATCACTTTTTACAAATGTAAATTTTTCATACTTTAGCCTATAGTTTCTTTCTTGAAATTCAAATTTTTCATTTACATCAACCATGAAGGGCATTTGAATTGCCTCATCTGTTATATATACGGTACTTTACAAGTGTACATACACACGAGATAGAGGCATTTAGGGGCAGCAAACTTGTCATTGCACATGACTAGAGAACTGTGTTTCAAAAACTAGTGACAAACCGCTACTACCAAAGCAGACATGCAGCATCAGCCTAAAACAGGTATTTTGTACCCACACTTTGTGAAGAAAATAATGATCATGCTGCTAAAAGCAAAACTCAACTATATAAACTTCTTTATCTTGGTAAACAGTTGCAAAGTTTATATTTTATCTTGCAGTAGTTGCAACAATCATCTGACGAAAGTAAAAGCAGACGCATACAAGTTGTTGTATTGCTTCACTGACGCTTCATACAATATGGCAATGTGCATCCTCAGAGCGAAACACGCACAAAAAAAATTCAAAATTATACATTATAGTACGAATGAAGGCAATTGAAGTGAACATATATAACAATATATTACTTTGAAAAGTGAACAAAAATAGTTACTTTATACATTGGATGACACAAAACTTTCAAACAATAATAAGGATGTTTCAAACTGTGCCCAATATAGGAATAGGCATGAAACATGCCCATCAAGAAAACAAAAAATGATATAATTTTTGTCACTACCTACTACCACCTAATCACTATCTGATTGATAAGCCTTAAATGTTTGTGTCTCAACTCTGAGTTCAATTCCCTGTATGTACATTTCAGAATGCCCTTCAAGGTCAGCTTTCGATTAAGTGGCACTTAGGCTAGTGGATGAAATGGACAACAACACTTCAACAATCAGAAATACTACACTGTCAATCTAGGCCAGTGGTTCTCAACGGGGGCGCCCCCCAGGGGGCGTTTTGACTTTGTAGGGAGCGGTATGATTACTTTGGCTTAAGGAGGGGCGTTTTGATTATTAGGTGGCATTCTGGTTGAACCCATCTACCGCCCAGCGTAACGATTTCATCAAAGAGCTTCTATCTTCGTGGTAGCATTTCCTACCTCATACATGGTAGAAAAGGGATTCAGCTGTGTTGTTCTGCTACTAGGCTACACACCAAACTGCAAAACCCACTTGACATATCCATAAGAGGTGATCTTCGAATGTTTCTCACTGACTTTACACCAGATGTGAAGAAACTGGCACTTTCTCACCAAGTCCAAAGTTCACACTGACTACCAGTAGGCCTATACTGTTTTCATGCTCGCAAATATATATTTGCTTTTATCAAATATAGTTACTAGTCTCTAAAACCCTTAGTCCTTACAGCCTGTTTCATCCTAAAAGGGGGATCATCAAAAGGTCCTTATTCTAATAGAAATAGAATTTTATTTGAATAAGGACCTTCTGATTATCCCCCTTTTAAGGGAAAACAGGCTGTAAGGGTTTGGTTTTAGAAATTGGTAACTAGCCTATATTTGATGTAGCCTAATTCGCTCTGCTTGGCTTTTTGCATGGCATTGAGCACTTTTGTAGTATATATTAATACTATTTATTCTTTTATATTCACTTTTTGCAATTAATCGTTTTTGTAGGGGGGCGGTAACATTTTTCCAGTTCATGAAGGGGGCGTTGGGCCAAAAAAGGTTGAGAAACACTGATCTAGGCTAATGAGCAAGCATCAGTAGCCCAAGCTCTTTACAAGCATGTTAAACCACCAGATTTTGTTATTTGCCAAAGCCAATGAGGTCTCGGATCAACTAGTTACTAGGTATTGCGATGATGATAACTTGAACTAAAACTTCCAGAAATATGCTTTAAAACAAGCTTTTTCAGTCCAAGTCTACCATTTCCCACAAACAGAAATAAATTTTCACCTACATTTATTAAATATTTTGTGACACTAAAACAGTGATTCCCAAACGTTTTTCTATTTGCATACTATTTAGCAGTTTTATATAGTTTTCACATACCCCCTATAAGGGCCTATATATACATAGCACCTATAGAACCACTTGTGGTACGTTAACCACAGTTTGGGAACACTGCACTAAAAAGTGTCCGAGTGGTTAGCGCGTTGGACCCGCAGTCGAGAGCCTGCATGTTCGACTCCAGCCACCCGCACTTGCTATTGTTTCTCTGGGCAAGAAACTTTACGATAATTGCCTCTACCCACTCAGTACCCAGTGATCGATTTCGAGTAATGGGTAGTACCAAATTTAAGGCATAAGTAGAGTAGACAACCGGAAACAGACATTCCAGTCGGCTGCAGTGTGGGTCAGGTGTACGTCGGAAGGCGTACACCGATGCATAGCGCTCAAGTCCGCTTTCCCACAATGCAGGATAAAGATAATAAAACATAGTAAAAACTAGAAGTTTTATTTAATTAACAACTTAGCCTATTCATTTCGCCTGTTTCCACAAAGATAAGAGTTAAACTGACTGGTAAAGCGGTGGTCGAATATCATTGTGGCAGAATTAGTGGTGCGATACTGACGAGCCCAGCCTCATGGGCGAAACACGGTGTCTATCGCTGTCAATTCTTGCTACAAATCGGCTGCCGAGAAACATATCGTTGATTGGAAAGTCTGAATGGCTTGCGTGGAAGCTACACCGTTATGGTTAGCGAATCGCAGCTGCTCGCTGTACTAGCGAGTGCTCAGCCTTGTGCTGATAGCCGGGAAGAACGCCCCTCTCTTCACATGTCCTCTGCCCTGGCGCCTGCTGGTTTTGTTGGCTCTTTCTTTGTTTCAACAAAGATAAGAGTTAAACTGACTGGTAAAGCGGTGGTCGAATATCATTGTGGCAGAATTAGTGGTGCGATACTGACGAGCCCAGCCTCATGGGCGAAACACGGTGTCTATCGCTGTCAATTCTTGCTACAAATCGGCTGCCGAGAAACATATCGTTGATTGGAAAGTCTGAATGGCTTGCGTGGAAGCTACACCGTTATGGTTAGCGAATCGCAGCTGCTCGCTGTACTAGCGAGTGCTCAGCCTTGTGCTGATAGCCGGGAAGAACGCCCCTCTCTTCACACTATTCATATTCAATGGTGTTTGATAATTTTTTTACCATTGCAAAAACAAGGCAAAATAAATATTTAACACCATTACAAAAACAAGAAATTTACTAATACGATAATAAAAAAAAAATGGGGAGCTGGTATACAAGTCCCCCTCCCCCCCCTCTTGGTAACTCATGATAAAGACGGGACTCCACCAAACATATAGGGTGAAACTACTTGGGTGCAACCTAATTCGTACCATGAACAATTCGTACCGTCAGTTCGTACCTTGAAAAGATCGAGAGAAAAAATTAAAAAAGCCGAAGTCGCTGATTGCAGTTTCCGCAAACATTTTAAAAGGGTTAGGGTATCGGAGTATCGCTATCCGCAATCAAACAAACTGAAAAGGTCGAGAGAAATAAATATAACATCGCTGATCGCAGTTTCCGTTTTTCCGCAAACATTTTATAATTTCCGGTAATGATCCTAAGAGTTTACCGAAGTCGCTGATCGTAGTTTCCGCAAACATTTAAAAGGGTTAGGGTAAGGGTGTTTCCGCAAACAAACAAACACACTGAAAAGATTGAGAGAAAAAAATAGAACAAAGCCGAAGTCGCTGATTGCAGTTTCCGTTTTCCGCAAACATTTTAAAATTTCCGGTAATGATCCTAAGAGTTTACCGAAGTCGCTGATCGTAGTTTCCGCAAACATTTAAAAGGGTTAGGGTAAGTGTGTTTCCGCAAACAAACAAACAAACTGAAAAGATTGAGAGAAAAAAATAGAACAAAGCCGAAACTGCTGATCCAAGTTTCAGTTTTTCCGCAAACATTTTTAAATCTCCAGCAATGATCCTAAGAGTTTGCCGAAGTCGCTGATTGCAGTTTCCGCAAAGATTTTAAAAGGGTTAAGGATAGGGTTAGGATTGATCGGAGTTTCCGCAAATATTTTGAAAAGTTTAGGGTTGATCAGAGTTTCTGCAAACATTTTAAAATTTCTGGTAATGATCCTAAGAGTTTTTGTTTCTTTGCGGAAAATTTTAAAATGTTTGCGGAAACTGCCATCAGCAACTTCGGCTTTTTTAAAAATTTTCTCTTGATCTTTTCAAGGTACGAACTGATGGTACGAATTGTTCATGGTACGAATTAGGTTGCATCCAAACTACTTTGCTTTACTGTTCACACACTTCAATCCACATGCTTTAGTCAATTCCTCTTTGTCATGAGTTACCAAGGGGGTGGGGGGACTTATATACCAGCTCCAAAAATGGTAATAATCTACAGCACCAGTGGCGTACGCTGTACCCAGGATTTTCTCAAGGGGGGGCCATTGACAGTAGCGTTGCCAGGAATTTTGACGACCAGGAGTTTCGCCTAAGACGACACCAAGCGGTAGGGGGTCTGGGGCCTCCCTCAGAAAATTTTGAAAAATTGCTTTGAATTTGGTGCATTCTGAGAGCATTTTTAACAAAAATGTGGGTATGAATATTCCTGTAAAATGGTGCTGTCAGGTAGCATAGCAAAAGGATAAGATTATGTTTTCTTCGGCATTTTTCAAAAATAAACCTAAGTCTCTCTGTTTTCTTGTTGCTAATTCCTGGCTGAGATGTTTGAATGTTTGGTATTGGCAAAACTCGCTCTTTTAATGCAGTTTTGTTTAAAATTAGGCAAGTTTTCTTTAGATTGAAAGCATCATTCCCAAGCATAAAGAGACTAAAAGTATCATTCTCAATATCGTGACATCAAACGCGTGCCAAAAGGGGGGTTGTAACCCCCAAACCTCCTGGCTACGCCACTGGCCATTGATATCCCAGACGTCTTCATGATATCCCAGTATGGTTTTAGTTTCTAAGACTTTATCCATTTCTTTCTCACTATAATAGGCTTACAGAACACTATGCTACATTGGCATACCTGGGGTGGGGTAGGTGGATTGGGCCATGTATTTCGTATTGGCTTAGTCTATAAAACAACATTGTTAATTGCTTTGACAGTGCAATCTAAAACATATTAAATGCCTTAATCTACGTCGTTAACTACTAAAACATTTTTAAGGGGGGGGCATGGCCCAATGGCCCCCCCTGCGTATGCTAGTGTACAGTAGGGTGGTCTTCAAATGTATGGTAAAATTTTGAAGTTGGAAAAGTTTGGTTCTTACCCTCTCATTTGGTTCCATTTCACTAAAAAACAGTTCACTAAAAGTTTGAAGTATTTTGATAAAGGTTTAGAGGTGCCACATGACCAGTGAAAAATGACAAAAATACGAAAATTTTGTCAAAATACGTAAACCGCCTAAATAAATGTCTTAAAAACAAAACCTCAGCAATATACAATGCACTGCAGAGTGCAGATACAAATGAAGAAAAATAGGCAACAATCTTGCCAAATCTGGCAGTAACAACTACTCCAGTCTGTAGTGGGCTATAAAATATACTGTAATGATATGCTGAATATGTTTATAAGTTAGATCGCACCCACCTAGAGTGGACACATTTACAGGTCTCGTATATCAAATATGATTCAGTCTGTGGACTTTAAGTGGTTCTCAATATTCATATTATTGCACTTTCGAAGATGACGCAGAATATACTGCATTTGATTTTCATCTTTTGTCAGCAAATTGTTAAAATTTTGCATCAATGCAACACCTCTTTCAGCAAAATCGTTGATCACATGAAGACTAACTAACAACGCTTTTTGCTCTCTTATAACTTTCATCCAAATCCCATGCTACAACTTCCAGCTTTAGAAAGTCAGATGGCAAATCCAGAATCTGGAACAATCGCATGGTGTTGGATGTGACAAAGTCTGATAAATCTTTTGAAAAGACATCATCTGGCAATGAAGAAATACGCTTCAATGGTGGACTACTCATACTTTTATGGGTCAAGGCAAAAACCATAGCTTCTTTTCCAATACTTGAAACACCTTCATCAAAAAATACAAGGCCAATAAGTTCTTCACTTAAAGTTAGGGTTAAGCGGAAAATCCAATTCGTGTGCTATTTTGGCTTTTTTCAATTTTTTTCTCGATTTTTTCAGGATACAAAATGAGGGTACGAATGGTTCAGGGTACAAATGGGTCAGTATATAGAATTAGGTTGCATCCTCACTTATGTACCATAAGTGCCTTGAGAATGTTTTCATTGCTTCCTTGGCTACTGCTGAATCATCTTGCTGATATTCCTTTAGTCTTTTTATCTGGGGTTGCAGTCCTGGGTTTTTTTTTTCGGTCATTTATCGATTTTTTAGTAAAATGTCCGAAAAAAATAGTCAATTCGGTCAAAATGTCCGAAAAATATATAGTCAAATCGGGTGTTGCAAAGTTGAGTTTCGCTGATGAACGTTGAAGAAAGTTTTCTCAGACAAAACACGACAACGTTTCTCAGCAAAACTTAATGTTGTAGCTCATAGGCACCTAACTATTTTTTTGGCCGTGGGGACGAAAGCGTGTTTCATCAGCAGCAACGTAAATTCAGAAAAATGTCACGCAGATGGATGACATAATTATGTCGTCACACTAGGATTGCTTTTATTGCCACACTCGGAGTTATCGCTACGTTCGACCTACCGTTAATTATTATAAACAAAACTGGACCTCTTCGGATAAGCAAACACATGCCATGCGTCTGCGTAGGCTAGCGGTTGATGGACTGCGACTCTTTAAGCTAAGCACAACATAAAGTTTAGCAACGAATTAGATTTATTACCATGAAACAAGAGACGAAAAGGTTTACTAAGAGGTACACTGTAAATGGAATGCAAATACTAACTTGATTAGACGCTTGAAAACATATATATCTGTTGAAAGTAAAATCATTCATGTTTACATCAATTCAACAGCACGTCACCTTGAATAAATTTAAAAGTTGGTGACATCCGCAAACAGCCCTTGAAAAATAGTTACGGAGAGACGGTTGATTAAGTTTTCGACTTGACATTGCTCCCTTTTCACTACAATATCGCAACTTATGACTGACCTGCTTTCAACTTTATAACTAACCTGTTTTCGTGTTGCAGATGAAACAAAAGATGCGCATATTCCCGCCTTTGATCAGGTTTCTATGGCAACAGTCGCATTAGAGCTCGACCGATATATCGGTCAGCCGATATGTATCGGCCGATATCAGGTGTAGCCGATATATTGTATCGGCTATTTTTTGCCGATAAACATCGGTCAGCAAAAGCACACTCAAAACCAGCCATACATGCCTTTAGAAGAAACACAAGTTGCTCAAATGTGCTTGCATAGCACGAACAATTGTTGCGAGAATATAATTTCCCGCCCATTTTAGTGCGCGCATCTAGAAAATGTTAATACTGTATCCCTTAGCTTCCATTCAAGCAGGAAAACTTTCGAGTTTTACGTTGCTTCAACGATTGATGACATTGAATCAGCGTAACAAAGGTGAATTCTTCGCTAAGAATCGATGGGAGCACGCGCAACTTAGTTCAAGTCTTACGTCACAATGTCCGGCTTTGATCTCCGAGTAATATTGATAAGGCAAGGTTGGTTACAAAATTAGATTATACGAGTAGGCTATTACAGCAAGATGAAGCAAATTTTGTTAAGTTTTGGTATTGCAGCAAGAAAGAAAAAGCCCATGGAAAATTTACTTTTGCTCGGAACATAACACGCAAAAATATACCTAAAGAAAAATGCCCAGTGAAACTTTGCACAGCAGAAAGTAGTAGCGGTAGTGTAGAAGTTTTCCGACTCGTGCCCAGAGCATTGTGACGCAAAAACCCACACGACCTCGTTCGGTGGAAGTTAATCAGTTATGCGGCGTGTTGCAGCTACACGGCGCTTTGACTTTCCAAGCGCACCTCGTTGGTCTGATGAAAGCCTTTGCTGAAATTTTAAAAAGCCTTCCAAACCATAGCCATAGCTCTCAAATGGCGAAGAATTCAGACCGGACACGTTTGTCCGCCGTCAGCAAAAACGAATTTCGAGGCCGGGTTGTTTCTTTTTTGTTTGGTGTTTTTTTGTGATTAGTGTTGAGAATGATTTTTCCATTGCAGCAACTAATGCATAAACTTTCTTGGACTGGTTTGTTGCTTAATAACTTTGTTGGTAACACATTTTTCGTCGCTGATATATATCGGTATCGGCCTAAAAATTTCATAAATATCGGTATCGGCCTGAAAAAGTGATATCGGTCGAGCTCTAGGTCGTGCGTGCGCCATGCAGTTTGCGCGAGTAGGTTGTTGCGTTGATTATTGCACATGTGCGCAATGCGGTTTGTACCAGCCCTTGTTGCGTTGGTTGGTGGTTACGTCGTGCCGAGACTTCAAGTTCATTTTCACAGCGAGCGATTCACTGCCGCGACAATTCACTGTAGAGGTTTCGACTTTCGAAAGCAACATCGAGTCTGTTTGCAAGCGCATAAAGCTAAACATGTTGTTTTTGGGTGCATTCAACATCTGATGACATTGAATCGACACAAAATGGTAGATTTTTGCTATGTCGCAGGCAGCAAAATCAGTCATTTTTACATTGATTCAACGTCTGCAGACGTTAAATCAATGTAAAAATGACAGATTTTGTCTGGTGTGGAATTGTAGCATCCTACTAGTACTCGTTCTAGTGATTATTTATCGCGAAGCTGTTGCGGTTTGCATTCAAAAAATGTTGTCCTGCTGCTGATCGCTAGTTCATCTATTGTTTTATGTATCAATACAGCATAAAAAGTTGGCGCCTATGTTGTAGCTAGTCAAGAAGTGCAAATTTTGGTTTGTATCAGCTACTTGAAAGAAAATATTTTCATCAGAAAAAATGACCAAAATAAATAAAAAATGACCGAATTTTTTCAAGTCATTTCGGACAAATGACCGAAAAGTGTCAGCGAAAAAAAAAACCCAGGTTGCAGATCATTCCGTGGGTCGCACGTTGTTAAAGAAGCAGTAAACCAAGATTAGAAGTTATAAGCAATGCGTCTGCACATTGCAATACAAGAAAGAAATATACTTTTAACACAAAAATGACAAATTTTTTGAAACCACATTGCTCCTTATTGGTCAAATCAAACTGCATTCTGAACAGCCAAATCTTCAATGCATATATACTAGCAGTGGCCATCCATCTTGCCTGATGAAGGGCGCCAGGATAACGAAACCGAATGCCATGTGGTGGTGCTCCATTAAGAATTATGATAGATAATTCAAGGAACTCTTAGTCATCTCTTGATAGAGTTTTTTCCAACTGGTCTTTGCAAAAACTAATGATCTCATCAGCACAGCAGAAGTCATCACTTTCTAAGGTGACATAACAATCTTTGTCAAAACTAGGCTATCTCACTTTGCTTTTAAATCACCTGAAAACAAGAATATCCTGTCCAGATGATGGCCCAATGTTGAGAACGCTCTTTGCAGCACAAGTTCTAGAATCTAGAATATGGTGACAGCAAGCCAAATGGAGCAAGTCCTTGTTTAATTCTTTTGCAATTAAATACAGGCACCAGACCAAACACCAGTGTTGCTGGATGTCGTGTCAAAACACATTGCTCTTACATTGTCAACACTCAACAACACCCAAATCTTTAACACATAGGCCTACCATTAGTCCAGTAGCTTGCGCACTTCCTGATGAAGACTGCGACTTTGGCACTCCAAGCAATGTGTTAGTAGTCATTCCAGTGACAATTAGTGGTAACCGTTTAACTTTTTTTGTTACCAGTTATATCTGGAAGGAGTTTTCCATTCCAGTGAACAATGGGCAGTAGAAATTAAAAAGGCTGTTTCAGCAATGATTTCCATTTCTTTACATATCTGCTTGGTAACAAAAACACCAACTTTCTTAGCCAAATAGTGAACAAGTGCCACTGCTATGCCTTGTATTGATACTAAATAAAGTCATGGAAAGCTGAGGAATAGAAGCCACATGGTTGTGTGTCATACTGTGATTGGAAGATTAACCCCGTAAATAGGAAACTACCTCTTTAATAGGTGCATTGGTGCAATTAAATAAATGAATACACTTACAGCAACAGGCCACATACAGGCTGCCTGCAGTAAAGCATACATAATTCACTGAAGCAACATAGGGCGAAAAAGTTTGATTTTAACCCTATTTTCAGTTTTTTTGGATTTTCTCAAAAATTAAAGCAGTTAGAGCATACTTTCCTCTTGAGCACAGATAGGAATATGGTTGCTTTGCATCTTTTGACACCAAGCATAGTTCTCTGTGTCATCTGGTTCTGGAGTTATGTAAATTTAAGCAAAAATTCCCCACGACCCCTCAGATCGATTTTCAAGTTCATTGTGGCACCCCTAAACGTAATCCGATGGGTCTCAATTTTTTATAGGTTTAGGTTTAAGTCATTTAGAGACTTTTCAGAGGGTAAGACATAGTAATTTCAAAAATTCGATTTTGGGGACCACCCTAGTGTACAGCACCCTACACTTTTATTCAGCGTGAAACCAATTTAAATACTATACATCAGACAAGAACTTATAATACTACAATAGCTTTTTATAAATGGTAGGGAAAGAGATGCCATTATTACGATCCGTTACCGTACATGAGGCTTTTGATAATCACTTTCAATTTTAAGAATTGCTTAATGTTATTTTATGATTTGAAGTTATGGCATGCATGACATGCTAGACAGTTAGTCACTACCTGACCTAGCCCTCTGAAGAAGTCTGTCGCTGTCTGATTGATGAAACGAAATAAAAGCAGATTATCACCATATACATTTTGTGATAGTTCAACTTAGTTTGCACCTGGGTTTTTTTTTCGGTCATTGACCGATTTTTTAGCAAAATGTCCGAAAAAATAGTCAATTCGGTTAAAATGTCTGAAAAAAACAACGATTCTTGGCGAAACTTAATGTTGTAGCTAGTCAGGAAGTGCAAATTTTGGGTTGTATCAGCTACTTGAAAGGAAATATTTTCATCAGAAAAAATGACCGAAATAAATAAAAAATGACCGAATTTTTTCAAATCATTTCGGACAAATAATCGAAAAGTATCAGCGATAAAAAAAAACCACGTTTGCACCAGAAAAAGGTATATCATGTTATTTAACTAAACTATTTAACTGCTTGGGGAACAGCCTCATTCAATTTTTATGATAGCCTACCCCGGTATGTATTTTTTGCGGTAGGCCTACGGTAGTCGGTAGCCTAATGATTAGAAATACAAATAAACTCAACATTGTCCATTAGACCTTTCACTGAGCTTCATGCAGGAGGAAAGTTTGATATGTTTCTGGCAAATAAACCAGTGATTGAGACCGCATGACATTTTTTTCAATTGAAAGAGCAACAATCAACTGGAAAATGTTACATACACGATTGTAGAAACTTTTCTTTATTCAATTGCTGATAAATTTCCTACGCTTTTGCCTCCTCACTAAACAGCTGACGAATGCGTTTTACCCATATACCACAGCTGTTCCCAAAGAGCGCAGTCCTTTCTGAGCAGTCAATGCTGAGTGCTGAGCCTGAGTCTACTGGTTTACTGGTAACCCTGCTAACCCAATGAGAAAAAAGGCGACAACATGACATATAAAGCGCAGTGCTGCTCTCTGCTGGTCAAAGCAAAACTATAATTTTAACGACAAGTGCAGCAACACGAATTATTTATTTATTTATTTGTAGCAGACAAGGTTGTCCATATAAAAACCAAAACACAAAAAACACAAAAAGACAAAACGTAAGGAGTCACTTGGATGACATGTGCAACATGTCATTGTAGTGCTTAAAAAATGTCGTTTTATAGAAAGAGTCTGAGGACATTAATGCATCGGCAGCTGTGGCCGAGTGGTTAGCGCGTTGGGCTCGCAGTCGAGAGCCTGCATGTTCAACTCCAGCCAACCGCACTTGCTGTTGTTTCTCTGGGCAAGAAACTTAACGATAATTGCCTCTACCTAGTGATCGATTTCGAGTAATGGGTAGTACCAAATTTAAGTCATAAGTAGAGTAGACAACCGGAAACAGACATTGCCGTCGGCTGCAGCGTGGGTCAGGTGTATGTCGGAAGGCGTACACCGATGCATAGCGCTCAAGTCCGCTTTCCCGCAATGCAGGATAAAGATAAACAAACAAACAAACAAACAAAATGATAAGAGAATTGGGAGATTTGTAACAACGTTGCACAACGGCTGAAAGGTACAAACTGTTTTCCGCAATAAAGCATCAAAAGCAGTAGCGTAGCCAGGAATTTTGAAAGGAGGGGGTTTTGACCACCCAACGGCGGGGGGTCTGGGGGGCCTCCCCCAGAAAATTTTGAAAAATTACTTTGAATTTGGTGCATTCTGAGAGCATTTTCAACAAAAATGTGGGTATGAATATTCCTGTAAAATGGTGCTGTCCAGTAGCATAGCAAAATGATAAGATCATGTTTTCTTCGGCATTTTTCGGAAAAAAAGCTAAGTCTCTGTGTTTTCTTGTTGCTAATTCCTGGCTAAGATGTTGGAATGTTTGGTATTGGCAAAACTCGCTCTTTTAATGCAATTTTGTTTAAAATTAGGCAATTTTTTTTTTAGACTGAAAGCATCATTCTCAATATCGTGACGTCACACGCGTGCCAAAGGGGGGGGGTTGTAACCCCCAAAACCCCCCCCCCTTGGCTACGCCACTGATCAAAAGTTATAACATTTGCATTAACTTGACATTCACGTGCGCTAGTAAAGCGAGGCATATTGTGTAGAATTCGAAATAAGTCATTATAAGCAATTCTAATCCGATTGATCAAAGAACGGCGATAATTGAGTCCGGTTAACGATTAATTGAGTCCGAATGTTGAGTCCGGTGACCATCTTTATTTTTCCTCAAGCAACATTTGCCTTCATTTAGATTTTATTTTGTTAAGTTTTGACGCACCATTTTATCGTTATATGCAGTATACACTTCACGCAATAATAATAACCCAACTAAAGGCTTAGGCTACTGGTAATTTTTACTTTTTTCTTAAGTAACCTTCAATTCAATTTATTTTTTATTGCTGGTGCGAAAATGAAAACAACGATTGATTGATTGATGCAAGTTTTAATTGTAGTTTAGTGTAGGGAGAGACTTTGCTTTTTTATACCAAAGACAGGCAAGACACAACAGTAACACAGGGTTGAGCATTTCAACAGTATATTTTTACATATTTACAAAAATTTAACCTTAACATTTGTAGGACTACCGTATTTTCACAAAAAATGTTTTATTTTTTCTATTTCTCTTCTAAGTGTGGAGGCTGTACAATTTTAAAATAGTGGTAACACTGTTTAAGTCTGTTTTGTCGATGTATAGCCTACTTTAAAGTTTAAACTTTTGGGTTTTGCCATCTTTCCCTTTTGTTGGTGTCAAATATGTAATGTGTACTTTGCCGTCTTGTACGTTCGCGCCAGCAGCAAAAATTAAAGATGAATTAACGAACCTATACGTTGCTATATCATCACACTTCTTATGCTCTTACATAGGGGAGGTAGGAGACCTATGGAACCAAATTCAGATTTTTTGAAGTTTAGTGACATGTCAGCACACGTTGACCAAAGCAGTGTTTTTCTAATACTGCAGTTCACGCTCTACCTAACTGCAAAAAATAAGAAGATTTCAATAACTATTTGTTATATCTTTTTATATATTTAAAACGTGACTCAAGTGTTCCATAGGTCCCCACGGATAAGGACCTATGGGACATGGTCGGGGACCTATGGGACACGCATTTTTAGAAAAATATTGTTAAAGGTGTTGTACAACTAACTTGATTTTTACTTTTAATATCACTGTTTCTTCTGTTTATTAGAGCGTACAGAGATTTTGCGACAATAAGTTGTAATTACTGGATAATAAATGCACAAAATAAAATTAAAAGTGAAAAGTATTTGTCAGCTACAGATTTACAATCCATAATGTGCAAGATTTCCTTCAAGCTTAAAAATTCCAGACAGACGTTTTGTAGCAGCACAAGGTATTGGCGCAGACAGAATACGGACGATGTCAGCACCTTTTACTGATGCCAGGTCATCTTCCTCTGGAAACCAAAAATCACCTGTAATCTTCTGAGAGCGCTTCATATATTTGACATCAAAATCACTATCATCATCTGGCCCATCTGTAATAACCGCTATAAAATTTTGGTGTCGTTTTCCGTTTGTGAATACCTTCACGATGATGTGATCGCCAACTTTTACAAGATCTGCAAGCGACTCTTGGCCACAATCTTCTGCAGTTTGCCTTTCCTGGTAATCGCTGTCTTCAGCGCTTGATGATTCCTCATCATATTCAGTGTCGGAATGGAGAGACATGGCCAGATCACTGTCGCTACTGGAAGAGAGGTGTTGTGCTCGTTTAGTAAGCACTGACACTTTGGCTCGATTGGAAGACACTGGTAGGCTACGTACTTTTTTCTTTCGCAGTGATGAAATCCTTTCTTTCTCTGGAGTATCAGTGATGATGGCTGTTTTTGATTTCGTTCTGGTACTTCACTTTGCTGTGGATGACACTCTCGGATAAGGCAGAATAGACGTTAGGAGAGTTTCATCATCAATTTTAAAGGGGCAGTAAAGGAAAAACCTGACTTGGCGACTTTCCATGTTCTTTGTGTTTAACATGCTACCATAAAACGATTTTCAATAAAATTTTGCCCCATTGCGGTCTGACCACCATTGCGCGCGTGGTTTTGTCAGAGCTGTCAAAACGGGAATTTGCGTGAGCAGCGAAGCG
This sequence comes from Aplidium turbinatum, assembly GCF_918807975.1. Taxonomy (NCBI): domain Eukaryota; kingdom Metazoa; phylum Chordata; class Ascidiacea; order Aplousobranchia; family Polyclinidae; genus Aplidium; species Aplidium turbinatum. The sequence goes on along the minus strand of NC_137481.1, from coordinate 21,032,475 downwards.
TGCGACTGTACAGCCTACGTCATAAAAGCTGATCGAGCAATATTTCTTACTGCGGGCGATTTAACTGTATGTATTCTCTCATTAACCAGAGCTTCTATGATTACAAGCGGTAGTTTTTATACTTGGAGAATTAAATAATGTTTTGTCTAGTTCAAATACTGCATTCAAAGAAATGGCATACACATAATTTTACACAATCAACCAACTCTACATAGGCTACTGTGTAAATTCACGCTCGTCTGATCACATAGGCTACATTTCTTGGACCAACAAAATGAGCGATTTTATGTAGATTTAACAGGACATTGAATTGCTTTTCATAGTTTAGTGCATTTTTCACTCGGTGCTGACTTACATATTACTAAGGCCATTTTAATTTAACCTAAAAAAATTCTTCTTTACTTTATTTTTACTGAACGGAATTGATAACTTGGAAACAAATAAGGCGATAGCAAGTCAAGTCAATTTATTTTGTTTCAACAGCGCCATATATTAACAAACAAGCAGAGTAAATGTAATCATGCATGTCCAATTGTCCATCTAGCATGTCTTTCATCCGTGCTGTATCTATCTCACAGTAGCACAAAGCTTGATGTTGCTCAACCATTGCCACACAGAGACAACATGAACACCTGTTGATATAAAATTGGTAATAATTAGGGTGATTACTTTTTTACTTGTCAAAAAGTCAAAAATTTATCAAAATTGTAGCGTTAGATCAAAAATTGTTCACAAAGTTTAAATTGTTTACAAACTGCATTGTTGTGGTGTCGTAGAGGTTGCACTGTCAGTGAAGTTTTTTCATTTTACACCTTGTAGCCTACTTTGGCGCAGAAGGATGGTGTAACGGATAAGAATTGGACTCACCGAATTGTAGCAGACCCTCTACAATCTACATGTATGCGAAACTACCAGGAATAACCTATCAAGGCTTTGTTAGTCCGAGGATAAAGATTCAAAACCAACCAAACCTGGTTCGACTCCCAGCTTCAGCTGTTTGTTGAGAACATCGCTCACCTCTAGCTAGGGTGTAATAAATTGGGTGGGCATAATTGCTGCAGGAAAGGCGGCTGAGAGAAAGGAACTGGCCACCCTACTTTCTTAGTGCCAAAGGCTTAGTACAATGAGCACCTATCTTCTCATACCCAACCAGGGATGCCAGCGACAAATTTCTAATAAACCTAGATTGTGTGCTAAAAAAAACCCAGATGAGGCAAAAAAACCCAGGTCCAGAAAATATGTAGTAAAGCAGTTAAAAAAACCTACATATGCTTTTAGCACCACTTTAAATCATTACACAGAAGCCTTAGAAAGCTGCAAATAATAACACGTATAATCGTATATATAATTATACAGTACATCAACAACATCCATTTACAACAACATCAATAAAGGGCATCAACAACATCCATTTTATTTTGGTCAAAGTATATATCGTATCATACTACAATAGCCAAAACTTGAGTAACAGAAATGTCAGTGCTTTCATCAATAATTATGGAAAACTTTTGATTTCGACATATGTCATCAATAGCCAACTTTTCATGGTAAGCTATTTAAACCATCTTAGATAGTGTATGAAAGCTTGGTGCGTTTCATATCTATTTTTTTTGCAATTGCACTATCAGGAAATGCTTTCCTAATTCCTACAAACATCAACAAGATGATTAATGTGAGTGAATGGTACATGAAAAGCTCAGAAAAATAACCAGCAAGCAATGCTTCTGCTTTGGCAATTTGATCTGACTGCGTGGCTAAATTTTGTGTTAAAAAGGAGACTTTGCAGCACTGTAGTTTTGTTTGTGCTTTTTAGTCTTGCTGTGAGCTAACAACATTGATTTATAAGCATTTTTCAGTATGGCTTTGCAACATTTACAATAACTGTTGATTTTATTTGAAGCATCTTCTTTCATTTGCAACCAATCTTTGAATTCAAGTACTTTTAGACAGTCCTTTTTAAATGATTGTCCATAGTCCATACCACAATTTATACTTCTTTTTGGGTGTTTCATTTTCATCACTCATTTTTATAAGAATACCGGTGCTGTAGAAGAGTTCAGTTAAGTTTATAACATTAGGTCTAGCCTACACTAACAGTCGTATTTGAGTCTTATAGCTTACGCAGCCTAATACCAATACCCCTGAGAAGCGTACGGTAATAAATGATGACAAATATATGTATCAATCACAACAACTCACTAGACTACTGTATACCAGCTGTACCTCATTGACTAACTACAGCAGCTAATGCAAAAAACATTACCTTATCATTTTTGTGATGCAGTGTGGACCATTTACCGAGGTTCCCAGTGCCTTAATACCGTGTAAGCTCTGTACAAAGTTAAAAACCAAAAAAACCTAGATTTACTTAAATTTGAAAAAAAAACAACTCAAAACCCAGATGTGGTCAAAAAAACCCAGATCTAGGTGGAAAAACCAAGCTCTGGCATCCTTGTACCCAACACTTGAAGTTGAATCAAGTATGGGATCACATTTGCCTTTTTAGCTTACTTTATATATACTGGTGTAAATGGCCCATTGTCTACTTATTGTGAATCATAAGCCATTAGGTGAAATAATTAGGTTAATATGGTGTGGTGCTCAACACACCTCAAAATGTGTAAAATTTTTGATATATGTTGTTTTGCGGCAGCTGTGTTGTACAGCATTTTGTACAATGATGCTTAATTTAACTACTTGAGTTCTTCATACATGAAAATTTGTCAAAACAAATTTTAATGTCAATAGTTTCAATTTTTAGGCCAAAAAATAATTGCCCTAGTAATAATTCATTGCATAGGCTACCGGACGGGAAAATTCAACTTTGCAATATAACTAGTATTAGGCAAGGTAAACTTAAGAGCGTTAAGATTTCATTTTCTTATAATTTCAGTTGCATTTGTAAAGTTGTTTTCAACGTGTTGTAGGTTCAAGGCTTTACAAACCCATAGGGAAATACAATGCAAAGCTGAGCAGTGAGCACTTATCCCGCTACGGTCGGTGATTTAATTATTTTATGTTAAGTAAAGCTAAACAAATGCAGTATATGTTGTCAAATATCTAAATTTGCTTACCAATCAGTGTTCCCCACTCGATCCTCCTGCTGAGAAACGTCAGTCACATCAGCAAGGTAAAGCCGATTGATCTCTGCCTCTGTGTACTCAGGCTCAAAACGATAGGGTTCAGGTTCTAGCATACTTTCTTCTTCATCATCACTTTCACTTCAACCACCGTACTATCTTCCTCTTCGTATTGGAAACCAAGAGGTAGAAATTCTTCAATATGACACAAAAAATTTATAGTAACCTAAAGCACCTAAAAATTGACAACTATATAAACCATGCATACAATAATGATGTTATAATTAAAGTAACTTGCGTTCTTCTGGTGACTATAGGCTACCATACTAGGTTGCGTTCTTCTGGTAACCTAGTAGCCTAGAAGAACGCAAGTTACTTTAATTATCAAATGCCTGGTGAACCATTTCACTCTGTTTTTAATGATGTATTTTGTGATGTATTATGTGAATTCAATTCATTCAATTTTATTTTTTGCTGCTGGCGCAAACAAGTACAGAATGACAAAGTAAACATACGAGTTTGACACCAAGCAATTTTGTGAAGTTGGTTTTTGTCGCCGAAAAGTGTTTCAAACTGTGGTTTAGATTTTTGATTAAAAAATGTTTTTAATTCATCACGAAGATCAAAAACACGTTTCCAAACTTTGCCTATGGACAACCATCTCACACTAGTGTGAAATAACAGAACATTACTGGATGTATCCAATTTACTGCAAACTTTTGAAAATAGGCGGCTGTTTAAAGCACTAGCTTTTACAAAATTCACGACACTTACAACGCTTTTCATTGTATCTTGGAATTCTTGTGGCAAAGTTTCTAAACTAATGAAATTCTAAACTTTTCAGAAGGCCTCAGGTGACCCCAGGCAAATTGTCAGGCGACCCCAGTTGGGGTCGCGACCCACATGTTGGAAACCCCTGTCCTAGGTTAATGGCCTTGTTGTAAATTAGGCCCTGGGGTACCGTACAGGTTATCAAAACCTACCGTAATACTGTAATTCTAAATAAATACAATAAACCATAAAATCAACATTACTTCATTAACTTGGCGTCTTCTATAAGCTGGTCGCCAGGAAGAAGTCAAATGTGATCTTTCAGCTGTTGCACTAGTTTCTGGTGGAGAAGGAAAGATTGATGGACATGCACCGGGTTTCAAGTCAAGTCTTTTGGCATATCCCATTTGGAATTGAAGAAAATTTTTGAAGTCTGCTTCTTGAAAATGCAGACTACAAATTCTGTGGTGTGGTTTTGGTCCACTCCAATGACAAGTTGTGGTGTTGACAAATTTATTCCATTTCCTTTTTTTGTGTACTGTCTTTGGGAAACCCAAACATACTAACTTTATGCAGTGCTGTCGTGTCACAGCCAAGCACAACACAAAAGTCAGGCATAGTATTTGCTATGATGCAATATTGTTTCTACAATAGTCAAACAATGATGCAATATTGATTTTATGGATATTTAATTTTTAGCAATGCTACTAGAATTATACTACCGTACCTCACCTTTCTCGTAACATTGCTACTATTACTCAACGAAATATCCTAGAAACTTAATAAAACGTGTAAAACTATCCTGCAAAACTCCTTTGAACGCAACAGGCCCGAACTTTGCAACCCAGCGCACGAAAAAACTGTTGATATTGCTGGAGCTCTGGCATTTATGACGTATACTCTAGCAGTGTTTCCACTTTTTGGCCATTTTGAAAAAAATAAAAAATAAATGAAACATTGGACTTTGGGCCTTGCCAGCGCCCTTGAAAACAATTTTTTTTCGGTAATTTTTTTAAAAATGTATTCTTGAGTGTTCAGTTTACCCATTTTAATGCTTAATTCCAGTTTGAAAATTTCATTGAATAGGCTATGCCTTTAACATCGGTTGCCCAAATGCCATCGGATAAATTATTAGCAGGAGTTCCTTCTTCAAGTGGAATGCCAGTGACAACTGAAGGCAAAAAAAAATCATCTGGGAAAATGTCTGGATTGAAAGGATATATTCCCGTAGCTCTAAAAGAAGAAAAAATGTTTTGAATTGAGAAAGCTTTGGCAAAAGCTTGCCCAGACAGTTCGTCTGTCTCGTAAATAGTAGCCTAACTGGGCGTCCACTGTGCTTGCTCAACCACGAGTCGATAAAAGAGCCATAATATTTTTTAAAAGGGCCGTACACACAAACATCCAGAGGCTGCAGCTTATATCGGTTTCAAAAATTCAGTAGGTTTTTAACTCTTTATGCTAAAATGGTATATAGGAGAAAGCTCACGCTATTAAAGTCTTTTAGCATTACAACTGTGTGATAATTTTGCTTTTATTTTATGCTAAAAATATGATAGATCCGCAATGATGTTAGCTAGTTTCGTTAATATGCTTTGGTGATATTTACCTGTTTAGTTACCATGCTTTGCTTGGAAATTTCTTTTGTACCAAGCTCTCTTGCTTGTCGAATGTATCTTGAGAGAGTCGTTTTGGGCACACCATAAACAGCTACAGCACCTTTAAGAGTTTGATGTTTATCGATAACATCTTTCACAGCTAATTTTAGTTGCTCGTCAGTAAACAGTCTTCTCATGTTCTTACTTTTTTTAAAAGTTGGCATTGTTGAGAAGCATTTATAAGGGCACGCACAACAATTTATTGATATATCTGAACAAACAAAGTCAACAAATAAACAACAAGCAACTTTGCCTTAGTCAGGGACGTATGGACCACTGCCCCATAGGTCCCCACCTAGGGACAGTAGATTACCGGGATGCGTAACTACATCCGCTTTTTCGTTCATCCGCGACATTAGAAGGGTAATTTTTTTTTTTATTTACAAAATAATGTATTTTTTATGGGTTATATAAAAAGAGTGAAGTTGGTTTTGAAGTAATTTAAACTATTTAGTTGAAAGCAAGCCAGCAGCAAAGCGTGAAAAAAATGTCTAATTGGCAATTTACCCTTCTAATGTTGGCGGAACAACGGAGTTGCGCGTCCCGGTATCTAGTCCCCACCCCATAGGTCCCCAGGCAGCCATTTTCAATTGTACACTCAGATTAGCACTAACGATCAGACTAGCAGCCAGAGGTGGGCACCCGCTACTTTTAAAGTAGCGCGCTACTCGCTACCGCTACTTGGACCAAAATAGCGCGCGCTACCGCTACCCGCTACCAATTTACAAAAGTAACGCGCTATCCGCTACTCGGACCAAAGTAGCGCGCGCTACCGCTACTTCTTCCGCTACTTTTGTCTAAAATGACACTAAGTTAAGAAACACTCTTCAAGTCCCTATAGTGACGCAAAAATGACCTTGAAAACGAATGTTATCATTTGTTTACACTGTCATTTTAACGTCGTTATAGAAAACTCATTCGAAGGAAAATTTATTGTTACGCATCTTTCAAAAACACAAGCATTTCAAAATGAGAGTCACTAAGTCCTGCCCGCTTTGGCTTAAGCACATCTTTTCCAACAGAGAAAAGTCTCTCACCGCAGCACTGGAAGGAATGGGGGTGTTGTATTTAATGAACAGATGTTTTAACTCGGTCTTCGAAAAGCTCAAGGACTTGCTCCTGTCCGAAAAAAAAGGCGTCCAAAATTGCTGTTTCCTTCTGCACCGACGTTTCACGGTATGGCGCCAACACACCAAAAAGTTCATCCTCGGAGTCGTGACTGGTGTTGGTGTCTCTCTTCTCAGTATCAACCTGGCTTGATGTCTCCCGCAACAGTCGAATTACATTTGTCTTGACTTTTTATCGCAGTGCGTCAGCATCATCCGTGGAAACGTAGTGCAGAAATTGTAGCCACGACGTCTTGAAGGAGGGATGAAGACATGATGCCATAACACATTTCACGTCGTTGAAGCACTTGTTGAATCATTTTTTCACCCCTTCAAGGACTTTTATTCTCAACTTCTCACAGCACACAAGATCACTGATCTCGGTCAACTTCTTCGCGCAAATTGTAATGGTTTGAAGCAAGACTCCGTAATACGCCTTGGACTCGCCCTGGAAAATGTCTAAAGCCTGGCAGATAGGCTTCATCACACGCAGATATTCGCCGAAGAAGTTGACGTCAGCTAGAAATAAATGAGCTGTTTAGAAATAAGACAAACTATGTTGTAGCCTAACTTCAAAGTTGTAAGCAAAACAAATCACACAAAATTGCCTTGTAACGATTTCTTTTAACAAAAACCATCGTGTAAGAAATTTTTATCAGCAACAAGTAGGCTATCTTAGCTACGGTAACCATTTGTCAACAGTTTAATTTAACCAATGCGATAAAACCTTATTTTTGGACATCTTAACATAGGTGATGACTGATGAGGCAAAGCTCACTGCATGTAGTCTACTGTAGCCTATATTCTATATAAACCATATACAACTTTACTTCGGCTATTATTAAAATTAAAATGAACATTATCGATTTCATACCTCGATCGCAGCTCCACACCAGAAAAATTCTTTTGATTTCCAAAAGACCGAAACTTGGCATCCAAACCGATCATATAGGATTATAGGCTATAGCCTATAATATAACTGCTTGACCACGCCAGTGTTGCGAAAAAAACGAGTATTTTTTTAACTTTAAATTAAAAAGTAGCGGGTAGCGGAGTGCGACTGAAAAAAAGTAGCGCTTCTCCGCTACTTTGGAAAAAAATAGCGCCGCTACAACAGTAGCGCGCTACTGCCCACCTCTGCTAGCAGCTATAACCTTGTTAGTACCTGTAAACAGCTCAAATAAACTTTCGATATAACTACAAAAGCTTTCTGAAAATTCTTGTTGTGATTGCTAAACTTCAAAATAAATAATGATCTGTCTTTTTTTACTTTCATGCCTTAAAAAAACGTTTTAACGATGAAGAGGTAACTTTCGCTGCTGCTAGCCAAACTAACACGTGCTGACAAGAAAGAGAGACATCTAGGTTCCACAACATAAATAGCGCAACAAAACGGAGATATATATATATATATGATGCCGAAATATTGCAATGGTTCCGTAGATCCCCTGGGTCCATAGGTCCCCTATCTTCCCTTTATGCAGGAAATTAATTTAAAAAACAAAGCTTTTTTAACTATTTTATCTTGATAATGAGCTGCCATATTGTGTATTTGTTCTGCAATCTAATAGGCTACTTAATATCGTTGCTGTGAACACTTTATGTCTGTATAAAATCTGTAAATAGTCCTTGTTTTGATAGTCCGTTACGTAATTACAATATGTGTGTAGTATTAGTTTGTTTTTGTGATGTTGTTGGGTTCAGTTGTGTTCTCATTGCTTTAAGAATTGGCGCTCCAGTTGTTTCGGAAACGAGGAGGCGACTGATTCTTAACTAATTCGTCTACTTGTTTTAAAGTAGCCTATCAGGTTTGGTGGCCGTGCTTAACTATAGCCTATTTATCGATGCATATACCGAAATACAAAGATCATTAATAGAAGGGAAGATAAACGGTAAAAGAAGTAAAGGCAGACCAAGAATGATTTGGACAACAAACATCATGCACGTCTTAAACCAATAAGGTTCAGTTCAGTTTAGTTGTTTTTTTTTTATTTCTGACCATCATATCAAAAACAATACACGTCAACATAGCAAAGGTCGAGAAAAAGGTAGAAGCGACAAAACGCGAACGTTAAAACGTGCTTGTGACCGAAGTAAGTTATTAAGTTGAGAAATTTGACACGGTCGCAACACCTTCAGAAAAATTTAAGATATAAATAAAAAATAAATGTTACAAAAAAAATAATAGGCCTATTAACAACATATATTTAGGCTATAGCTTTATTAGCCCACATAGCTTTAGCTGATATATTTAAGATTTGTATGGACAGTTGCTATGAAGATCGGCCATGGTGCGTTGTCAAGAGTGCTGATGGTCGTGAAGGAAACACGTCTTGATGCGTTTAGCTCATACCAAAGAAGAGCAAGGCAGGCAAAGAAAACCCCACAAAGAAATCCTACCACGGGCAAAGCCATTTCAACCGCAACGCACCAGGCCTTGCACGACTCACAAAAAAGATACAACTTGACGATGCGAATCAATGACGAAAACAAATAAAACAAAATAGCAAAAACAACATCATCATCTTGCTGAAATTCAGTTATACCCAGGGAAGTTATGTTTTGAAGATGTCAAGCGTGCTTTGATATAAAGTTTCGTTGATAAAGCGATAATTTTATACCCCAGTCAGCTAAACTCGTCACTTCCACACTTTTGTTGGCTTTGTTACTGTATTTCTTTTTCACAATATCATTTCTTTTGCATTCTGACAAAGAAAAATAAATTGAATTGAATTGAAACTAAAAATCGATCACGATATGTCATAGTTTGTAGAATTGAAGCTGGCAACACCCTTTTATCGAAAGAAAAGAGCTTAGAAAAATAGAAAGGTTCCAGTCTAGCTTCAACTTTGTTGGAGTTAATGTTTTGATATAATTGACCTAGTCTAGCTGTGTGGGAGTTTTGTTAATTGCGAAGAAACCTACAGTATCATGCATTGATATTTGTGACTGAGGGTCTGTAGATTTTAAGCCGCCGTAATATGAGACATGGCTTTATCTCAAGTTACAAACGGTGAATATCATGCATGAACAGTTCAGTTCAGTTTATTTTTTGTTTTGTTGGCGAAAAAGAAAGACACAAAAAGCAAAAAGACAATAAACACAAATAATTCGCACAACAAGGATGGCAGCGAAAGACTAAAAGGTCACCAAAGTCAGCTGCCACCCAAATATTTAAACAAAAGACCCAAAATTAAGAACATTAACACATATAATACGGTATAATATATAGCACAATACCAGCACTTTAATTTGTAAAAATTAACAATGGAATTAAAAATACATTAACAATGGAATAACACAGGGCAACATAAAAAAAACATTGTGTAGAGAAATAAGCGGATGATATATACGTTTCAGGAGTGATCATTGTACAAATTCTTTAATAAACATTTATATTTAAATTTAAAAACATTATAAGACTTTTCTTTTATTTCTTTTGGTACTTGATTCCATAGTTTCACTCCATTAAAACATAGCGTCTTCTTACCAGAGTTTGACGTTGTAGAAAGTAAATATAAATCATTTTTTTAGTTCTGACGGGTTTTATGACGGTGAATTTCATTTACAAAAATAAAGCAGCCAGCAAAGGCCCGGGGCAGCATTTTGTGCACATGTTTGTTCATAAATTTTGCAGTTTCTAATTTAATAATATTGTCAATTCTGTAAATATTGCTACTGTAAATATTACAGTAAATATTGCTATTGCTACGTAAGTTATGAAGGTGAAAAAGCACTGCTGTGCTTGCAACGCCATTATTTTTATTATAGTAAATTTGCTTTAACGAACCTATATGCCTCAACTTATTTTTTTATCTTTGTTTAGATGTCATAATCAAAATATTGGGGTGCAAGTTATTGTGTCCCCTAAACACTTTGTACCCCTATTTCGTACCCTAAAAAAATCGAAAAAAAAAATACAACAGAGCCAAAGTTGCTGATCAGAGTTGCCACTAACATTTCAATATTTCTCTCGATCTTTTCAGGGAAAGAAATTGGTTGCAGGCCTCGAAGTTCGATTTGTTGAGAGCAGACAAACGTGTCTGGTCCGAGTAGCTAGGCTATCTCAGCGCACAAGTTTAGTCTCATGGCGGACACACCAGTTTTAATGTCAATCGTCATGCTTAATTACTTTATCTTGAACAATAAATTTAGAAGACTTTTTAAAATTTCAGCAAAGTCACTCTGAAAGGCTTTCTTCAGACCAACGACCTGCGCTCAACTTCACATTGATGAAAACATTTTTTTAAAGAAGTATTGTATAACTTTTAACAGTTTTTTTTTTAACTGAATCAGTGGCTTGTGCGATATTTGTCTGGCTGGTATTCCCAAAGATGTGAGCTCGATACTACATAGAAGCGCTTTTCTTTAAACTAAAACTGCTAAAAACACTGCCTAAAAGTCAGGGTTCGACCTTAACTTTTTTTCGCACTGGCCAACCGGACCAGTGGCTCACCATTTGCACTGGTCCGCATGAGATCGCACTGGTCCGTCCCGTTTACTAATAAAAACAAGATTGTCGTGGGAAGCACGAGGCCAACCCAGGGAAAACCTTAAAACGACAATAATGAATGGTGGCAATAACATGGAAATATACAATAGCAATAACAGATTAACAGTAACAACAGTTTATCTAGGCAAGACATTCAATCTACGTTGAGTCTTAAATCTACTTAAGGCTCTTCTTCAATTTCTGCATCCGATGATGGAACGATCACGGGTCATAATCGGAATCCGATGTGTGTTTGTCTGGCCTTGTAAACACATAACCAGCGTCGGGCCTTCTTGACCTCACAGATGAATCGTTTTCCAGCCATAGATGTATGGCAAGTTTGGGGTCGAAATCTTTTACTTCTGCTGACTGTAGCTGGATGGTCAGAAGATCTGTTTATTAAGTTAATTTGATGCCTCATCACTCACATGCTCTCTAGCACAATCTTAACATTTTTATGCATCAAATCTCTTGAGAGTACCGTACTGTACTAGGCTACCAGATCTCACTTGTTGTTGCGATTACCCTTTTTCTTACGATTTAACACTGTCACGTGATGTTGCTATTGCTTTTTTCTGACGATGTAACACGTGATGTTGCAATTGCCTTAACATGCACAGATCACGTGTTTTGTTGTTTGAAGAGAAGCGCAAACGAGAACCACGCACTCTAAACGATCAAACGACATAATACGGTGATATTTTCGCACTGGACAGTCGGACCAGTGCGAAACGACTCATACTGGTCCGCAGGGAACTCGCACTAGACATTGGCCAGAGGACCACTGCTAAGATCGAACCCTGAAAGTGAAACCATCTTTTTTAAAGAAGTATTGTAACTTTTTACAGCCACCAAACTAACTTGTTGAGAGCAAACATGTAATTTGTCGTTCGGCAAACACGGTCACATCCTCTCATGACAAACGGAAAATTACCCAGAGAAATTCTCAAATTCCAGCAAGTTAAAAAAAACTGAGGAGCACCAGCCAGAAAATTATCGTACTCGCCACTGATGCACTTGAATAAACTTGTTGAATTTAGAACTTATATGGGCACTTTTTTTTTCTCGTCTTTTGCTTTGAAAGAGAAAAAGAAAAAAAATACGTATGTAGTGACGTCATGACCGGTCAAATAGTGTTTCAGATTAAAAGACCGGAGCCGGTCAAATAGCCACTGCCTTGTTTTTCCGTGTCATGTGAGCAAAAGTGATGAAGAGCAAGTAGGTTCATCATATTTATTCTCACTTATAGAATTTTCCCTGGGCCTTTTCTTTCTTACTGTAATACCAAAACTTAGCCTATTTGTAATTGTATTTTAATCTAATTTTGTAACCAACCTTATCAATATTACTCGGAGATCAAAGCCAGACATTGTGACGTAAGACTTGAACTAAATTGCGCTGATTAGTGTAGAAGTAGGTACTCCCATCCATTTTTAGCGAAGAATTCACCTAAATTGTTACTCTGATTCAATGTCACCAATCGTTGAAGCAACGTAAAAATCCAAAGCTTTTCTGCTTAAATGGAAGCTAAGAGATACAGTATCAACATTTTCTAGATGCGCGCTAGAATGTCCTGGAAATTATATTCTTGCACCAATTGTTTGTGCTATGCAATGAAGACGTCAGGATTAGAAATGTTTAAGCCAAGGATTCAACCTATTTCGTCCCCAGATCACTTTGTACCCCGATTTCAGGGGACAAAATAGATTGCATCCGTGCACACGAGAGACACTACATACTTCTGCTACGGTACCCGCTACTTTCATCATCATAATCCATCGTCGGTTTGTTCCCCACTAGTGGGGGTGGCCGATTGTTTCCGCGCAGCAATTGTGTTAATCCCTTTTCTCCATTTCACCCTGTCCCTTGCATCTTCCTCCTTCAGTCCGACTTTTTTAAACTCATCCTTCACTTGTTGTTTCCACGTTCTTCTTGGACGACCGCGTTTCCTCTTCCCATCCACCTTTAGATCTAGTGCTTTTCTAAGAAAACTTCCTTCCTCCCTCCTTATCACATGTCCATACCATCTTACTCCATTTGCCTTTGCCAGTTGGTCTATGGTCTCTCTCATCTCTAGCATATCCAACAATTCTTCAGTCCTTTTTTCCCTTCTCGTTTTCACCCCACACATTGCTCTCACCATTGACCTTTCCGTTCTTCTCAGGATTGCCAGTTCACTCTCTCTCAGTACCCATGTCTCGCTACCATATAGCATTGCAGGCCGCACACAGCTCCGATATACTTTTCCTTTCATCCTTAGTGAAAATTTTCTGCCATACAACATTTCCCCACATTCCCTGAACTTTGCCCAGCCCAATCTTGCCCTTGTTGTCACCGCTGCTTCACATCCACCACTTCCATTTATCCGATCACCCAGATAACAGAAGTCTGTCACTGTTTCGATGCCATGGCAGAACTCATCATCATGGCCTTCCACTTCATTCCTTCCTTTACTGCATTTCCCACAATAAACAATTTCTTTTCTTTCCAATTTAAATTTCAAAAAGTATTTTTATAGGAACAGTGAGTGAAAAAAATCAAAGCAGAAATCTTTCAACAATCGTAGGAAAAATCAAGTCGTGTTGATACCGACAAAAGTGACACCAACACCGGTCACGACTTCGGGGATGAATTTTTTGGTGTGTTATTGTCATCATATGAAACGTTAGTATGAAAAAAAAACAATTATAGAGGCCTTTTATCAGACAGAAGCAAGTCCTTGATCTTTCCCAGTACTCAATTTAAAACATCTGTTCATTAATGGCAATACCACCAATCCACCATTCCTTCCAGTGCTGCGGTGGAGAAACTTTTTTTTGTTGGAAAAGATTTGCAGAAGCCACAGCGGGCAGGACTCAGCGGCTCGAATTTAAAAATGCTTGTATTTTTGAAAAATGCATTGCAATAAATTTACCCTAAAACGTGTTTTCTATAACTATGTTGAAATAGCAATGTAAACAAATGATATCATTCGTTTCCAAGGTAATTTTGACATCACAAAGTGCTGTGTCTTTTTGAAAGAAAAGGAGAAGTAGAGGTAGGGTGCGCTACTTTATATCGAGTAGTGCCGTTACTTTAGCCCGAGTAGTGGTAGCAGGTAGTGCACGCTATTTTTAAAGTAGCACATGCTCACCTCTGACAATATTCAGTCTAAAGTACTAAATTCCAGTTTGTGAAATTGAAATAAAAAAGTGGTTGTATGTTAAAAAGCTACTGCTTCCAACTTGACTGGTTCCACTTGAAGGAAGTTTATTTTCAGTTTAACTTTTGATGTGTTTCTTTTATTCAGTCGGTTTTTGTGAATATCCTATCATTTTAGATTGATATAATTACTCTGCAAGATGCAAACTGCTGAAACAATGCCTGTTAAAAAACGAACATTTATACAAAGAGATTACTCCCATGGCATGACAGTTCGTTTCCAAACAAGATTTCCTCCTGAACTAGACAATCGGGTAAGTAATATATATATATTTATAAGATATTATATAAATATAAAAATATTACAGTATAGACCAGGGGTGGGGAACCTTTTTAGTATTGCGGGCCACATAAAATGAGAAATAACACAGGCGGGCCACTAAAAATTTCAAAATTTTGTCCAAGTTTTCTGGAACATTTTGCCTTCATCACCAATCTTTCTTTTCTTTCTAGAAGCCATCATACAACGTAAACTTTTGCTAATTTGAGAAGTAGGCTACTCTGCAAAACACTTTTCACAAATGGTGCCGCCATAACTGACCGATTTAACAATAACTGGTCACATTGTGACGGTCACATTGTGACGTACACATTGTTGTTACAAATGGCCTTCTATGATGGATTACCTAGTCATAGAAGGCCATTCGCAATATACCGAGAATGCAGAGCCTACTTTTTTTGAGCTGTTTCAATATATTTTGGGTAAAGAAATTTTGACGCGGGCCACATGGAACAGTCCCGCGGGCCGCAGGTTCCCCACCCCTGGTATAGACTAACTAATTAAAATAATTTACTGTGAAGATTAGCATGGACAAGTCATGCATTTCTTGAGGTTTCATGGTGGATAAAATCATCAGATGCAACAAATATATATATTATGATTTAAATAAACAATAATGCTACAAGATGTGCTCACTGCTCAATGTCAAGCCAAAAAGCTAAGCAGAGCAAATTATATCAAATATATATAGTTATTGCTGTACTTTCTAAAACTGTCACCTTAAAAGGGAGATCATTAGAAGGTTCTTATTCAAATTAAGGACCTTCTGATGATCTCCCTATTAAGGTGAAACAGGCTGTAATGGTTTTAGAAAGTAATAACTACATTTGATGTATTCATATATATAGAAGTAAATATGAATTACATATATACATATTTTATATAATATGTAGCATATACATAGGTATCGATTTTGAGGGCAGTGCTGCCGCAGGTCTCAATTTCGATAATAATTATAATGAACTTTTCCATGTCAGTTTTTGCTGTAAATGTTTTTTCATCCTGCACTTTATTTACAATTGCTGCATTTTATTTCTGAAATATGTATTGTATAGTCCATGCGTAAATTTCCGATTTTGGTGGCAATTTCCAACACTTTGCGATGGAAAAAGATTTTTAAAAAAACTGAACAGTGCATTTGAGAATAATGTTTTCACAATTTGTGCAAATTTTATCGTTTTGTGGTAACTATGTCACTTGTTTTTCGCTTTTGAAGTCATTTTTTTAAGAAAAACTTCCCTTTAAAAAAAGAAAAATGGCTTCCTGATTTTATGATGATAATTCTGTTATTTTTTGTGCAGTGGAATTTTCCAAAGTTGACAACCTTTCGGTTTTTCTACAATTTTTTTTTTTTTTTTAGTTTGTGGGTAGCTTATTTTTGGCGTTGTTTTTACCTGTTTAAGTTTTTTAACAGAAATCAAGATTTTTTTTGTCATAGGCTAGTTAACATTGTCATCCTTTCTTTTCAAGATAATTATTGCGCATAAAGCTATAAATAAATGTATATAATTCTTAAAATAAACGTTATGTATGGACTGCATGGGTCTACTACTATTCGGCTAGTTCCCTATTCGGCTACAGTCCAATTCGGCTAGTTCCCTATTCGGCTACAACGTCACTATCAAAGCAGTTAGAATTACTAGGGTAGGCCAGTCCGTGGTGCATTCCCAGGTCCAGCGTCAATGCAGGTAAACAATGGTTGCGATTATTACAATTCAAGTACTTGACATTTCTTGGCACAACATTTTCTCAAATGATCAAAATATAGTCATCATAACACACATTATTACCTGATCATAACTCGCAATCCACACTTGTTGCCGCACAAGTGTGGATGCGAGCCTTGCATTTCTCATCACGTCGAGAACAACGCCAGTATTTCTTAAGCCTGTCGTCATTTTTATTTTTTAATTCGTCATTTTTACATTGATTCAACGTCTGCAGACGTTGAATCAATGTAAAAATGACGGATTTTGCCGTCTGGGAAGGCACTCAAAGGTAAACACTTGATAAAATGCAAGAATGCAAAAGATACGATATTGTGGAATAAAATACAAAATTTTCTAAATAAACAGAAGAATCGGGCATACATCTCTCTGAGGTTATAATTTGTCTGGTCTGGAACAAATCCAAACTGTGCTGTTGAAATTTCCGATTTTAGTTTTGGTCTCAATCTCATCATTATGATTCGGAGTAATATCTTTGTTAGACGATTCACAAGGCTAATTGTTCTGTGGAGTGAGCATTCTGTTGCTCCGGTTTTCTTTGGTAAAGTAATGTATATCATATGGAATGTACCATATCACTAGGGATGTTTCCGGTGTCATACATATGATTTAAGATCTCAGTGGTTAGGTCTAAACCCCACTCATCTGAAGCTTCGATAATTTCAACCACTATATAAAAGAAACGACGATATTGTAGAATAAAATACAAAATTGTCTTGAATTTGGAATTTTGTAATAGTTGAGGATTCTAATATATTCTAAGTTTGCATACTGACGGTGACGTAGGATACATGTCGATTTTATGTGAGCAAACATTTCAATTCAACATATTCAATAGCGCCACAGTGCTCCGCACCTAAATATCCTGACGCCACAGTGTGCGCGCCTATTTGACCAGCGCCTAATAGACGTGGACCCAGAGCTACTGATGCTTTAGTATATGTACAACATACAAGTTTTATTTGCTCGGTTCTTTTTTTCTAGTTCATATCCAAAACTTGGATGGAGAGGTTTTTTTTTCAACCATATACACTACATACATAACTCAGCAACAATACTGCATTTAAGATTAGAACACAAAAGTGAAATAGAGCAAATGTTTGCTTTATTTTAATTTTGTGTTATAATGTTAAACGTCGTGATGTTACTGAGCTATGTCTGTTCATATCCAAAAATCCCGATGGTTGATATGTTTTTCGCAATTTAATTTTACAACATATGTATTAAAATAAACCTGAGAATGAGATGTTACGTTATTGTCATGACATTCTTTTCCAGATTGATCATGATGCATTTGTGAACACGATTGACCAACTCAACCAAATGTATGCGCAAGCTGAAAAAGTCAGTGCCGAAACTTACTGTGAAGGATGTCTGGCATGCCTCACTGGTTATCTTGTGTACCTTTGCATGGATACGCATTCTAAGAAAGTACGTACTTACTTTGTTTTTGTCAAAGACGGTAATGTACAGTACATTTAATTAAGAGAAACGACTATAAAGCCTGTACTATCTGAATTGTAACCACAGAACGCAGTTAGCTGAGGAGAGTAGAAGAAAATGGTGATCCATAATCATCAACCTTCAAAGCCAATAACTCATCTTTGTGCACGAAGAAACCACAAGCGACGCTAGGTCAGCTCTCGGGGTGTGCGCTTGAGCGACATTTCAATGACAGATTTTCATTTAAAAGCACCTAGAAGATGGAAATGGAATATTTCACAGACAACAACACTTCAACGATTGGAAACTGAACTCTGCCAATTTCGGTAACTGGGCCTGTGTCAGTGGTTTAAAGCTCCCCCCAATCAGAATTTTTCTCAGTCCAAGGAAAAACAAAATTTGCAGGTACTTTGAATTACGTGTGGTACATACATTTGCTTGGCCAGTAATGTCATTGCTCGCTCATACAGTGGCCAATAAGATCTTTGAGGTAACCGCCATTTCTAATAAGTATTATGGTGCAACTGAGATCTTGTCAATTAAGATGGGTTTACTTGACTTAGGCCGGCATGTGTTGCACTCGACCTCAGCAGAGTCTGAAGCATTTTACTTGTCCCGTTAGCTCAGTGGTTACGCGCCGGGCTTAAGATCACGCAACGCTGGTTCGATTCTCAGGCCCAGGGTGTGCGCTTGAGCAACGCATTCCAAGGACTGCTCTCCATTCAGCAACACTTCAACTAGCGGAAACTTTACTCTGCCAATCTCAGTAACCGGCCCTAGATCAAAAGCTTTTGCAAGTAGGCTATGCAAAACTATCAAATATGATTTGACTCTCGGAATGTGCGCTTGAGCAACGCATTCCAAGGACTGCTCTCCATTCAGCGGCACCTAGTGAATGGAATAACACCCCGGCAACCACATTTCAACAATCGGAAAACTTCACTCTGTCAACCTCGGTAACTGGCCCTGCGTCAAGAGCCTCTACAAGTATGCGAAACTACCAGGAATAACTTATCAAGCCGAGGATAAAGATTCAAACCCAAACCATTATCACTGAAGTGCGCTTGTCAACAATACAGTTAGCTATTGCCATTAAATGTTTTCTTACCAAGAAACTGTATTGCCTTGAATAAGCATTTGACCATTTCTTGTTTTAGATATTTGAGAAAGCTGGAAGGTATATTCATGAACAAAACAAAACTGTATTCTGGCCACATGGCGTTATTATGAAAGACCCATTCGAGAATGGCTTAAGATCGGTAAGTTTGTGTCCTTCCCAGACAGAAAATAAGCCGTTTTTTACACGTCTGCAGACGTTGAATGAATGTAAAAAACGGCTGATAATAATTTCATTGGGTCTACTGATTTGTTGTGTTGTCGTTCGAACTGTTTCATTCTCTCTCTCTTTTTTTTTTTTCCTGGGAAGATGAATTGTCGTACGTATATATATTTTGATGGTGGGTCCTCCAAGATATCTTTCACTTCCTCATTCTTGTTTATTATTGTTTTCAATTCATTGTTCGAGCAGTTTCTTTGTCACAAGATGCCCATCATTCTGCTACATCAAGTTGGTTCGTTTGTAAATTATTCAGGCTCATTGGCAATTATTTATTGGTGATTTTAACTGGGGCACCCAGTTAAATTGTCTTTACATAGATGGTTGTAGTCTTGTCTAGGTTAGACAGACTGTATCAGTTTGTTGATTGTTTGATAATGTACTTCTGGAGAATGTTGTATGTTTTGATCTATCTTTTATTTTTGCTGCAGATCGAAATGATAATATACGACACCGGAGAGTGATGAGGACAGTCAAGAATTTTAACAAATTGGTCAATTCATTAAGATTTCATTTTTGTCTTTTTTACTTTCATTCCTTCTTTTTGTCCATGTCCAACACGTGTGGGATAACGAAGTTACAATGTTTCTCAAAGTAAAACCGGATGAAGATTCCTCTTTTGTTGCGGTAGTAAACACGCTGCCGGTACTTTTAACTTTTATGAAAGAAATCGTCTTCAGTTTTTGCTATGTTAATGATTTTAAGCACATCCTCAACCGTGAAAAAGAAAACAACTATTGAGGCTTGGCCGCACCGCCAGAACTATGTGTTTTAATATTGCTGATATGATGAAGTCGAAAGTGTTCATTTTATTGATTGTGGAAACATGAACAGACGAAGCTTCTTCACATTTTTCGTCTTGTGAGATTATCTGTTCCACTCAAGCTTTTATCCCATTTTTCGTGAATTTAAAATTCGCATCGCCAGCGAGCACCGCGTCATCGGCATGTGCCGCTCCAGCCGCTGTACCTAAAAAATGACCGTTGTACATTAATTCAATACATGTAGACGTTGAGTCAATGCAAAAATGCGCATTTTGTCAGCTAGGTCGTTTAATCTTCTGTCAGGTTCTGTTCAAATACCATATGGCACCATTTTATTGTTTCCTTCCCCCTTCACTGACGGAATGGCCCGTTTCGGTGAGTCCGATCCCTATTTGGTGATTTTTTCAATTTTTTTTTTTAATTATCGAGTACCGTAGCCTAATTATCATTGCCGTTTTAGGGTTAGAGGTCAGGAACTCACCGAATCGGACTCACCGAATAGTAGCAGACCCCTTCACTGACGATTTTTAACCTATGTAAAAATATATTGACCTTTTCTACCTTGTTCTAAAGTGCGTCACATGATTCTGGAACAGCTCCTTTTCAATAAATAGTGTTTTACAGCATCGAGATTTTAACCTTGTTTTTTTGTAGTAAAATGTTTCATCACAGAATGCTATCAATTAGTGACAATGAACTGCAAGGTAACAAAGTACTTTTGATTGGTGAATCCAGAAAGTTCTTTTGCTGCGCATGTGTTGTGAATCTTAGATGCAAGCCCCGCAATCCCGCATGCATCTTTTGGTTAAGTTTACTCTCACGCATTTGTGTTGCTGCACTGGAGAATGGTTATGTGTATTTTAAGTTTAAAGCTTTGTAACAGTATAACTTAAACTCTCAGAGATCTGTCGGTTGGAGGCTACCCCGCTTGTTCTCACAACCTTTTATGATCAAGACGTATGTTGACATCGGCTGATAGTTAACTCTGACACGTCGTATTTTGGACTTTTTGAATTACCGTACCAATGCATCAGCTTTTAATAACTCTTTTGTGCAACTATGTCTTTGATGGGCGATGGACTTTCTCTGGCAAATGAGACTGAGTCTCATCAGATTATATTAAGCCGGAAAACTTAGAGGGCCAAACGTAGCAGGAAAAAACCCAATGGCTACTACAACGTGTTTCTCACCTGTCGGGGTGCAATGAACTTACATGATTACTATTGCACTAATCGTTCAAAGAAAATGATGCAGGCCTAATTGTGTGTACAATGCAGACTCGCAGTACGTGGATAGTGTTCTATTTTTTATCAGTCACAGGTGTATTCTGAATAATAATTTCGTTGGAATGAAGCATCTAATACAATTTATAGGCTGCTCAGATACAACAAAGATTGGTCATTTTCTAGGAATATCAATAAAAAATAATCCATTGATGAATTTAAATCCATAAGAACGTTCGTCTCACACGGCCTAAATAGAATTGTTGCATCTTTTTCTTTCATATGATTTGCAACACATTAAACAACGCGTCAAGCAATACAGTACTTTAACAAAAGGGTTAAGATCCTAATGATGTATACTGTATAGTACCGGTAGGTCAATTTTTCAGTAATCTACCAAGGTATAATTTAGCACTGATAACTTGCAACATGCCAGCACAATAGAATATGAGCTCCAATGATATCGAGATATTACAAGCATGAGTGTCAGGATCACAGGTAGGGTACATTAGTCCACTGCGGTGCAGAAGATGTTACTACATGCTCTGCTTTTGTGGAGAACCTCCCTTGAAATTTATTCTCACTTTTTTCACCACAATCCCTTGGTATCAACTTTACAGGCCCGCTGATGTTTAATTTTTATGAACAATGTCACATCAGCGAGACAGCTCCGTTTTCCACTAACTCTTCAATGGGCTTGTAACGCATAAGATGTTGCGCACCAACTTCCAAATCCACCCGGTCAGCACCATGTTCATCTGTTTCGGGGTCGACTATCAAACCTTCTTCTTTGCGGTAGACACGGAAAAACACATAATGATCCAGGTTCGGTGCAGGTACTGTGATAGAAGTGAAACTTATTCATAAAAAATGTTGATATAAAGTAGCGTAGGTTTCTGTATTCAAGTTTTAGTTAATAAAGTGAAAACAGAACATGTAGTGATAGTTTCTTACATCACAGTACCGTATTATATATAATATATTATATTACCTCTTTCATGCAAATTCAGGTTTTGTAAGTTTCTTGGCATGTGCTTTAAAGCCGATGCCTTTAAATGGGTGTCAATGTTGCTTGAAAATCTAAAAGCATATCGGAATTTAGTTGAATGAGACAGTACGGTAACTTAACAGCAGTAAAAATAAGCTAAAATAAATTCTGTGTAAGATACTATCACTGCAACAGCCAAAGTTACGAAGTCCTATGTCTAGTAATCCAGAATATCTTTAAAAAGTATCTACTGTAATTTTCTTTCAGTTGCGAATAAAAATTTGAACCGGTGTACTATTCCAAATGTTTGCCCCATAATATTTACTTAAGCGTGAAAGTTTAATAGATCTGTATCGACAATAACAACATAAGTTTGTTGAGTTTCTGGTAGTCAAGTTGTAAGTTTTGTTGCATTTTTGAAAGTAATTATTAAAAAGCGTCGGGTAATTGAGCATTGCTATACTGGCGGTTAAATATGGCGATTTTAAAACTAAACAAATAGGCTGCAAAGTACTGTATGGTGCAACGTATATTACAGTCGGTTACTTCCAAAAAATGCGACTAAACTTATGACGCGTTTAAGAGAAAATATGAATGGAAACGTTTCATACATACTCTTTCGCAAATGCAAACTCTTCTGGTGACAATCTTGAGACGTCGTTTTCTCCTCTTGTCTTTTCTTTCTCAAGGAGCACAGCTGCGTGCTTCTCTATCTTCTCCAGACGACACCTTAGATAGCTGCTCAGCATGTAGCGGATACGATCCAATTCCAAACGATGTAAACTGATCTGCTCAGGAATAATACATTTTTTAATTTGTTGTTAAAAAAAAATTAGGTGCAATGCATTTTATGATTGATTGTGGGAAGATTTACCCTTGGACTGAGGAGACTCTTTGGAAGCTTAACCTCACAGTTTCGCTGCTTGTAGAGGCTTTGAACCACTGGCGCAAGCTCGGCCACCATGATTGGAAAATTAAAGGTACCACTTGGTAAAGCGTTGCTTGTTACTACACAACACAATGTGCAGTAACAAATGGAACACAACAGATGGAAGCAGCACAGCAAAACTTCACATTCACTGAGTTATCAGCTCGCATTTTGCCACACTGTGTGCGTTGTCAAAACACATGCTCACCTTGCTTTAGATGAGGGTTGAAGTAACAACCTTCACAATGGTAGCCAGACGCTCTCACTATGCCAGAACAGCATTTAGAGATAAAGCCTCCTACCTTTATGTCACCTTTTTTTGCCCTTGTAATATTTTCTTCCATTTCTTGTATCTGTTCAATCATGCACTCAACAATTTCCGACTTGCACTCCATCAAGTTTGGAGAAAGCTTTTCATTAATCCATGCCTAGAATAAGTAATACATTATTGTTTTACATACAGTATATATTGTTTGACTGCAGTTTGCACATATGCAATAAAATACTTTCATGAGCCTGTTATGCAGGAGACATGATTAATATTTTTTTGAAATGCTTATGTTTAAAACTATTTTTACATTACGAACTGATCAAATGAAATATTCGTCGTCGTCGTCGTCTGAGCTTCTGGGGCCGAGGGTCTATCCTTTTACCACCCCAGATTCACGATGTTCCCGGACTACACTGGAAGGCTGCTAGAGAGCAGCCAGTCTTTAGTTTCATCATCCATGACGCGCAGACCTTCCACTCTGTTAGGTGGCTTGAAGATGGTACAGTCATTGATGATGTGGTCTGCGGTCTGTTCCTCGGCACCACATTCACAGGAGGAGGAAGAAGCCATTCCCCATTGGTCCCAAATGGAATATTAATGTTATTGTAGGATAAGTATTGATCCATTGATTAAAAATAAAAACTTAATTCACTCCTATACAAAAGCAATCACTGAAAACCAATTTGTCAGTATATTTGCAAGCACTTAATAGGTATTATATATAGTATGTTAATTAATTGTTGATGCAATCACAGAATTTCCGACTACCGGTATGTATCTTGTACCTCTTCAAGTTTTAGGAGTACTTGAGCTGACGTTAAATGCTCTTCTTCACTGTCTTGAGATATTCCACTCTCATCAAATAAATCATCCATAATTGCATACAAAACTGTCAAAGTATCTGAAAATTGAAAGAAATCAACCATAACAAGGCCATAAAGTCAAACTAGAAAAAATTTGGTCTTTTGTCAACTTTAAAAAATTTCCTGAGCTGCCCTCCTATAGAATTAGCCACCTTGGTCAATATGACGTCATCAAACGACTGCAACTATTACTAAGAAAAAAGAAGGTGAACAAAAAGCGGCAGAATGGAGGTGATAAAGCAGAATGGATATGGATTTTGACAATTTTACTATGTTTTTACAATAAAAACATTAAACCAACGTCAAGTGTTCAATATAAGCCCCTAGAATGACTTAAATTTCTCAAATTTGCATCAATTCAACTAAAAATTTACCCAATTAAAGTGTAACATAAAAACTATGAAACGTTTGCCACTAAATGTACTGTAGCTTTCTCATTTTTACTCGAATTTTAACAGTTTTACCATCGTTCGAAAGCACGATCGTACATCTACCATAATAAATTAGCCATAAGTACCAAATAAGCACTACCTTCATTTGGTACTGACTAAAACTTCACCAACTTATACCGATTTTCAGCAATTTAATTTTTACAATAAAAATACCAATCTAATGCAAATGGAAAGAGTATGTTTAGCTTTATGCAACTGAAAACTTTCACGTTTATATCTTATCTACAAAACAGCCAATCGTTGTTCAAACGTAATTGTTCAGCCACACTTTTTTCTTATGCATTGTAAAGGCGAATTGATCATTATTCAGTATTAAGCCACCCCCTGTTAGCCGTGATCGGTGAATAATGCTTCCACCAAACTTGCTGTAGCTTTCTCATTTCTGCTCGGATTTTTAAAATTTTGCTATTGTTGGAAAGCACGATCAGACATCTACCTGAATCAATTGGCTACAAATCCAAAAGAAGTACTATCTTTACCTTGTGATAACTTAAACTTCACCAACTTGTACCGATTCTCAGCTATTCAATTTTTACAATAGAATCATTAAACCTTTGCAAATTCAAAGAGTATGTCTTGCTTTGTCTGCAGTTATGGACCAGGGTTGCCAGACTGAAATTTGCAAAAAAAGGCCAAACTCACCAAGAAAAAAGGCCAACTTAAGGCCAAATAGGTAGAAAAAAGGCCAAAAATAAGCCAAACTCAAACAAGATAAAATAAGCATTGTAATCACGGTTTTCAGACTATGAAAAGGTCTTAATGCAAAATAATACAAAAAAAAAGACCAAAACAAGGAAAATATTAGATAAAAAGGCCTAATGGATACCGGTATTTGCCTGTTTATATTAAAAATAATGAAATATACAAAATTACATATATTTAACAAATTTACTTATATTTTATTGGATTATTGAAGAATTTCTTTTAAATAGTTGGTTTATTCATTTTCTGATGAAATATACAAATTCTCACTGTTGTGCAATTCAATCATATTTGGGGTGCACTTGAAGTTTTTGCAACACATTTTTTCGTCCAACAGGTGAGAGCGAATTCTTATGACAACTTCCAATAGTTGAATTTGTGTTCTGTTTCTAGGCTTTGTTTTTACAGCAGTAACTAGTGAAAATGTTACCATGATACTTCTTCACATCACCAATGTGATCAATTGAGCACGCTATGGTTAAACTAAGATCCATTTCTGCTATTTTTTCTGAATCAGTGACTTCATGGACAAATTTAGTGAGAGAACTTTAAGAGGAGTTTGGTATTCTATTTAGGTGTTTTTTGGTTTTTTCATGTGTAGAAATGTTGCTTAGCTTTGGCAATATATTCACCTTGCTTGCACATTACACAGTAGCCTACTCGGCTGGCAAGCCGGCGGTTGTGTTAGACCAGTGGTTCTCAACCTTTTAACAGTGGGGGACCGACAAAATTTTAAAAAACTGTTCGCGGACCGGCAACCAAAGATCGTAGTGAATAGAATGAATATTTGAAACGTTTTGTTATCTAAAGTTGTTGTTGCGCACCATAATGCAAGGTTTTAGCATATGATTTGTATTCAGGACAAAAATTGGAATAAAACGGCAATCAAATCAACTCAAACAGAAAAATGTCAATCCATTTGCATACAAAATCAATGTCAGTGGAAAAATTTCCTACTGTTACGCTGCCAGTAGCCTATGTGAGGAAGACGAGATATCAAAGAAGTTTCTAAAACACGTAGCTCTGTTTCTGCATCCAGGCGATTTCTTTGCTTTGTTATTAAAGCAAGAGATGAAAAAGAATTGTCGTAGTTGAAACAATTTCCATCAATTCGATGGCACGAATTCGTTTGCAAGAGCTATCCAAAAGTGTTACAATGATGTTTTTCAAATCTTGACTGCAAAGTAGAAGCACAACATATTGTAATTCAATCAGACTTTCTTTTTCATGAAGACTAAGGTCGCATGTGTTGACATCATTCATCGATGCATGGATTGTTTATCCAAAAGTTTCCATGTCGAGGATCTTCATGTTACGCAAAATGATCGTCAAAATTGTTAACAAACTCTTTCAAGTGTTGACTCACAATGCTCAGCACCTCTTTTTACTTTTTTCACTACTCCATTTCACCAGCATTTTCCACAGCAAATCGGCTTGTCTTCATTCTATTCCGAAGCGTAATTTTCCGCATAGTCTTTGAAAAACAAGATCTTTGCTTTCTCAAACTCCGGTTTTGGCAAATTTCCATTGCAGGCCTGACTATCCCGGAACTGCAAATTTATCTAATTCCAAATTTTCGTCTCCAACGACTTTAAAAATTTTCAAAATCAAGGACAAAATTCCCCATTTGGTTATGTATTTCTGTGTTTCAAAACTTTTTGAAAACTACGCGCAATTTGTCACAAAAACATTATCAACGGCACCGAATTAGGTCGTCAAAAAGTTCACCTTTATTATCAAACAGTTTTACGTGGAGATATGTCAGTTTTACAGCTGTGCAATGTGCATATTTCACAGTGCAATCACAATTTTACAATATGCTAATGACTTCACATTAAAATAAGCTCTGCAGAAAGTAAGATCTTCTGCGGACCGGCAAAATAATTACACGGACCGGCACCAGTCCGCGGACCGGCGGTTGAGAGCCACTGTGTTAGACTACCGATCGATCGAAACGTGAACACGTTACGTTTCTGTTTAGGCTGCCTACTTTTGAACGTTGACATTATAATTCCAAAATAATATCTATAATATTCATATTTATCGATATTTTATGAATTGTACCAGATTTTAATAAATTGTGGCAAAAATAATTCTGAAATTAGCCCAAAAGGTAGCAAGTATAAAAGGACTGTAGCGTATGAGTTTTCATCAGCTACAGTGGTGACATCTGGCACCACTGGCTGCCTTAGCGGGTGAGCGCAGTCTGACTCGGCGCCGGCGTCACAACACGACTATTAAACAAGCATAGAACATGTATTGAACAATGGTGAATATGGTTTCATCTGGTAAGGTTACGATATATGAGAAATATTGATTATTAATGCATTTTGAAGAGTAAATTTAAAAAAAAGCCAAATTTAAGGCTAAATCTAGAAAAAGGCCAAATTTAAGGCCAAATCTAGAAAAAGGCCAAACGTATAATTTCTAAGGCCAACAGACTTTAAAAAGGGCCAAATTCGAGAACTTTGGCCTTAAAAAAGCCAATCTGGCCACCCTGTTATGGACGCTCTTGGCTTACCTCAGCGTTGCCAGATGGTGTTCCAGGACATCGATTTTGAAAAAAATGGTGTTTGTTTGTCATACCTTTATCCTGCATTGCGGGAAAGCGGACTTGAGCGCTATGCAGTGGTGTACACCTTCCGACGTACACCTGACCCACGTTGCAGTCGACGGAAATGTCTATTTCCGGTTGTCTACTCTACTTATGACTTAAATTTGGTACTACCCATTACTCGAAATCGATCACTATGGGTAGAAGCAATTATCGTAAAGTTTCTTGCCCAGAGAAACAACAGCAAGTGCGGGTGGCTGGAGTCGAACATGCAGGCTCTCGACTGCGAGCCCAACGCGCTAACCACTCGGCCACTGCTGCCGACGTGTAATTTAAAACGGCTTGGTGAAGAAAAAATTTTCTTCCACACCATCACAGATTTGGTGTAATTATGAAAATATTTGCTACTTTGTTGTAATGAAGTATATTTATTGTTGTGTTGCATTTATAAAACTGTATGTCCGTAATCCTAATCCGTTATCTTTGCTGATCTTTTGTCCGGCTGCTTTGCAGTGGCGTAGCCAGAAAAAAATTTGAGGGGGGGTCAAATATTTGATGAATTGAAGAGGACGACAAAGTATTTGATTTAAGCCATCGCCACCTGGTGTGCAGTGACGTATCCTGGTGGGTTGAGCAAGGGAAGCAATAAAAGTGGTGGGAGTTAGAGCGTGCCAAAGGCACGCGTATTCTACGGGGTCCGGAGGCATGGTTCCCTGGAAAATTTTTGCAAAATTACACTCAACTCAAATAATGGATTATAGCGCTTTCTGGAAACACTTTTGGGTAGGCTAATATTTGTATGAAATTTATTAGCAGATAAACAGCTATTAACTTAAAGGTAGCTCTTACACACGAACGGACAAAAACCGCGGCTAAAATTAGAGAACACCAAAAACTCAGCTACACAAAAACACAATAACTACACAAAAACCCAACAGAGTAAGCCATTCTGAAATTGCTTCGACAAATTAGTTAAAAGAAACGTAAATCGCGTAACTTTTGCGCGATTTACGAGTTGCAAAATTTATTGATGTCATTCTGTGTGTCTAAAACAAGTCCTTAGGGGTGTTAATAGCCAGATGTCTTGGAAAACGTTATAAATTTCTACAAATTTTGTTATATTTTCAACAAAGAGTTCAACATCGGAATCCAAACTTTGAAAATTTGGGAAGGCAAAAAAAGTTCCCGCGCTTTTCAAAGCAAGCAGCAAAAATTTCTCTCTCCAGGCCCAAATCAAAAAATGGACTCAAAAAAATAATTAAGGCCTGGAGAAAAGTTAATTCTAGAAAAAGCAAGAAGAAAATTTGATTGTAGTCATATCAACACCAAAACTATCAAAATCAACCAGGAAGTTGCAGAGATAATTAAACTTGAAAAGACCTTCAGTTAGGCTAGCTAAGAAGTCAGCAGTCATTGTTTGTTTGTTTTTTTTGCATTTACGAAGATAATCACAGCTGCCAGTAAAATCCTCAAGTTTAGAAGACAAAGTAAGTTAAAAGGACTCATTTTTGACTTTCTTACATTTTCTAAACCCAGCCATTATTTTTCACCCAACCGTTACTAATAACCTTCAACCCAACCAAGACCAATTTCAGCACAAGCTCAACCATCAACACCAAAGAGGTTAATTTATTGGAAACAAATCAAATTTCAGAAGAAAAAAAGATCAAATCTGGACAGTTTATTGTACGCTACCACTCCATTTTTTGTTTAATTTTAGTTTGTTATTCTATTAATTTGTAGTTCTACACAATTTTGAAGTACAGCAATCAGATTCAGCTAGGTCAAGACTGACTAATATTTTTCCCCTAAGTTTCATCCTTTGTGACGTAATAATAATATTTTTGAAATCTTCACCTTCCAAACTCGTATTTTTTTTTCTCGTACTGTATTTTACAATTCGTATTCCGACATTGATCGATATCATAAACCGACTAACTTAGGCTACGTCTACGTAGCCTACTAAGTATATCCATTATCCTCGCCAGTCTTAATTCTCTTTTTAAGCTGCATATTTTAATCAGGTCATTTTAACACAATTCATTTGATTCTATATCACTGCTTGACGGAATTTTGCCCTGAGTTACCTCTCATCAACTAAAGTACCGTAATTTAATTTAGTTCTTAGTTTCAAATTAAAATTATTACTTAGTCAATTTCCAAAATCCTTGCTAAATTAAATATTTTATAACGCAATAATAGTGTTTTGTTTATTTTCTAAAGTGTTTCTTACACCACTTAAACCAGACTTGTTATTTGTTCTTTTTCGGTGCTTGTTGGTCACCGTCCTATTTCGTCACACATAAGTGAATTCTTTGATTATCCTGACTACAAGTTATAAATGCAGGTGTTGGTGATTTTGCTTTTAATCTGTTTTGTTGTAAAGTCATTTTGTAATCTTTCGTGTCCTGCGTTATTGGTTTTGTATTCATCTGTTGGTCATACTTTGTTTGTGGCAATGTCTGCGGATTGTAAAAATTTTTATTCAAAAAACTCCTTCTCTTTAACTAACAATATTAATAGGAACCAGCTATCGATTTTACATGTAAACATGAGAAGCCTAGTTGGCAACTTTGAAAAATTAGAATCACTGCTTGTCGAAATGCAAGAAGCACCGGACCTTATTGCTGTGTCAGAAACCTGGCTGAATGAAAATCGATTGCATTTTGTTAGCTTGCAAGGCTATAATTTTGTCCACTTTAATAACAAACAAACTGATGCTAAAATACAAGCAGGTGGTGTCGGGCTATACGTAAGCAGTTCAATAAAGTATAATCAAATTAATAATTTAAGTCTAAACTTACAGGAATGTGAAGATCTCTGGGTGGATATTACTTTATCAAACAATAGACAGTGCACAGTTGGTGTAGTATACAGGCATCCCAAAAATAAGTTAATTGAGTTTCAAACCAAATTCTGTGAGTGCATTGATTCGTTAAATAATTTCAAAAAACAATATTACATTTGTGGTGATTTTAATATTGATATGTTAGCAAAGACAAAAAATTCTGCTGTAAAAAGTTACTGTGATGCGTTTCTCTCTTTAGGCTGCAATCAATTAGTACAATCCCCAACCCGTGTAACTTCCACAAGTTCAACTTTAATCGATCATGTATACAGCAACGACCAATCAAATAAAATTCAATGCCATGTTCTTATTCACGATGTTTCTGACCACTTTCCTATTGTAGTTGTGATAAACTCTGTAAAACCAAAACAAGAAAAATATACACAAAAAGTAAGGAACATGAAAAACTTTGTTGCTGATGAATTCGTTTGTGATCTGGAAAATAGCTTGACCAACCAATACACAGAAAGGAATGATTCAGTTCATAGCAAATTTAATCATTTCATCGACACTTTTAACGACACTTTAAACAAGCATGCACCTTTACGATTGTTGTCTCGAAGAGAAAGAAAACTCAAGACCAAACCATGGCTAACAAAAGGAATTTTGAACTCCATCAAAACTAAAAACAGACTATATCACTTAAAAATAAAAGACCCAACAAACACTTCTGCACAAGCAACATACAAAAAGTACAGAAATGTACTTACTCATACCAAAGAGCAAGCAAAAAAAATGCATTACAGTTTTCTTATTACGCAAAGCAAGCACAACACTGGAAAAATATGGAAAACCATAAATGACATCATCAAGTACAAACATAAGCACACAGCTCACATACCAGAAGAAATAATTAGCACTGACAATGAAAAAATATCTGACCCTGCACAAATAAGTAACTGTTTTAATGATTATTTCACAGAAATTGGTCCTTCTATGGCATCTAAAATCCCTCTACCGTCTCCTGGCTCATTATTGAAATTGCAAAGTGTCCCATTTTCCTTTTTCCTAAAACCAGTCAATCAAGAAGAAGTATTAAAACATCTTAATAATCTTTCTGTCTCTAAAAGTACGGGACATGATGGAATACCTATAAGATTTGTCAAACTATCCTCACCAATAATCGCACCTTTCCTCACCAACTTATTCAATGAGTGTATCGATAAAGGTGTATATCCTGATGTACTAAAGGTCGCTCAAGTTACCCCAATCTTCAAAAGTGGCTCCAGGAAAAATTGTTCCAACTATAGGCCCATATCACTATTGTCCCCCTTCACCAAAATATTCGAAAAATGCCTGTATGAACAAATGTACAATTATCTAACAAAAAAAGACCTGATCACACCACATCAGTATGGATTTAGACCACAATATTCCACTTCGTTAGCTGTGTCAAACGTTTGTGATAACATCTTAACTAACCTAGATAATAAAGATACAACTTGCTCTGTATTTCTTGATTTAGCTAAAGCCTTCGACACAGTTGATCACACTATTCTCATACAGAAACTGCAAACATACGGTTTTCGGGGCCTTCCATTACAATTGTTAAAAAGCTATATCAGCAATCGTCTACAGCACACGGTCGTCAATGGAATCTCTTCAAACTCAAGACAGGTTACCTGCGGTGTGCCCCAAGGATCGACATTGGGACCCCTTCTTTTCTTGCTCTATATAAATGACTTACCAAATTCAACAAACATGAATGTTAAACTATTTGCTGACGACACCAATCTTACGATGAGCGACAAATGTGAAATAAATTTGCAGAACAATGTGAATGCCGAAATGCAAAAAGTTTACAACTGGTTGAAGCTTAATAGATTATCATTAAATTTCTCAAAAACTGAATACATGCTAATAACAAATAAAAAACACATAAAACATTTTAACATTAACATTGGTAACACAAGCATTCAACAAAAAGATCAAATAAAATACCTTGGCGTTTACATAGATAACAAATTAACATGGAAATATCACATAGATAAAATTTGCGGAAAAGTAGCAAAAGGTTCATGGGCGTTGCTTAAACTCAGAAATTATGTCAACACAGACACTTTAAAAGATGTGTATCACGCTTTGATTTACTGTCATTTGCAATATTGTATTTCAAGCTGGGGAAAGGCCTGTGACAGTGCACTGGATCCATTAATAAAATTACAAAAAAAGGTTATAAGAATAATTACGAAACAAAATTACTATGCTCACACTAATTTTTTATTTTTCAAAATGAACATCTTGAAACTAAAAGACATACATAACATTGAAATAAAAAAACATATGTACAAAGTTCATATGAATGAGTATCCGTCTACGTATTGTGATTTATTTACAAATGCTTCATCTATTCATCAGCATAACACAAGATATCAAACAGGCAACAATTATTTTATAAACAGATCAAACACAGAATTTGGCAAGAAGTCCATGCAGGTATTGGGACCAATGCTCTGGTCAGAGGTTCCAAGTAGGCTAAAAAACTTATCATTTCATTGTTTCAAAAAAGAGATCAAAACGTTAATTTTACAAAGCTACAGTGCATCGTAAGTGATATGTTATGGAAACCAACTTGTCAGTTGCTTCGGAAACTTTATTATTCTCTGCTTGCTTCATGGAATTTTGTGTTTTGGCCTACGTTATCATCAATATGTTTTTTTTTTGTGCGTATGCTGTTGTTGAAGCGCGGGAACGTTTCAATTATTGTTTTTCTCTTGTAAGCTTATTTTAAATGGCAAAATCGTAATTTCCGTAGGGTGGCAATTGACTAGTAGACCGTATGGTCGTCTCGTTGTCTCCCTGTCGGTATGGGAACTTGTGTAACTTTTGTACTGTGTATATTGCATATTTCAAACATGTACCTATGTTCCTGTTACTGACAAATAAAACATTGATTGATTGATTGATTGATTGAAGGCCATGGCCCCTTTCGCCCCCCTGGCTACGCCTATGCTGCTTTGAGTCTTTCTTGTCTGCTGAGTTGTGAGAGTTTGTTTATTGCTGAACTAATAAGAACTACGTTTATCCGCTAATTGTGTATGCTACTGCTACACTATGAGTAGTCCGTTCCGATAGCTCAGCAGTTGGTTAACGTGTGACTGCTTGAACGAACAAGTTTCAAAATCATGTGGCGCTGGTTCGACTCTCTGGATCTGCTACTGTGTCAAGAACCTCTACAAGTACGCAAAACTACCAGGAATAACCTATCAAGGCATAAGGCTTTCAAACTTATCTAACCTATCGAGGATAAAGACTCAAAACCAACCAACAAATTAATTAATCGTAAAACTCTTTATACAAAAAGTTAAGGTCATAGACATGGCTTGTTGGCTCTTGCACAGTTTTTATTAGAACAATGGAATGTTAATTTGTTAAAAAACTATTTCTATTTTAACCTTTTAGCTTCTCCACCTAACTATCATACTGTAGGCTATTGGCCGTGTTGTAGCCTACATGTAACTGTTTGATTTTTGTTCTTTGCTATGTAAATTTTTGTTTTTCCCAATACTTTTCTAACATTTCTAAGAAAATTTAGGGCGTTGGTATAATTCTAGGTTGGTTGGTTGGTTTGGTTTGGTTTGTTGGTATAATTCTATATAATTCTATCTTCAAGACATAACTTCTCTGGGTATAATTGCATTTCCGCAAGATGATGATGTTGTTTTTGCAAGTTTGTTTTATTTGTTTTTGTCATTGTTTTCATGTCGTCAAGTTATAGCCTATCTATTTTGTGAGTCGTGCAAGGCCTATGGTGCGTTGCGCTTGAAATGGCTTTGCCCGTGGTAGGATTTCTTTGTGGGGTTTTCTTTGCCTGCCTTGCTCTTCTTTGCTATGAGCTAAACGCATCAAGACGTGTTCCCCTTACGACCATCAGCACTCTTGATAACGCACCATGGCCGATTTTCATAGCAACTGTCCATACAAGTCTTAAATATATCAGCTAAAGCTATGTGGGCTAATAAAGCTATAGCCTAAATATATGTTGTTTTTGTTTTGTAACATTTTCTTTTTTTATTTTCCCATTATATCTTAACTTTTTCTGAAGGTGTTGCGACCGTGCCAAATTTCTTTCAACTCAATAACTTACTTCGGTCTCAAGCACGTTTTAACGTTCGCGTTTTGTCGCTTCTACCCTTTTCTCGACCTTTGCTATGCTGACGTGTATTGTTTTGATATGATGGTCAGAAATAAAAACAACTGAACTGAAGTTGTGGTTGAAATGGTGTCGTGAGCAAACTGGAGTCTGGCAACACTGGCTTACTCCGATTGAGCAGGAAGCCACTTTAACAAGTCGAAATTCTGCCACTGAAATTGATTAGAATGCAACCGCCAACCAATCAGAACATGTTATAAGAGGCTACCGTCCAATTGTGATCCATCTCGCACTCATCCAGAGAGTTAATGCTTGTTTTGAACTTTATTTGGTAATTACAGAAGAAAAAGAGCAATAGCAGTAGTGGGAATCGAACCCGCGTCAATGAAATGACTACTTTCTAGCCCTAACCTTAACCCCTAAGCCAACCAGCTGACAGAAAATCCATCACTTAATTTGCTTTCTATCATCTTCTTTTCGCCATTTTTTACGTCACTTAAACCGTAGCTTGTGATTGGTTGGCGGTTTCGTTCTAATCAATTTCAGTGGCAGAATTTCGACTTGTTAAAGTGGCTACCGATTGAGCACTTTGCTGCTGGAGACACCTTGCTAAATGCTGATACATCGCGCAAAGCTCACTGAGTCACTGCTTGCAGTTTGAGCACTTTGGCAAGGTTGGCAGTTGTACCATTTTCGGAGCTTTCGTACCACAAATGGGAAAATGTCACATGAAGGTATGTATCTACATGGCCATACCAGCGTACCTACTGCACTGAGGTGGCCGGAAGGCCGAAACGGTGTGCACTGTCTGCAGTTAGTGAAAAGTTTCACATGCATACGTCATTTAAAAAACGAGCAAACGAATCTCAGTCCAGAGTATTGTTATAGTGCAAAGTCTAATTTATCTTAACGATTTTCCATTGTATGTCTATTGCTGATTTAAGTCCTGATGAGGACACAAGACACATGCACGGTACTATAGGCTACTTATCGAAAACGTTTGAGTCATTATATTATATACTTTGTTTTGTGTGTAATGGGCCACATTATGTTAAACCCGCTAAAGTTACTTTGTTTTGCTTGTTTATGGTTCAAAAATGCAAATTCTCTACCAAGGCTTTATAATTTTTAGAAAAAGTCAAAAGATTCAAAGGTGTGAATCGCTTTTTTCTTTAGTGATATTGCTTTGAAAAGTACCAAGTCTCCACTGACTGACCGATAAGTGTTGTTAATGTTACAGTTATAGTGCAAAATCAAATCTATCTTACAAGATAAAAGTAAAAACTGTTATGATTTTAGGTTACCATAAAGTAGGTTAAATGCTACAATTTTTTTTTTTCTATTTTAAACTTTTAACAAATCCTTGAAATTACAGTTATTAAGTTGATGACCACTGCTACAAAGTCTTTAATTTTTCACATCTAGTTAAGTAGTTAAATCTACTGTACTACGTATGAAACTTTGATAACTTGAATTATAAAGTCAGCTTTTATCATGATAAATGCCCTTTTGTTGCTTGTTTCTTCTGTTCTTGATTTCACAAAGCTACTATACCAAAATTATAATTTGTACCCAAACCCCTAACGACAATCTACTGTGGAGTTGGTGTACTGTAGTGTAAGTGGCACTAATTTTATTCTTTTGGTGACACAAATGCCTTTAGGTACCGGTACAGTATCTAAGCATTGGAAAACAAATATTGACTACAAATCAAAAGTCTTATGTCTACAACAGAACTTAAATACTGGTACTTTTAAAACGACAATTGTTAGGTGTCATGAAATCTGTGACATTCTGAAGTGGATTTTGGCACTTTTGTTTTAAATTTTACAACAACGTTTAGATGTCTGCCAAAGGCACTTTTTCCAAGGCTAACTCCACTTAAGCAAAATGTGACAGGCACTTTGAAATGTACACTATTTAAATGTATATATACTCTTCAAAATTTCAGGCTGGTACAAAAACGACGTAAAGGAGTTTTAAGATGGAAATTGCAACAATTCAACTTGATCTACATAATCTTTTTTTTCTGAAGTGTTTTTTTGATTGTGTTTAATTTATATATATACATCTCTTCACTCTCATTGCCATGCTTGAAATGCAAATGTTAGTCAGCAGTTTATTAGCACTCACATCTCACAGTTTTGCCATCACTGTGATTACAACAAAAAATTGATTACAAATAAAAAAAAAAAAAGGGGGGAAGAAAAAACAATATTACCGTATAGAAAAACTTTAAATCAGGACATTGTTTCTGTGTGCTAACATAATGATCATTGGCTAACATATATTCATCAATTGTCATAAGTGCATTGTGAGATTCTTCTAAGTGTTTCTCTTCAGAACTTATGAAGAATTTGTTTCCTTTAGGAGACACGATCTGTTAAACTTTCAGATAAAACTTTTGAGGTGATCCGTAACCGCTTCAAGGGTACGGTACTAAAAGAGGTCTGCCAATACAAAAAGGTTAAGAACTACCGTACTTGTCTAAACAATCTAACGATTACTGTTTCTCAGTTTATTTTACAGAAGGTTTTTTGCATAACATGATTTCTTCAATTAATAATTTGATATCAATTAATGCAAAACTAAAAAATATAAGACCATGGCTTGCTATGAGAAGACAACATTCATCTGCAAAACCTGTGATTGCCATTAGAAGAGAAGATAATGCGGTAAGCTTTATGAAATCAGTAATTCTAATTGCCTATGCATATGTTAACCTTATTAACTTCATGAATTTGTACTTTAGTTAATAAATCAACTGCAATTACAAACTAAATAATACTGAAAATTGAATGAGGCTGTTCACCAGGCATTAAATTAAATAATATGAGATGTTCTACTGGTGCAAATTACAAACGTTAGTAGATCTTAAAGTCATCAGAAACATTATTTTACTTTTTAGTTGTTGTGTAGGCTATGTTTTATTAACTGTTCAGTGTTCATTTATAATATTTTGGTTGTTTTGTTTGAGTCTCCAACAAATCAGCAGTTGTGAACTGAGCAAATGGCAGTTGAGCAAGTGACAGCTGAGCTAGCAACATTTTAGCAACTGGCTAAAGTTGGCAAATGATGAAACTGAGCATGGCATGTTTTAAGTCAGCAAGATGAGTTTGACAAGCGATGGCCAAGCACGTCCCACGTGAGCATGCAAATCTCATTAGCTGAAATGTACTTGCTGAATTATCACAATCACATGCTGAGTGGTTTGACAACTGTTTTGTTTGTATGTTCAATTAACTCGCAATTTATTGTTGTTTATGATTGTGATGAGTGAAAACTTAGAATGTGTCTTACCAGACCACATCCTACTTCGACATCCAAGAAATGAAACGTAAAACAGAAAGAAGAAAATTTGTTTATAGTTTATTAGTATTATTTTTTCTTGTCAGGTTTGGGAAAGAAGAGCACCTCTTGCTCCTGCCCATGTGAGAAAGCTAGTCAATGATGGTTTTAAAGTTCTTGTTCAACCTGCAAATAAAAGAGCCTTTCCTGTGCAGGTGGCTTGATGTTTAATAACTGCACAGTTACCGTATTTATCCATGTATAAGTCCGGAATGGCCCGTTTCGGTTAGTCCGATTCGGTGAGTCCGATCCCTTAACGTTTTTTTTTTTCAATTTTTTTTTTAAATTATTGGGTACCGTAGTCTAATTATCATTGCCGTTTTAGGGTTAGGGGTTAGGGGTTAAGGTTAGGGGTTAGAAGTTAGAAACTCACCGAATCAGACTCACCGAATCGGACTCACCGAATCGGACTCACCGAATAGTAGCAGACCCGTATAAGTCGCACCCCAAAATTTGGCTCAAATGTTGGTACAAAATTTGTTTAAGCAAATTTTATTGAAAAACAACAATCAAAATTTTAAAAGCCTTCAAACTCGTTTTCATCTTCACTGATGCCAAATAGTTTGTCCCATTGTTCTTTGGGCATTTCTTCATCTGCATCCCATGAAGGTGGGATGTCTTTTTCGTTACTTTCTTCTTCACCCTCTTCATCATCCTGGTGATCCCACAGATAATCATCTTCACTCCCATCGAGATTGATGGAAATGCTCGCACGCAAAATACAAACGCTTAATAGCAGCGCTAACGCGCGGTCTGTAGCATTCGTTTGTCAGAAGTTCAGAACCTTGTGTATAAGTCGCACCCTCGTGTATAAGTCGCACCCTCGTGTATAAGTCGCACCCCAGCCTTTTTGGGCAAGATTTGGTGCAAAATTTTGCAACTTATACACGGATAAATACGGTATGTTCATTCACTAGTTGTATCTCAAATGCTTGTCTTGTATGACGAATGACAATTAATAGACAGAATAATATGCTTGAATGTGAATTTTCTTTAAATGATTTTTCTACTTGCATAAAATCTTTAATAATAGTTTTGACCTGATATGAAGCTACTTTTCTGTGCAAGAACTATTGAACATCTTGTTTGTAGCAATACTTTACCATGACTTGTGAGAATGCAATTGGAAAGCATACATGCATTGGTTTGTCAACAATTTTGCTGTAGCTCATTGTAGCCTACTTTTTAAGCACTATGCCGGCAATTTATTGCTTGATAAACGTAGCTCACTTTGACTGTTGTTCGCTCAATGGAAGTAAGGATGTGTTGCTTTTGCTATTACTTTAAAAATCTGAGGTTGAAATATTGTTATAAAAACTTACCTCAAATATAGTTATTCTTTCTAAAACCTCTTTTAGAGGTGTTAGATTAGATTTTTATATTTGATGTAATTTGCTTTGCTTGGCTTGTTTCACTAAGCATTGAGCACTTTTTTGTAGTATTATAATATTTGTTATTATAAAACCTTATACAAGTTTCTGTTTTTGTTTTCGCTTAAGGAATATGTCTCTGTTGGAGCTGAAATTGAGGAAGATTTGAATGAAGCTTCAATTATTCTTGGTGTGAAGCAAGTTCCCGTCGAGAGCTTAATCCCTGATAAAACTTACGTTTTCTTTTCCCATACGATTAAAGCTCAGCCTGAAAACATGCCTATGCTGGATGCAATTCTTAAAAAGGTGATTCAAGCAGAAGGATTTTTCAAATTTCAATAATAAATGACATATACCGGTACATAATTGTTAAGTAGCGACATCATTTAATTACACTCTATCAGTATCATCAACCCATTGCTTAATTTCAGAATAACTTGCTCGGTTAATAATAATTTGGAAGTTCGTTTCTCTGTTCTGAGTGCTTGTCACTGTTTACCCTCAACTCCAGAACGCAACAAACGAAGCTCAAACAAATGAACATTGTGTAAAATATTTATGTATCGGACTTCAAGTGCATAGTATAATTTAGTGAATAGAACGAAACTAAAACTACATTGCTGCACTGACCAACTTTGTAAAATGCTTTATTGCTTTGTAAAACTTTCTTCACATTTTTAACTTTACATATCTTTGTAGAGTATATGTTTGATTGATTATGAAAAGATGGAACAAGCCAACAATAGGAGAGTTGTTGCTTTTGGACAGTATGCCGGCTTTGCTGGCATGATCGATATTCTCCATGGTATAGGTTTGAGGTTACTTGCCATTGGACACCATACCCCTTTCATAGTAAGTTATCTAAACATTGCTCTTCTGGTAACTGCTAAAATTTCCGCAAGATGTTTAAAGTATATAATATTCAGTTTTAACTTCCTTGCATCATCAGTCAATGACTGTATTTGAAATGTTAAAATGAATGATAGGTATATACATTTAGATTTAAATTAGCCTAATCACACTAAAATATAGTGAAAGAATGGTAATTGATGATAAACTAGGTTTGGAAATTATCAATACGAATGCGTAGTCAAATGCTTCCTTCGTGCAATGTGTATAATATATAGCGTGCGTATTGTAAGTCTTTGCATCTGACAAGCCGATGCATCCTTTCATAACCAGATGCTGGATTTGCAACTCTTGCCAACGCTCTTGTTGTCGTGCAGTGCCCCGCAATTTTTGTGGTTGTTTGATCTTTATTTTTCGAAAATTTGCTTGGTATGTTTCCGTTGTCTGCTACAGCCTCGTTTCTCGATGAAATAGCGGCTCAGGTTAGGCATCTTTTGTTTTGTCAGGTGGCGTGCTCTGGAATTCTTTAGCCTATCCAGAAAATTTTGTGCAACTTTGGTTGAAAAGTTATGTGTTATCTATATTCATGTGACAACTAAGAATCATTTGGGATAGAATAGATGATTTTGTTTTTACCCGCTCATCACAAATATTTTGACTTTCTTGCCTACCAGTTGAGTCAGTTGACCAAGGCTGGGTGTTTGTTATATCGACTTACAATATTGAATTACTCGCGCTGTGTACCTTCCTTTGACACCAGATTTGATTGTGACGTTTCAGCTTACCGGTACATTTGTTGAACCGGCACATGTACATTGTATGTACAACATCAATGGCACAGTTCAAAGGAACCATATTTTAAATTTAGGTAAAGCTTTTCTTTGTTTGTGCTATTTTTGGTGTTAGTTGGATTTACTAATGTTGGAGTCACTGTCATGTGGCAAATTGTATCTTCTTCGTCCTAAACAACCATCGCAAACTGGTTGAATTTTTTCCAATTTCAAAGACACTGTTAGTTCTAATTCAAAATGTCTGCCCAATTGCAAGTAGTTAACTACTGCAATTATTATTAAATTGCTAATTTTCCCTTGTACTCTTGGCGTGAAATTTCAAAGCACATGTATATAATATAAAAACAATGAAAACTATTAATACTACAAAAAGTGCTCAATGCCAAGCAAAAAGGCAAAGCAGAGCGAATTAAATCAAATATAGTTATTACTATATGAAGCCTTTACAAATTGTTTCACCTAACGGATCATCAGAAGGTCTGAAAAAACATGCAAACAGTAAAGATCGATAATTCTGAAAAGATATTAAATATTACAGTTGTAATATTTTTACAGTTGTAGTTACAGTTACAGTTGTAATATTACAGTTGTAATATTTAATATCTTTTCAGAATTATCGATCTTTACTGTTTGCATGTTTTTTCAGACCTTCTGATGATCCGTTAGGTGAAACAATTTGTAAAGGCTTCAGATAGTAATAACTATATTTGATGTATATAATATAATTTTGTTTTTAAAGCTATACTACCTGTATTAAACCAGTTTGCTAACCTATCTTTTATTTTAGTGACTAATTGCTATGCCTATATTGTATTATTTACATGTCTTTTAAACGCCAATAAAGGTATTTTGTTATTCTACACTCAACAAATGAAGAGCTTTTGAAAAAGCGCAGGATTAATGTAATGATAACTATAATTTTGATCTATTTGCATCAAACAAACAACAAATAATCTTAGTTTTCTTTTGTTTCCAGCACATAGGAATTGCTCACAATTACCGAACGTCGGGCCAAGCATTTCAAGCAGTCAGGGACGCTGGTTATGAAATATCGTTGGGACGTATGCCGGAGTCTATTGGGCCACTGACATTTGTTTTCACAGGCACAGGAAATGTTTCCCAGGTCAGCACCATAGATGCTTAATCTTGAATGATGTATCGGTGTTCACTTTCAAGCTTGTCATTCAGTATCTTGTCCAACAACAGTGTACTCTGCCCAGACAAAATAAAAATTGTCAATCTGTCACTTTTACATTGATTCAACGTCTGTAGACGTTGAATCAATGTAAAAATGACGGATTTTTCTGGCTGGATCTTTTCGAGCAGTTGGTCTGTTGGTTCCACGTATAAACAGAACGCGAGCAGAAACTGTGACCACCAGGGGTTGCTTTTATACAATAGCACTGAAGATGAAAACAGTCTAGTTTTTGAAACGTTTCTGCACATGAGCTTACCAACTACATTTTGGGTTTTTTATTTTATGATTACATTGACCAAGCGTTCTAGCCATTTTACTCCCAAACAGTTTTGTTTTACATGTTTGTAACTTATCACAGGGAGCCCAAGAGGTGTTTCGAGAGCTTCCCCATTTGTATGTGGAACCTCATGAGCTGAAGGACGTTGCCGAACATGGCGGTGAGTTTCTCTTGAAAACTTTTGTGTAGGTTAACTATGCTTGTTTACAGTGTTGGTTTCCTAGTTATCGAGCCATGTACTCCGCTACGATTCGTTCTTATGTCAACATTCAACAAATTTTAAAAGTGTGTAGTCACAGACCACTCTGTGTATTATAGTTCCTATCCATTTTTATGGGGAGTTTTTAAGGTTACCTGAAACATAGAACTCATCTTTCCGTGGAGTTGCCTGAAAATCTTACAAACAATCGAAAGGTCGTCATTTTACAAGTTTTAAAATTATTTCCCGAAAAATAGTAATTATTTTTTCGTTTGAGAGTGAGACTGATTTTTTAAAGGTCGGGTCATTTGTTGCAAAGCCAGATCACGATGTCCTGCACTGCTACATCTGCATTCTGTTTGGTGCCTTATAAACTGAAAAAGTTCGATTGAGGATGGTATGATCAATTTATCAGTAGCTTTGTTCCCCGCGAATCAGTTTTCAGGCCGTTGAGAAAGAGAAACCCATTTGCTCATATTGAGACAGAAATGGTTCTGTATCTTCTGTTTGTAGTCAATTGAGCTCGACTCAAGTGGTTACAAGCAGATTAAGTCCCACGGCCTGTCACTTCACCTTGCCTGAAACCGCGGACGTGGTGTCTGTGATGCACTTTTATATTTTTCAAAACCTGTGACCCGGTCTATATGGCAGGACAGGGGTTTGGAAATTTTTATCGAATTTTTCTAAAAGGAATAATTTCTTTGCCAATGGTCTTTACTTAAATAATCTCATTGTTTTCTTTTTCCATTAGACCCTAAAGTTGTGTATGGATGCGTCGTGGACTTGCATCATCATCTCAGGAGGATATCCGATGGAGGATACGACATGCAGGAGTACTTTGCTTTTCCTCAAATCTACGAATCTGTTTTCGCTAAAGAAGTTAGTTTGATCCACCACTCACTCGCAACTAATATAAACTACCCGGACAGCAAGATCGGTCATTTTACATTGAATTAACGTCGCAGACATTGTACAATGTAAAAATGACTATTAATCTGTATTGCTTTTGAATACGTTTAGAGTCAATATATCACCCTCATCAGCAACGCAGCCCATGGTTTTATTGCAAGAGTAAAAGAGACCAATCTTTGCATTAAACTTTTTTAGTTTTTCATCTTGAAATTCACTTTGCTTTTTATTTTAAAGATTGCGCCATATGCTTCTTGCATCATCAACGGGATAGTGTGGCGGCCGAATGACCCAAGGCTGCTCACCATCTCTGACATGGAATTCCTTCAGCAATCATCAAATTCACCCAAAATATCCCCTTTGGTGCGAATGTCTGGTGGCGTCTCTCCTGGATGCCCCAGACTCCCACACAGGTAATGAAAAGTCAAAGTCAATAAAAACATAAAATCAATTCAGAAGTTTTTAAAACAGTTTTTATTTTTATTTGTGATTTATCAGTTTTTTTTTGTAATATGTATGTATAATACAACTTCTTTTAGCAGATAATGAAATTATCAAGAGTTGCTTTTATGATCTATTCGCTTTTGCCCTCAAAGCTGCGACGTTCGAAAGGCGTCGGTTTTCTGCACTGTCTCATGTGTATGTTTTCGTTTTCTTATGTACGTTCTGTTTTACATCCAAACAAAAATAAATGACTGACTCTTGAGAGCATGTGTCTGTGGTAAGACTAAGACACTTAGACACGCTTGGAGGTGGATTCCATGATTGC
Source organism: Aplidium turbinatum (assembly GCF_918807975.1). Classification (NCBI taxonomy): domain Eukaryota; kingdom Metazoa; phylum Chordata; class Ascidiacea; order Aplousobranchia; family Polyclinidae; genus Aplidium; species Aplidium turbinatum. The sequence goes on along the minus strand of NC_137481.1, from coordinate 20,987,988 downwards.
CTTCTTTGCCTTCCCGTCCTCTTAGTTAATCTAAATCTTCAACTACCGGAGATCAGGTCAGATACGATGAAAAACTACTAAACCAAATCTTTCTTTCAGACTTATCGCTATATCCGATGTGTCCGCTGATCCAGGCGGCTCCTTGGAGTTTATGACCGACTGCACCAGTATAGACGCACCTTTTGATGTCTACGATGCGACTGCAATGGAGACTAACCATGGGTATGTGCAAAATTTTGAAACAATGCAGACAGCAAAATCTGTCATTTTTGCAGTGATTCAACGTCTGCAGACGTTAAATCAACCTAAAAATGGCAGATTTTGCTGTATGGCTAATACCGAGCGACTGATTGTTGCATGCATTGATGGCAGAGCGTTGTTTGTAATCGCAGCGAGTCTAAGTGTAAAGAATTTGCTTCTTTATGGCAAAGTATATAAGAACAAGCAAATGTTGTTTTTTTATGTTTAAAATTATAAAAAGCATGTATCGTTTTCGCAAAATTTGTGCATCTGATTTCACATGAAATTTTTTCGCACGAAATGGTTTCACTCGAAATGGAAAAGCTAAAAATGAAAGTTTAGTTTTTTAGTTATCGTCCAAGTCTAGTGTTATTTCGAAGACAAGCTGTGTGCACTGTGCAATGATAAACTTTGTAGATTAAATTTTTACGTTATTCGTCGCGCCTGATATTTCCCATAATTAATAGCTCGGCAATTGATAACCACCTATCACATCTTCAGATCGCATGCCAGAAGTCGTTCATCAATCGTTGAATATAGTTATTGTAAGCAAATGTGGTTGATGTAGTTTGTCAATTACTTCACAATCTCTCCAATTTTACGTCAGCTAGTGCTTTTAACGGCGAAAAATTCATGTGTACTGTACTCGAAAAAAGTGTATATATATAAATTGATAAATAATAGTTTGCAAATTGTTTAAAATTTATCCTCTGGCCTGTATTTTACGCACCCAGATTGTTTGTAAATAACGATAAGTCGATAATTTTATTTATTTTTAAATTGTCGCTCGAAATGCTTGACACCTTCTCGCAATCACGTACAAGTTAAGCATCTCGTACGAACGATTCTGTTGGTAATAACTTTGACGTTAACTTGGGTTCCTCATCAGCCAGTTGGCATCAAAATCGGAACTTTCTTAATTTTACCGAAGAGAACAGTTCGTTGCAATAATACTCTTGCCTTTTAACATGCAGCTGGATGAAAACAAATTTCCATACATACGAAAGTTTGCAAAGAAATTGTTGAGCTTATTCGGCTCGACATATTTGTGTGAGCAGACTTTCTCCGTTATAAACTTGAACAAGAACCGCTTGAGATCAAAGCTGAGGGACTTCCATCTACGTGATATTTTACACTGGTCTATCACTAACCTCGGTCGAGACTCGACCTGGTTATTAAAATTAAGACGTCAGTTTCATCCTTCACATTAACAAAGCTGTGTGTTTGCAATGTTACTGGATGTGTTAATTTCTGATGGAAAAGCAGATAACTTATACAGCCTAACCAGGGGCGTAGCCAGCAAAAAATTGAGGAGGGAGGGACAAATAAATATTATTGCACATGTTAATGAGCCCGTCAACGAGTTGGCGAAAGCGAATCACCCACAGGGGGCCTAGGGACCTCTTCCAGGAAATTTTGAAAATATACCTTAAAATTGCGCGTTTGAAGACCACTTTCAGCTTAAATCATTAGTAAAACTCGGTCAAATGATGCTGTAACAGAAAGTGAAATGTTTATAGAAAATATTTCAGGGGACAATCCCCCCCCCCCCCTGACTACGCTCCTAGCCTAACTTATCGTATCCCGTGATATGCATACAACAAATTACTTTAACCTGCATATTGTTTTGTTGTATAAAGATGACATTAATTTTGCTATGATATATACAATATACATCTAACAATATTGCCCCTTACTAACAATATTAATAACAATAATAACAATAACAATATTGCTATGTATACATCTTTCTTTATGCAAAATAAGGTTGCCAGACCCTGTTGTTGGCCCAGGGGCACTTCCGCGTTATCAAATCTGGCCAGCCTGGGAAAAAGTTTGGACACCCCTGCTCTATGGGACGGAAACTTCAACTTTATTTGAAATAATCCTAAATTCAAAACGTTTGCAATAAGTTACCTGGTGTTTGCTTACCTTATGGTAGAATACTTTTTGATGTGATTTCGTCACTTTGAAGCGTGAAAGGCGCCGGTATCCTCGTCTGTTCCGTGGACAACCTGCCTGCCCAGCTGCCAAGAGAAGCAACGCAATTTTTCGGTGATCAGCTGTTGCCTCACATAAAGGACATTGTAAGTCGTGTGAACATGAACTATATAATTTTTATTTGAACCAATATTTAACAGTACGATGACTGGTTATTCTAAACTACTCGAATTTTATAATTATCTTTGTATCAATTTCGGATAACGGACACTCCATAATGGCTTTTGTTTTTGTGGAAAGCTCAAACTTGTGAATTTTTCAGACGCAATGTGATTCTTCAGCTTCATTTGAAGAGATCAGTTCGACAGTATCTCCAGTGGTGAAAAACGTGAGTTTGAGAAAACTAAAAGATAACTCGATTTGTTTGTGACAGCAAATGCTTGTTACAATACAACATGATTTTCTAATTGGGTATCAGCTGAAAAAAGACGTATTTCTGCCATAAAAACGTAACCAGTCTCGTTCAAAAGTAGCTTTCAGTTGTTTTGCTGAGATGCTATTGATATTGGTAAACAAAATGTCCGTATGACGTCCTTATTGTGTGCCAGGCTATCATCACATCAGGTGGAGAATTGACGCCCAACTTTCGTTACATTGAACAGATGCGCAGGAAACGGTAAGTTGACGTTTTCTTTTGATATTGGGTAGGTTTCAAGCAATAGCTGTTAAAATTCGCAATTGTTTAAAGTCGTTAACCTTTATACTTCAATAATCGACACCTGCCGTGTGCATTATCACGCGAATGAGGCTGAAAAGTTTATAATAATTGCTTTTATTTCTTTTTATTTAAGCGGATTTTACAATAAACCGATATGCGTTTAACCGAAGTCTATTATCAAAAGATGATTGATGGTTTGAGATTATTTTTATGCGATAAAACAAATTATGCGTTATGCAAATAACCGATTTTGTCCGTCAAACTTTAAAATACGTTCTCGAGTGTAAATAAGTTTTGCGGTATCAAAGGGGCGCTGCAAGGGCCCAAACTTCATGTTGCATATATGATACAATGGGCCTTATGGGGTTAAAATACGTTCTCGAACGTGCTGTATAAAACAGGGTCTGCTGCTATTCGGTGAGTCCGATTCGGTGAGAGCCTTTTTCGGTGAGAGCCCTATTCGGTGATTTTTTTGAATTTTTTTTTGAAAATTATCGGGTATTGTAGCCTAATTATCATTGCCGCTTTTACATCGTTTTAACGTCGCTAAACGTTGAAATAAGACCTTAACCCCTACCCTAACCTTAACCTCTACCCCCTACCCCTAACCCTATAACGGCAATGATAATTAGGCTACGGTACCCAATAATTAAAAAAAAAAATCACCGAATAGGGCTCTCACCGAATAGGGAACTCGCCGAAACGGACCATTCCGTATAAAACAAGACAATCCAAAAACCAGTTAAATTGTAAAAAAAATGTTGTAAGCAACACCTGCGTAACTGTTTTTGTTTGATCGCAGTGCAAGCTGCGCACTGTAAATGTTATTTTGATGAGTGCAGTGTTCAGTAAATTGTCGCAAGATATTACAATCGATATAAATCAACATCGACTCTTACTTTTCGTCAAATAGACACTTTTCTTCAAGAAGATTTTTCATATTGTGTTCGCAGAGCGCAAGAGGGCGCTATGTCACAAACTTCTTCAGAAAATCACAAGGTTCTGGTCCTTGGAGCAGGATTTGTGTCGTATCCCGTCATCGATTACATGACGAAACACAACGACACTGCTGTGTCTGTAGGTGGGTGTGGACGAAGAAGAAGTTCTGACTCGGTGATATTGTACCCAGACAGCAAAATTCGTCATTTTTACATTGTTTCAACGTCTCCAGAGGTGGTCGACGTCTCTAGAAGTTGAATTAATGTAAAAATAACGGATTTTGCTGTTTGGGTAGTGAGTGTAAAATTGCTATCATTGTTGCTGTAAAAGCTTGTCCGACCTGTCGATTCATTCAATGAACCACAGGCCTGTGTGAACAAAGTTAGGGCATGATCAAACGTCAAAGGTTCAAATCTTGTCGTGTGCATTTCATTGCAAAGCAGCAGCCAACTTCAAACTTCTCCATCGAGCGATTGTGTAATATTAATGTGTTTGTGCTTTATATAGCGCTGTATCCATCGCAGATATATGTTGCTCCTCGGCGCTTTACAAAGCAGACAATGAGCCGCATAGAGTTACAGCCGGGTACATTATTATCCTAAATATATTTCATGCTGAATGCCAAGCAGAAACAAGATTAAGCTCAACTTTTAAAAAAAGTCTTTGGTATGACCCGACAAGGCATCGAACCCATGTCTCCCGGATTCCAAGGCGGACCCACTAACCACTTCAAGAGATGAAGCAGTTTACGTTTTTGTTTACCTCTTTTCCTTTAGAAAAGGTTGTTAAACAAGTTACTGTTTTAACCATACATAAGATATCATACCATTACATTCATAAGGTTTATTTGTCTTATAACAAACTGAAAGATCTTGCTAAGGAAGGTTTCGATTACATTTCAGTGACAGCTGTGAGTGAAGAAGCTGAGAAGCTCACCGGGAAGTACAAACACACAAGTCCAATCGTGCTCGATGTTATCCGTGAAGTTGACCGTTTGGAGGAGCTCGTCAAAGGTCATGACCTCGTTGTCAGGTGCATCTCATTTTTAACGCATGTCAACGTCAAAATAATGTTGTTGCAAAAACCATAGTTCTGTTTCTTGTGTTGGAGGATTCAAAAACTATTCATATGTCTCCAAATCTTTTTGTGGCTTTCGTTTCAGGTGCTGATGTGTTTAGAAAAAACAAAAAAAAAATTTACATCAGATAGTCCAACTTTAAAACATTTAACAATTCCCAATCAACACTTAAATAATGTATCAATTTGCCCGAGTCCAGTCTTCTTATTGTTTTTTTTTTCACAAAATGTTGTGCAACACAGCAGGTGTAGTATTTCCTTTGAATTTTTTTCACGTCATTTGGCAGTTGTGTGATATCAGCGGATGTTTCTTGTTTAGTCTTTTGCCGTATACTCTTCATCCTGACGTCACAAAACTTTGCATCGCAAACAAGAAAAATCTGGTCACAGCCAGTTACGTTTCCCCGGCTATGAGGGAGTTTCATCACAGGTGAGTGGAACAAGTGAAAACCTTCAAGAATGATGTGGCACTCACTTCAGAATGCAATCAGTACGTTTCTGGCAATTAAAAAAAAAACTAAAAAAACCTCGACTCCATCCTTTCAGCTATGCTAGTATAATTAACCGATGAGTAATGCAATGCAGTCGTATGATTGATTTATCCGAAGTATTCATTTCTAAAATAGATAATACCCTTGAAATTAATAACTGTAGATTAGTGGGTGTATGTTTAATTGTTTATCTCTGCCAAAGCAGCCAAAGACAATCAGCAATCAAACGTTACAATATCTGTTTCAAGATCTCAAAACTGTTGTCTCGATATCCGAACGCAACCGTTATATTTTAAGTTTAAAGCTTGGATAACTTTACATTTAAACATGACTTAATTCTTTCATAACATTTGTGAAGCAATAAAAACGTTCTTCAGCGCATTAGATGCTGGCATAACGGTGATGATGGAATGTGGTGTGGACCCGGGCATTGACCACATGTTGGCTATGGAGTGCTTCCAAGATATACGCGACAGGAATGGAGAGGTATCTTCTTTCTGTCACTAATCCTTGATTTAGTTTTTAAGCAAAGCTTGAAGTGATTTTCCATTCAAATTTCAATGTCTCCTTTAAAAAATAACGTTAATCTTTTATTAGAATCAGTCGTGAACACTCGTGAACACTCGAGGCGCTCATGCTGCGTTGCTTCCAGAAAGAATGTATTAAAGTTTTGTTTGGCTTCTTACGTTGATTTCGTGTATTTTTATTGCGATTACAAGACGTTTTCGACGTAACGTAGTGAGTCTAAACAAGGAAAGGTAACATTCGACTTTGCATCGATTAAATTCGTACTGACTTTCAGATCAAATCTTTCATATCCTGGTGCGGGGGGTTGCCGGCGCCGGAAGCTGCAAACAATCCTCTTCGTTATAAATTCAGGTAATGTTAGAAAAATTTGAAGCACTTGTTATGCTTTTTAAACGATTGAGGCAATGATAGGCGCTGGTTCGACTCTCGGGGTGTGCGCTTGAGCAACGCATTTCAGAACTGCTCTCTATTCAGCGGCACCTAATAAATGGAATAATTTCCCGGTAACAACACTTCAACAATCGGAAAACTTCACTTTGTCAATCTCGGTAGCCCTCCCTGCGTCAAGAGCCTTTACAAGTATGCGAAACTACCAGGAATAACCAATCAAGACTTTCTCAGTCCGAGGATGTTATAGTCGTCATTTTATTTACGTTGAATATATGTAACTCGTGACCAGCGTCACTACATAATCACAGTTCAGCGTTTTCTGGTACAGACGTTGGAATTGATTACTACCGCATTGCGCGTGTAATCAATTGAGCGTTCTGTACCACGTTCCTTAGTTGATTGTTTCGCGTTTCTTTCTTACTATATATTGCGTTGCTTTTATACACTGAATCAGTAAGTAACTAGCCAGCTCAGTGGCCGAGTGGTTTCGCCTTCGGCTCTGGTGCTGGTAGATCTGAGATCGATTCCAGGTCGGGTCAAACCGAAGACTTTAAAAACGGTACCGATTGTGTTCTATCCTGCATAGCGCAGTGAGAATAAGTCGGGTAATAATGTGATAACATCGTAAACCTGATATAAATTAAAAATGAGCCCTGTCGCTAAAAGACCTTAGCTGTTGTAGAGCGACAATAAATAAAATCATAACATTAGTAAGTAACAAGAGGTAAATGGTTTTCTCACTTGGTTGGCTATCGCTACAATTATTATTGTTTATTTTATATTAAACGTCTGGAAATACCACAGAGGATAAAGATTCAAAACCAACCAACCATAAAGCTGGTGATAGACATAAAATGTGTTTGGAAAAAAATCTTTACAGAGCAACTTCCCAACCCACAGAATCTGTCCTTTTTGCGATGCTTAGATGTCTGCTTACTTTATGCAGTCTTGAAAAATCTTATACCAATGTGTTTTATTTTTTGTTTCCAGCTGGAGCCCAATGGGAGTATTAATGGTAACCCTTGCCCCTTCCAAATATTTATTAAATGGCGAAGTTGTTGAACATCCAGCAGGGGGTGCAAATTACAGAGAGGGGCTTCTCCCAATTAATTTCATGCCGGGTTTCAACATGGAGGGAGTACCCAACAGGGATTCGTCAGTATACAAGGAAGACTATGGCTTGGACAAGGCTCACAGCATATTGCGCGGTACCCTGCGCTACAAGGTAAAGTGCCACCTACTTGACTACTTTTATATAATGCAATAAAATGTCATGCGTGCGTAACACAAACGAAAATGTAAGAAAAATTTATCTTGTTTATGACGTTATGGCTCGTGTGGCATTTTGTTTTGTGTGCAATCAACGCTAGCGCTCTTTTTTTACGTACAAACATTTTCCAAAGTCGCAATAGTACAATACATGTATTCAAAAAATGTCATCTTAACGAAAATTAATATTTAGACTTTAGAGGATAGACATTTGGTAGTAATATTTACAGCATAAATCAAGCTTCGGTTCTACTTTTTTTGTGACCATCTTTCATTTCAAACAATTCGTTTCACAGGGATATGCTGACGTCATTATTGGCCTTCAAAATCTGGGTCTGGTCGATCAAGAACCTAGCTCCTTGCTCAGTAATGATGCTACTAGCTTCACATGGGTGAGTGTGCTAAATATCTGTCAAACAACTGCACTTCGTCAACAAAGGGAATATAGTATATAACGCTTAAAAATATCGAAAATACCTCTAGAATGCATTATCATATAAAGTATCTTAGTTTTAATTCCCTCTTGTTTGACAGAGACAATACATTTCAAAGCTTCTCGGAGCCGAAGAAAACGTCTCCGATCAAGAATTGAAATCTTTAGTCTACGAAGCAGTTGGCCGAAGCGAAAGCAGATTACAAGCCGTTGAGGGGTAATTTTTAAGTTAAATGTTAGTGTGCTTGAAGCTACGAAATTGCCAATTGCTTTTACTTAGTGTCGTTGCAACCGTAGGGAGGTGCAGCGGGTATATTATTATCCTAAATATATTTCATTTGCTGAATGTTAAGCAGAAACAAGATTCAGCACAACTTTTTAAAAAGTCTTTGGTATGACCCGACAAGGCATCGAACCCATGTCTACCGATTCAAAGGCGGACACCCTAAATAACCACTGGTAGCGCCTAGTTTTCCCAATTTCCCTTCAAACACTTTCTTACACAATATCGGTGTGGGTGAAGTTACTTGTAAACAAACGCCATGGAAGAGATTCCAATTCTAGACACTGACGAATGTCTTCTGTGTTTTCAGATTGGGATTGCTGAGCGACGTGCCTGTCAACAAGGCTGCTGGAAACCCAATGTCATCGCTAGCTCATCATTTATCATCACAACTGGCCTATGGTAAGTTGCCGCAAGGGTTTAGGACAATATGTGCTGATCTAGGATCATTGACAACATATTTTATCAATATAGGAAATGAAACCAGCAACAGATTCACAAGTTCTATGTTAGCAAAAGATTGCTTTGTAGTGTGGGTGAATTACGTTGCAGAATGTACGAGCAATCGTCAACGCAATGTTACTCTTGTGTGTTGTGGAAGTATACTCTTTTCTTGATCCGAAAATTGAGCTGGTGAACAAACTCCTTCACACGAAACCAAACACTCGGACACCGGGAATAGTCTTTATCGGTTCTTTAAGTAATATTCGCCAACATACTTCATACATTCCTGAATGCTTTGCGGTGAAGAGAATGAGCCACAAAGACCAAATTGTTACAATTGAGCTGATACTATCATCCCAATGCTTGTATTTTCAATTGAATGTTTGTTTTCAATGTGCTGTTGTCAATTCTCGTTTTATCGACTTCAAGAAAATCGGTAACGGGCTGTTCTAGTACGACACGACGTTATCTTCCTTGTTTTTCTTCATCTCCGATACGCATTCAAATGTGACGCTTAACGTCAATCTATAACTGATGTTGACGTTCAACGTCAATTTACGTCACACAATATGATGGTTCTAACACTCCCTACCGAAAACGATGCATGTTATTGTAACACCCGCCTTGTTAATTGTTCTTGTGGCCTCCAGAAAGCGACGAGAGGGACATGGTCGTGATGCGGCATGAGATCGAAGCCGAGTTTGAGGGCGGACGCACAGAGAAGCACAGCGTCGACTTGGTAGAGTATGGCGACCCGGAAAAGTACACCGCCATGGCTAAGACCGTGGGCTACCCCTGCGCCATCGCGGCTAGGATGCTTCTGCTTGGTGAGTGATCACGTGACCGCGGTATCATCATGAAATGTGCTGTTAATCGATTGTCTGGTAAACGTTTTCAGGAAATAAGATCATTTTCATCTGCTCTCAAAAACTGACTTGATCTTATCATGTTTGTTTTGACACATTTTGTATTGACACGCCTGATGATCACGTGATGCTTGTTTGACAATGAATTACGTTTGCTTCAGGTAAGATTCAAGACAAAGGCATAGTGACGCCCCTCAAGCAGTCTATATACCAACCATTGCTTAAAGAACTTCGGCGACTTGGGATCCGTTCAAAGACCAGGGTTGTACGTTAGATGTCTTTGGGTCGACTGGCACGCTTTTTTGAATCAAGCTGTGGTGCATAGGTTTCTCTTTTGTCTGGATTCTGTTATTTTGAACACACAGTCGTATCACTGAAATAATGTTAATTAGTAGAGATAATGATATAATATCCCAGCAAAATGTTGTGCATGCTGGCAGACTATACTACATTAGTGTATTTGCCTATTTAAGAATTTTGAATATGTTCAAGTTTTACAAATTTTTGTTTTCATAAATCTAGTAGAGCACTTTTATCTATTAGAAGTTGTTTTTTTGCGTCTTGCCCCGAATTGTCTCCCTGTTTGCATTTATGCGTTTATGAAACGAGTCAGCACGATATCGCTGAACGAAACTAAGGTGAAGATCTTTATATTTTTATCATATTTTTCTTGCAAGGCTGTGCTGTTTTAATTTCATTTCTGCCTGGAACAATCGCATTGATAGGAAGTGGTTTCTGTTTTCTTTGCATTGAATATGATGCGTTTACCTATGTTATGTTTGCTGTGACCAGCTTTGTGTTATCCTTATTGCTCTTTCTGAATGTACACACCTCTTCATTTTCATTGCATAACTTACACCGGTTATAGGCGAATTCTTCGTAAACAATTCTTCGTAAAGCAATTCTTCGTAAGCAATTCTTCGTAAAACAATTGTTCGTAAACAGTTGTTGGTGAAATGAAATCCGTAAAAGAATTTTTCGTAAAGCATTTCTTCGTATACATCAAATCTCCATTGCATGCACGAATAAATGCTTTGGGAAGAATTGTTTTACAAAGAATTAAGTTTACGAAGAATTGTTTTACGAAAAATTGCTTACGAAGAATTGCTTTACGAAGAACTGTTTACGAAGAAAACGTCGGACACCACTTACACCAGCGAAGCTTTGCACCTTGTATTACACACCGACCGAATAGTGCTTGTAGTTTTCTTTGTTTTACATCATTGAAGTCTGTCGCTTATCTCTTATTGCAATTTGATTTTATAGATAAATTTATCAAGGTAGTTTGTTTTGAAATAAACTTTACATTGTGAAATGGAGTCTACAGTCTACATAGAATATTAGTTCAACTCGAAATGCTAAACAGGGTTCTCCAATAAGGTGATTCATTTTTTCACGATTTTTGAAATTAAAAATGCTTGGGGTCTAATCAGATCGGATTTTGATCACATGCAGCCGATCCAAAACATTTTTTTCTCGGACGACTATTAAAGGGTGCGCACTGCGTAGCCCTCCTCTAAAGTTTGAAAAATTGAAGCGTAGGAAAATTTGCAGGAAGTATGCGATATCTCGGTAACGGATGGAGATAGGAAGACGTTTGAGGTGTCAACTTGCGGAATGACCAACTTCCTATCTGCGCTTAAATACATTTTACTACTATCTGCAACGAAAAAAAGTTAATTGCAAAAGATGAAAATGATTATCAGGCCCAGAAATAACTTTAGCTGTAAAGTTCTTAAATGTGTTTGGCGATGCAGTTGCATACACCCGCACAACGGCAAAGGTCTCAATTTCAATTGTAGTAGGAACAGTGCTATTTGTTTCCAGCTCCGTATTTTCCTCAGATTCTGAAGTAAAAGCCTCAGAAACATTGCCATCTGACTGCAATGGCATTTCGATATCACTCTCAGAGCTCGATAGAGTGTGGGATTTTAAATGTAGGCATTTTCTATAAAGCAGCATGATAATTTCAATAGTTGGACCTATGCACCAGAAGTAATTCCTTCTCGGCCATTTTTTTAATTTAAATCTGTCAAGTCCGATTTGAATAACCTAGTCAATTTTGTAAAGTATGTTCATGCCACGAACTTCATGGTAAACATAATCACCTAACTAACGTTTCTTGCAACGTAACCACGATGAGATAAGACACACTGAAGAAGAGTGCAAATAGTTACTTTTAGCCTCACATTTTACATCTGCTGCGCCAGCTGCCAAATCTCGAAACTTCGTATTTCCAGTCTTGAGAAAAAATCGACTCCAAAAACATAATCACATCTTTAAAAGAATTTGAAGGGGTGGAAATATAGCGCTGGTGCATTGGGCCCACATCTCCTACTTTGGATAGATTTTCACCACATGCACCAATAATCGCATTAAAGACAGCTTCACTATTAGCAGAAATTTCCTTGAGAAAATGTTTCTTCTTTACTCCGATAACTCTTTCCATAGTTTTGTTCTTTGGTCGATCATGCATCTGAACAAAAAGCACATCACGATCCTTATCATTCACACTTCCACCATCGTAGTGGAGCTGCAAAAAATCGAAAGCAGAGATGTCATCATCACATTTTTCCTCCCCTGTAATCTTGCATTGTTAGGTCATGATACGGTATCATTAACAAAACCTGTTCGTTAAAAATGTTGTCATTGCAGTTACTAGAAGTTTTTTTCTTCTGTGAAACTGGGAACAAAACATCAAAAATATGAAGAAAAAAACATTTTTTTTCAATTCACTTTTTTCTGTTGCAGATAGCGTAGGAAAATGTATAAAGTGCAGATAGGAAGTTGGCCATTCCTTACAAGTTGACACCTTACACGTCTTCTTATCTTCTCCCGTTACCGAGATATCGCATAGGCCTACATCCTGCAAATTTTCCCACGTTTCAATTTTTCAAACGTTGGGGGGACTGCGCACCCTCTAGAAATCGTCCGAGCGAAAAAATGTTTTGGATTTGCTGTATGTGACCAAACTCTGATCTGATTAGTTTTCAAGCATTTTCGATTTCAAAAATCGTGAAAAAATGAGATATCTTCATCTGTAGGGGAAGGTCGGGTTAGTTGAGCCACTTTTTGCATTTTTGCAATTTTTTTTATATGAGTTGCTTTCATTTCTTCATTCACAGTGCTTTACATCCTAAGTATATTAAACAATATCTGTAGGAAGTATAAGCCTTATCGAACGGCGACAACCGGGTCCACAGGTGTTTAAAAACTAATTGTCAAATGGCTCAACTAACACCATGGTGAGGGTTAGTTGATCCGCATTTATTATTTTTGAAAACACAAATTTAATTATGTTTCTTTGCTAAGCCTTAGTTGGTATTTAAAGTAATAATATCAATATATGAAAACAGGTTAACAATTGTTCCAAGAGTCGCTCGTAACTCAATATACACATCAAATAATGAAGTTATTGCTACGGCATCCAAATAACACCATTTCATTAAAGCAGTGGTTCTTAACCAGGGTTCGATTGAACCCCTGGGGTTCGACGAAGCTGTTTCAGGGGTTCGGCGCAAACGTCCTCTGAAACATTATCACACGGTCTACTGAATGGTATATCAGCAAATATTTTTAGAAAATATTCTCTAGCTGAAACTTGATTGCGGCTTACATGATCGTCGTCGTCGTCGTGTGAGCCTCTGGGGCCGAGGGTCTATCCTTTTACCATCCCAGATTCACGATGTTTCCGGACTACACTGAAAGGCTACTAGAGAGCAGCCAGTCTTTGGTTTCATCATCCATGACACGCAGACCTTCCACTCCGTTAGGTGACTTGAAGATGGAACAGTCATTGATAATGTGGGCTGCGGTCTGTTCCTCGGCACCACATTCACAGGAGGAGGAAGTGGCCATTCCACATTGGTGCATGGTTAAGCGCAGGCGCGGATTTATGGGGGGGCCTAAGGGGCCCGCCCCCCCCCGAAATTTTGTGAGAAATTGTTGAATGGTTTGATATGCTTCTAAGCAGCTGATATTAGTCCCACAGCGGACTTACAACCCCCCCTTTGGCACGCGTGTGACGTCACGATATTGAGAATGATGCTTTCAGTCTCCATGTCTCTAAAACAAAGTTTGCCTAGTTTTAAGCGAAACTGCATTAAAAGAGCGAGTTTTGCCAATACCAAACATTCAAACATCTCAGCCAGGAATTAGCAACAAGAAAACATAGAGACTTAGCTTTATTACCGAAAAAGTGCCGAAGAAAACATGATCTTATAGCCTAGTAGGGTCAAAATAGGAAATATATGGGCTAACCCGAAAAAAATTGCAAGAAAACGTTTTATTGGTTTTTCCTTTCCCTTAACCTCAATAGAACAACATATGAAAAGTTTTCCAAGATTTGAGCATCACAAAGTCTGAAATATGACGTCACAAAAAGTGGCCTATTGCAGGTAAAAAAATCTCTCTAGACTGCCAATTGTAAACCAACATAGCTGTTTATCCATAATTTGTTGACAATGAATTCATAGAATAAGTGTCTAGTGTTGTTATTTTTCCATTATAATAGAATACAGATAAATTTTGCTTGTGTTACAACTAATATTATGACGTCATTATTATGTCATGATGCCTGTAAGAGATAGCCGCCTCTCAGCAAGCAGTTTCACTGAGCGATTGTTACTAGGGTGGACCGAAAATTTTTTTTTTAAAAGAAAGCAAAAAATCCACCTCCAAAAACCTGGCAAATGGCCTAAAACTGGTTTGGGGGTGTTGCCCGCTAAACTGGCCGAGCCCGGGGCCGATAAAGGTCACGGAAAGGTCAAATTTCATAAAACTGCCGTAACTTTTGAACCAATTATGATGGAAAGGTGAAACTGGTCTTAAAAGATGCAGAAGGGCCAAGTTTCTATCTGTTGTAAGAGAAAAGTCTTATCTATCTTCTTTAGAAATAGAAATATTTCCAAAAAATTGCTTTTTAGAGGTCTGAGGCACTAAAATATGGAACAAAACTTGTAATTTAGTGAAGTTGAACAAGACAGGTAGCTACACTGTACAAATGTGAAATTATATAATGCTATAGAAGATTAGCTATTAGGAATGATGAACACAATGTACAGTAGGTGTAAACATCCAGGTCAATCATCTGTTCTCTTCCTAGTTCCTACCAGTGATCGATATGTACCCCGGCGACAAAACATGTATTCTAACCACACTTGACTTCATCTGTAAGCTCGCAACAAGGCACAACATTCCACTTGTTATAACTGTTGATCAGCCATTGTTTTGGAAGGCTTCTGAAATTGTTAATGAAGTTGAAGACTCAAGTCCACTAAAAGATATTGTCTTGTTACTTGGTAGTTTCCATGCACTCATGAATCTGTTGGGTGCCATCGGGACATTGATGGAGGGAAGTGGACTGAAGGAAGTCCTAGAAACAATCTATGGCGAGAATGCTGTGGTACACATGATGAAGGGAAAGGCTGTGCAGCGTGCGCTTTAAGGACATCTCCTAGTAGTAGACCAGTGTCTCATCAACCAAATTGTTTCAGAGTTCATTGAATGTGACCCAGAGTTTGAGATTTACTTGCTTGAACTTGAGCAATTATACAGTCGCCACATTATCCAGATCAGCGTGCATGGATATGCTTGCTTGTTCAGTTGCCGCAAAGAAATGCGAGTTGTCTGAAACTTCGAAAACTAGCAAGCTTTGGTTGAACTATCAGCGGATGTTGGGAATTGTCCGAGAAGTTATTGAGGCCGATCGCACTAGATCATGAGAAATGCATCTCCATGCCGGATCCGACTGTCTGCCAATATTTGCTGCGGCGGGTCACCCAAATTATCTGAAGTCAGCTTACCTATATCTCCATACGATTACTGTCTTAGAGATTGAACACCTTGATGTGTTTCAGATGTTCATACAAGGATACCATGTCATTCGGCGAAATAACAAATTGTGGGCTGGACTAGGTTGCAACTTGGTGATCGAACAAACGCTAATGAGATCACTGAAAAGTACTGGGGAGCTTAGGCTACACGAGGCAATGGAATGACGGAACATCAGCGGACCATCTGGACGATGTCGTCTCCTGTATCATCTGCCTACAATTGTGCTATGCAAGAGTTTTGTGATATGAGGTATACAAGCAGTGAACAGCCAAAGAGGAAACTTCAGCAAGAATTTCAAGGGACAAAGTAGATCGGACTAAGCTGGCTACTACACTCGAACTCTATAGCCTATTTAAAGATGAGATCACACTGCGCAATATCCGTACTGGAATGAACGCTGGCGCTGACGTGAATGTACACAACCTTTTTGCTGTTGATATGGAAACTGTTGCCAAAATGGATGGCCAGTTGATATTTTCGTATTCACATAGACGGAACACAAAAGTGAAAACATTGGCATCAGCGAAAGCAGTCAAGGTTGCGGATGAGCGAATGATAGATCCATCACTCCTGTTTCAAAGGTTTATGGTTGTCTTGCAGTCTGGAGACCTAAGCTTGGATGAAGTGATGCAGTACGAACTCTGCCCATATGATATTAAACATGATATGATTGAAAAACATGATATTATCCTTTTGCTATGCCACCGGACAGCACCATTTTACAGGAATATTTATACCCATATTTTTGTTGAAAATGCTCTCAGAATGCACCAAATTCAAAGTAATTTTTCAAAATTTTCTGGGGAGGCCCCCAGACCCCCCGCTGCTGGGTGTTGCCTTTGGCGAACACGCCGTCCGGCTTCGCCGCCGGCCGACAAAACCCCCCAAATTCCTGGCTACGCCACTGATTGTTCATATCTGTTTAATCTTTTTCTTACTTTTTAATTCATTTTCAATTTTTCTGACCCCCCCCAAAACAAAATCTTAGATCCGCGCCTGGTTGAGCGGAAAAGCCCGGCGCCCGTACGAAGACGGTTGAGGCGCACCCATGCCTGTCTAGGTAGTGCTATGCCGATGGGGCGTGTGTCGGCGTCGGGGATGAACGAATGGAGTCTGGTGGCGGTTGACTTAACTCCATTTATGGTCCGCCCAAGCAGCCGCAGAGATGTCTTGTACATCAGCTTCGTTGATAAGAAGTTGAGCGGCTGGCACGAATGGGTATCTTGATTTCAGTCGACGGGAGTGCTCGTTTGGGAGAGCAGAGATCTTGTGGTGGAGAAGGTGGTTAGGCTCCAGTGCCCGTCGACCGAGGGACAGAGTGGCATCTTCGCGACGAAGCTCAGCGGGTTGGATGCCAGCGAGAATGGGGAGATTGTCCAATGGTGTGGGACGCAGGCATCCGGTCACTGTGCACAAGGCGCTGTTTATGGCAGTGTCGATGTTGTAGCAGTGAGTACTGCGGCACCAAACAGGTGCACAGTACTCTGCTGAAGAGTAGACAAGGGCTAAGGCTGCTATACGCAAAGTGTCAGCCCTCGCCCCCCAGCTAGAGCCTGCCAGGCGCTTGAGTAGCGCAGCGCGGGATGTGAGTTTCTTGCGCAGTGACACCAAATGGTGGCGGTATGTGAGCGATCTGTCCAGTGTTACCCCAAGATATCTTGGTTCGGGGTAGAAGGACAGAGATTTTCCGCTGTTCTAGACGTGTAGCTCACGATCAGCTTCCCTATTGTGGAGGTGGAAAGCTGCTGCCACAGTTTTGGTTTCGCTGAGTTTCAGTCGCCAGTTCTGGAGATAAGCTGAGAGAGTTTTCATGTCCTGGCTCAAGGTGTCTTCTAGATTTTCCCACGACTTTGTGTACATGATGATGAATGTAAATAAACATTTGTGCGTTTGACGCGTGATTTTAGTAATTTTTTAGTTTTCTTAGTAAATTTCCTTTGTTTAAAGGGAATTTAGTTCTCTTTTCAATTTTCTTCAACTACAGCAGATATAAATATTAAACAGACCATACTTGGATTGGATGACATTATCGAGCTTTAAAAAAGCCAGATGCAAAAAGGAAACTTCAACACAACAAATCTTCAAATCTTTTGGTGTCAACAAATGGAAAGCAGATGGAAAGTTATCTTCTTTTTACAAAAGTTGCCCTTGAAGTTCTCATGCCATTCGTAACCACTTATTTATGCGAGCATGCGTTTTCTATTCTGGTGGATGAGCAAAAAAAAAGGAAACTGGCTTGCATCAACGCGCTTGCATGCGAAAATTACATGAGAATTGCTGTTTCCGAGATAAGGCTCGAATCTCACTATCGGTGACAGAAAAACAACAACAGAAGTCTCATTGACACAGTAATGTATTACTATTAAATGTGGTAAATTTTTGTTTTTGTGATTCAGCGAAAATTTGGGGTTCAACGAAAGCTTGTAGATTAGCGTGAGGGTTCGGCAGGTTAGTAAAGTTTAAGAACCACTGCATTAAAGCTTGACCAAGTTTATGTGCCTTTGTTGAATTTTATGTAGTTCAAAGAGATTTATTGGACCATAAACAGACTTATCCAACGGCTGCAATCTATGTAAAGTGTGTGGAGTTTTCGTAAGCATTATAACGCCCTTTTTACACTGGCTCAACTAACACCGAAGGCAGTGGCTCAACTAACACCTCAAGTATACCGCCATGAAAATGTTAAAACCACAGCAATACTTCATGGCGCACTATGCCGCTTTTTATTCAGAACGTAGCTTGTTTGGTAAGCTACCAAACAAATTGAATGAAACTGTCTCGGTAACTAAGTATAAAAAAAGGTAATTGGACATACCTATATTTTCAAAATCTACTTTCCAAGGTCAAAACACAACTTTTTAACTTCAGCACCACATATAATATCAATCGTCAACTCAAACCAGACTGGAGACCACGCGATGAGAAACTTTAAGATCACGTGATGATAAAATGTGGTTACCTCACTACATTTAAGAATTAAAAGGGGTGGATCAAATCAACTAACCCAGTGGCTCAACTAACCCGACCTTCCCCTACTTTTTAACCAAATTCTTGAAATCTACCACAAGTCATCGTCAACATCGCAAAGCCATACATATCGTTAACATGAGCAATGGCCATAATTTAACGAGTCTCCTAAAAGTAAGCAGTTGTGAACTGAGCAAATGGCAAGTGACAACTAAGCTAGCCAGGAGCGCCGGAACGATTTTTGAGTGGGGGGGCAAGATTACGAAAAAAGGGCACTTTTGTTTACTAAAAGGCCAATTTTTTTTCAAGTTTTAAGATAAGATATAGCGATAATGCTAATGTATCAGCTCACTATGTATTGAGTAATGATAGCCTACAAGTGTCCGGTATACAAAGAAGGGCATCATGCTATGTTATAATGATGTAACCTACTGTCAAGCCTTAAAGCAGCCTGCGACCATAGCCGCTAAGTAGTGCTTGAATGACCGCCGGTGCTACCTCCTCAATCGGCCAAGTTTGGCCGCCGGTCTCTTCTAGCCAATTATTTAATTTCGCAATAGAATGATCGTGGATTAACTGTCGAAAATATGTAGTATCAAAGAGTGACGCAAAATTAGGTCAGCGCGTCATAATCGCCACTGTTGCATTGTGCGGGAATATTTGTTATTGATGGAATGTATCCATCTGCGATCACCAGCAGTGTAAGTCTTGTTTGTAATTCCTGACGTTTATTTTAACAAAGTCTTAATCCGAAGTGCTAATTTACGTCGGCTGGCAATATTGTCGTTTTTATGTCGATTCGATGTTGTCGGACATTGAATCGTTGTTAAAAAGGAGAACTAGGTTAGTTGACGTCCGAGGGGAAAACATTTTTTGATCTTATTTTGCAAAAATTATGCTTCTTTTAGTAATGTCCTTCACATCATTGAAATATACTTATTTTATTACCTTGCCGTCATCGTCAACACATGTCGAACGTTGTTTTTCGTTGCTAAAAAGCATTCTAGGGAAGTGGCGAACATTTGAGCGAACATTTGAGCCACATTGTTACGAACATTTGAGCCACATTGGAGACACTCGTGCGAGTATCGTTAGAGTTAGATGGTCCCGCAGTACTGGATTACACTCCCGATAAAGCACTTATTGCGTGATGCAACGATTCTATTGTAGGACGTCGCCCAGGCCCAGATTTCAACAAAGCTAAGTGATCATTTTAACATTGTTGCAAGTTTAATTCGATTTACTTGTGCTATCGTTATTTTTATTTTGTATTTTGGCTTCCAAGCACGCAGATTTGGCCGCCGGGAAGGAGCTCCCGGTAGGCCACGATGGCTGCAGGGGCGCCGGAACGATTTTTGACTGGGGGGGCAAGATTACAAAAAAAGGGCACTTTTATTTACTAAAGGGCCAATTTTTTTCAAGTTTTAAGTTAAGATATAGCGATAATGCTAATCCTTCAGCTCACTATGTAGGCTATTGAGTAATGATAGCCTACAAGTGTCCGGTACACAAAGAACGGCACCATGCTATGTTATAATGATGTAACCTACTGTTAAGCTTTAAAGCAGCCGGCGGCCATGGCCGCTAAGTAGTGCTTGAATGACCGCCGGTGCTACTTCCTCAGTCGGCCAAGTTTTGCCGCCGGTCTAGCCAATTATTTAATTTCGCAATAGAATGATCGTGGATTAAATGTCGAAAATATGTAGTATCAAAGAGTGACGCAGAATTAGGTCAGCGCGTCATAATCGCCACTGTTGCATTGTGCGGGAATATTTGTTATTGATGGAATATATCCATCTGAGATCACCAGCGCTGTAAAGGTGCGTCTACACGACGACTGTTTTCTTGCTTAAGCTAGCCAAACTTCTTGTTTCTTTAAGTTAAATCGCAGTTTGTGCCGCTTACTTTTAAGAAAATGGGCGAGTAAGCGAGCCGTCGAGAAAAAATACGCTCCAGAGCGAAAAACTGGGCGCTTAAGTGAGTTCTCTTGCTTAGAAATGTTTTTCCCGCTAAAATCTCAGGTCTCCTCTCAGCTCAGTATCCAGACAGGGCAGGGCGGTATCGTTAAAGGATTTCGTTAAGTTTTGATCCCAACCCATTCTTATTAATGTTGCGGGCTGAACTGGCGGTGACCGTACTCGAAATAGTCCATAGAAAGCACAATATTTTCCAATTTCAAATCCAAAACAGGATCTCAGCAGAAAACCATTGCCATTGTACACTGGGTAATAAAAATAGCGGAGGAATGATCTTGCTGGTTGTTACCAGTCACCCACACTGACACGAAATTCTGTTTCCAACATTTCAACCTCATTGAGGTGTCTGAATGCTTCAATAAGCAGTAAATTGCGGGTTTGCATCCTTCGCTTTTTGCAGCATTTTTTACACAACTTCTAGGAAGCCATGACTGAAAGACTGCAACAACTTCAAATGGTTAAAGAACAGTCAGTTGCTTGGTCTACTCTGCTGCACGAACTGCTATGCTTTGGCGCGAACTTTTTAAAACGTGACGTCATTGGAGATTAGATACTCACGTGACCGCGATTCAAGCGAGCAAAATCTTCGTCGAGGTTGCCAGTGTAGACGAAACGAGCTTAATCACTAGCTTAAGCAAGAATTTCTAAGCAAGAACACTTTCTCGTGTAGACGCACCCACTTTGCTCCTCAAAGGGAGGCCAGATTTGGCCCCCCCCTCATATTTCCTTTAATTATTTGAAGCACAGTAACGCCATGCACTTGGTTTTTCTTGACTTTTCCTAAAATTGCCAGGCGGATCTGATGATATTAAATTTGATGCTAAAAGTTGTGTAGTTTTCTTGTAAATTCAAGATTTTGGTGAATTTTTGCTATTTCTAGCTAACTTCCAGCAAAGCGTGAAATGGATTACATTGCGATGACAAGCCATAAGCTCATAATTGCTTCGTGCATCGATATGCGCGAGCAGAGAGAAGCATCCTCTTGCTTTCTTTTGTTTGGTTTGACCTCAATAATACAAAGCGCGTTATTTCTTATGCTACAAAGAAAAGCCAGTGATCGCAAAGCTGTTAATTAGAAACAATAATAGCAAGCTTTTTTGCGTTATCAGCTCTACAAAGAAGAATAGCAATCTACGATCAAAATAGTAGGCTATGGAGGCCACAAAATATTCAAAACAGTTGTTTCAAGCAGATAATATTCATTGACGAATAAAAAACGTTACAATAAGAAATCTTCTCTTGGATAAAGACACGAAAACCTGGTTTCGAAATAAACGTTCTATGGAAATGCTCTCATTGACAAAACTTGCAATTGAGGAAATGTATCACTGCAAATGCTTTTGGGAGAAGCCGGAGAAATAGCGTTTTTGCAAACAGTAATTGTGAGATACACTCAAAATTATGAGATAGGCTCCATTTACACGTAGCAGCTAACTCGATGGCGTCCCTTCACTGCTTTATGTCGCCTACTTGTTGTTATGTCCTGTATTTTTGTTTCACAGTGCACTGTGTTTTGTTCCAAAGAGCGCAAAATAAAGATGATAATGCCTCATCTACATTACAAAATATTTTGTAATGTAGGCCTACAAACAAAATGTACAATGTACACAATGTACATTACAAAATATTTTGTACTGTAGACGAGGCATAAATTTAGGCGTCACATAAGACAAACAACAAATCAGCTTTCTTCATCATTGATTCAACATCTGAATACGTTGCGCCAATGTATAAGAGGCCGGCTATTGTGAAGACCCGCCATTTATAAATGATCCGATTATACCAAAAGTGGGACAAACTAGTGGATCAAAGAATGAATAAATAATGCTGAGAAAACTAAATCTAAGTGACGAACAAAACCGATGTCTTCATTTATCTTGGAAAAATGCTGCCTAAACTTATCAACAAAAAATACAGTAAATAACGGCAAGGATCCCGAAAGCAGAATTTGCTCGACTTTAGCATGAATTTAGTCAGACATCTACAGTAATAATTCCACACATACAATAACGGGCTCTCAACTGCTGTAAGATACATAATAATCAACCTGGTTCTGGGCGATTTGTGTAACAGTTTAGGGGAAGACACTACTTGAAATGATGCACCACACATAAGATTTTCAATGAAGACTGAGTCTAAAAACCGATGTGGATAGTGCTCCACAATAACTTCAAGTTTAGGACAGAAGAGGCACAAAATATCACGATAAAAATAAAGACCTTGTGGGAAATTTTCGAGAATCATAACACGATGCAAATACCATAAACGCTTAGTTTGCATGCTGCTCTAAGCTGGCCGGCAACCACAAAGGTAGACAATAGCCTACAGGCAGTTTATAATTCGATAACAGCGCAATAAACATTATAAATACGTAAACCGACAATTTTCTTTTACAAACGTTTTACGTCTAATAGTAAATTTTCCCCCAACAATTTTTTGTGAAGCACTTGCAAACCACAGTTTTGTAAAATAATTCATCATTATTATTTTTTACTTCTCGGATATTGTAAAACGTCATCAGCAAAATCACAAAAAAAATTTCATTGCTTCAATGTAGTAGGCCTAAGAATTTTTTATAGAATTGTAGCCATGTTGTTTCAACAAAGAAGCCATTTTTTAGCAATATAAAGTTATAGAAAATAATTTGCAATCATGCAAATGGTTGGAAAGAATCTAGGAAGTCTTCTCACAATCTGGCACAAAATGATTATGTTTATTGTATCTCAGTAAAATGTTTTACGACAAACTTTGAAGCTTCGTTATAATCATTTTTATCTTTGAAGTAAAACGTTATTTTTTTTTGGCCAGAAACATAATCACTGCCTTGCTGACGTTGTCGCTTTTACGCGTATTTTTAGTGCTTCAAACAATAAGGACCCAGTCAGCAATCCAGTCCTTTTACATTGATTCAACATTTGTAAACGTTAAATTTATGTAGATTTGCTGACTGTGGGTTATTTCACATTTCCTTTGTTTACGCATGTTCCTCAATTCGCTGTTGCATTATTTCGACGCTGGCTGACTAAAAATGTATTTTCAAATTGATTGACACAATCTTCAATAAAAAGTGAGCTTCGAACTTAGCTTTGTTGATGTAAATGCTGTATTTTTTGTGGATGTAATTTATGAGTCATGTTTATAAACACCCGTAAGCGAAATGACTTATGATGTGGCCTGCGTGATGCGACTTGACACAAATCCACAATTTCAAAAGCACCTAATTTGAACTTAGAAATTTCAGATTATTTCAACAACTTGTTCAATTGTCTTCTCTCTACTAAAAATATTCATACTACAAACTCAATTGTAGACCTAAAATACACAAACGAAGATGTAAACAGCTATTCAAGCAGGCTAAGGTGTTACTTATGAGAAATTTGGTTCCATACAACTAGAAGCTAGCCATGAGTTTCGGAATGCATTAGTTTAGGATAAAAATGTAAGACAAACGCAGTTTTGTTTTTTTCAAATTCGTGTAACAATATTACTCTGATTGTAACTATTTTAGAATCAGTGAGTAGTTTACAATAAGATTTGCTCGCAAGTCGTAAATTCTAATCAATGCAATGATTCGGCACACCGCACACACACTTCGTGCGTTCGATCGTGCTCTTTGTTATTTAGAAGTTTGCATGAAATCGGATTAGCACGGTTAATTAAAGGCGGCAAGTTAAATCAAAATTGTCGTTTTTGGGTACCTTTGCAAAAATTGAAATATCAAGTTTAACATATAAAATTTTAAAATAATGAGTTTTCAAACTTATAGACAAATGATTTGCTTTCACACCAGTGCAACTTCTGTTGAAATAGCATCAGCGGATAACTCGTAACAGCTGATTGAATTTGATCCAAAAACGGCCCCCCCTTGAGCAGTTAACTTCCAAAAAAACGTTGAAAAGCAAAGGGTTAAGTCTTGTTTGTAATTCCCGACGCTTATTTTAACAAAATCTTAATCCGAAGTGCTAATTTACCTCGGCTGGCAATATTGTCGTTTTTATGTCGATTCGATGTTGTCGGACATTGAATCGTTGTTAAAAAGGAGAACTAGGTTAGTTGACATCCGAGGGGAAAACATTTTTTGATCATAAGTTAGGCCAGAGTTTCCCAAACTGTGGTCCGCGGACCACTGGTGGTCCGCAACGACTGCACAGGTGGTCCGTGGCGATATGATTAGAAATTAGAAAGTCATACATATACGTTGTACAGTACGTACCCTGGTCAAAGATAATTGCCGCAGTTCTTTACAACTTAAATGATTTCGAAAGCTTTTGCTATCCAGTATCGTAAATCTTACTTGTTTAGTTGTTGCACCTTCGTTGCAGTTTAAAAGTTGTTTACGAAAATTTTTCCTATTCAACATTCTCATTTAACTTGTTGGTGTGGGGTGGTATGGGCATTGGGCATGTTTTTGAGAAGGGATGAAGATGATGTTTTGAGAAGAGCGCTGGAGTTGCAAGTGGAGGGTCGTAGAAAACAAGGAGACCCAAGAAAACGTGGAAAAGGCAAGTTGAGGAAGAAAGCAGCAAGGTGGGCTTGACAAGAGAGGACGCGTTAGACAGATTGATGTGGAGGTAGGGTGTGAAGGCGATTGCGGCACTTGGAGGTGAATCCGGCCACCTTCGGTAACGGGGACATCACCGGATTAAAACTGGACTACTTGTAGAACGCGTATTGGAACTGCGAGAGGAGCTTTCAGTTTTCCTGCAAGCGCACAATGCTGATTTGGCTTCACTAGTAGCCGATGAGATTTGGCTTGGGAAACTTGCATAGCCTACATGGCAGGCATTTTTAACCTTCTAAAGTCTAAACCAATTGAACTTGTCACTTCAGGGAAGAGATGCGAACATTTTCCTTACTCAAAACAAAATAACAGCATTCATAAAGTAACTCAACAAATGGAAAACAAGGATAAATGATAATGTTGTGGATATGTTTCCTGTTCTGTGTGACTACATTAGTCTACCAACAAATCCTTAATTAATACAGATTTGATTTTCTCTGACGTTACACAACATTTGGAATTGCTTTCTGCACATTTCAAGAAGTACTTTTTAAAAGAGACATATGAGAATTTTGACTGGATTTTAAACCCTTTTGTTGTTACAAAGACTGATCTGTCAAGACGCGAAAAAGAAGAATTAGCCGAATTATCATCTGATCGAAACTTAATGCTTAGTTTCAATCAAACAGCTATTGCATCTTTCTGGTTGAGTGTTGTGGAGGAATACCCATTGCTATCTCAAAAGGCCACTAAAATTTTATTGCCTTTTTCCACGACCTACATGTGTGAGACAGCATTTTCAGCTCTTACCAACATGAAGACAAAATACAGGTCCAGACTTTCCGTGGACCCTGACTTACGAGTTTGCCCTTCACAAATAACTCCGAGAATTGATCACTTATACAAATAAGAAGCAATCCCATCCGTCCCATTGATGTTGTCAGTTTTTTAAATAAACAAAATTCAGTTTTATTCATTTTTACCTTTGTATTGGGGGTCCGCGAATAAACAGATTCACGAATAGTGGTCCGTGGCCCAAAAAAGTTTGGGAAACCCTGAGTTAGGCTATTTTGCAAAAATTATGCTTCTTTTAGTAATGTCCTTCACATCATTGAAATACTTATTTTATTACCTTGCCGTCATCATCAACACAACATGTCGAACGTTGTTTTTCGTTGCTAAAAAGAATTCTAGGGGAGTGGCGAACTTCTCTAACATAAGCCACATTGGAGACACCCGTGCGAGTGTCGTTAGATGGTCCTGCAGTACTGGATTACAATCCCGATAAAGCACTTACTGCGTGGTGCAACGATTCTATTGTAGGACGTCGCCCAGGCCCAGACTTCAACAACGCTAAGTGATCATTTTAGCATTGTTGCAAGTTTAATTTTATTTACTTGTGCTATCGTTATTTTTATTTTGGCCTCCAAGCACGCAGATTTGGCCGCCGAGAAGGAGCTTTCGGTAGGCCACAATGGCTGCCGAAAAAAAAAAACGAGTTTTAAGGCCTGTACTGTGTTGCAGTTGCAAAACTTTGTGCCGTAGATATTATTTTGAGGCAAAAATGAAAGATAATAAATAGGCTAAAAGCGAATAGCAGAAATTGTTATACTGCAAAATGTGCAGTAACTTACATAACTTTAAAAAGGCACCATTGCCCCCCCTGCCCCTCCATCTGCACAAAAATTGAGGGCAGGGGGGGCATCCGCCCCCCTTGCCCCCCCGCTTCCGGCGCCCCTGTATGGCTGCCAAAAAAAAAACGAGTTTTAAGGCCTGTAGGCTACTGTGTTGCAAAATTTTGTGTCGTAAATATTTTTTTGAGGCAAAAATGAAAGATTATAGTTAGGCTAAGAGCGAATAGCAGAAATTGTTATATTGCAAAATGTGCAGTAGCTTACATGACTTTAAAAGGGCACCATTGCCCCCCCTGCCCCTCCATCTGCAGAAAAATTGAGGGCAGGGAGGGCATCCGCCCCCCCTGCCCCCCCCCCCCCCCGCTTCCGGCGCCCCTGAAGCTAGCAGCATTTCAGCAAGTAGCTGAAGTGAAGTTGGTAGCCTAAATGATGAAACTGAGCAAGCCGAAGCTTGGCATGTTACAAGCAGGAATTAGATATCCATGGTTACAAGTCAGCAAAAGCAGTTCAACAAGCGATGACCAAGGAAGTCCGAACTGATCCAGTAAATCTCATTTTCTGACTTGGCAGTGGCTGAAATGTAGCCTACTTGCTGAGTTGTCGCATGCCGAGTGGTCTGACGACCTAATTTGGCATATCAACCCACATTTACATTTAGAAGTTTCTTGATTTGGCATTTACCTACAGTACATGACGTTAATAAACAAAAACACTCAATTGCTTGAAGCCAATATATGAGTATAGTAGCCTTAGCCTACACACAACCTTCCACGAAGCCGGCTTTTAATTATAACTCCGAATAGATTTTGCACAAAAAAACGTGACAACCACCGGAGTGACAAAACTTTATGTCGTTTCTAGTCAACAGCTTTTATCTAAAATCGCGCCATATGCGCAAGCTGCTGTAGGCGCCATCTTTAGTTGAGCATGAAAAAGTTGAAGCCATCAACTTCCGCTAGCTTTCTGTTAAGCATTAACTGAACAGGGCTATAGGCACAGATACCACAGTGTGTGAAGTCTGTTGTGGAAAGATGTTTTTAGTGCATTTAGCGGTTGGAGTTCAGCTGCGACAAAAACTAGATATTATGAGGTCAGTTGCAGGAAGAAGTTTTTATGGAACAGGTGGTTAGCTTCTTCAGTTTGATGATTATAATTAGGCCTAATTCATGTTATGTATTGAGATTCATTCAGCCAAGCTTGAATGTATGCAAGAAGTGATGCAGTCCAAGGATTGCTACAGTCCAACAGGTAGCTCTTTGGTTTTGGACACGGTTGTTTTTGAATCTTTATCCTCGGACTGACACCAGTGGCTCCGAGAGGGGGGGAAGTCGGGCCAGTTTCCCCCCTAGAAAAACATTGTAAAGGAAAAACGAGTAGTTTTTTGTTTTTGCACTTTTGAAGGGGGCCCATTTTTAGTACTAAAGTAAAAATGTACCACCTAAATAATCAACAAATTCTTAAATGCAGTGCGTAGTTCCAAGTATTTCCAATCATTGTAAATGTCACTCTCGATGCTTCTCATCAAGAATAAATCATTTTCGTGTTAAGGTAGGCGATGCTCAACAGCTTCAAGACTTAAAATCTGAAGCTGAAATGATTTATGTGTCACTGAACGGTTTCGAATGTATTGATAGTTTTAACTTGAAAACTGGTGCTGTTTTAGCTAAGCGTGAACTATTTTTGCTTGACAACTGAACCTTAACTTCAAAATCTGCGTTGGCCAGGCATAGGAAGTTGTATTCAACATAAGTTATCTGGGAAAGTCAAAGGTATCAGTCCAAGCACGATTAAAGAAAGTAAATCCTGTATATTTTTTGTTTATGGATCATCATCAGTCATCATCTCCGCCGGCAGCGGATTGCGCATCAACATGAGTTATTTGCTTCCAAGAGTGGCGATTTTGAGCCAGCTCGCCCAGTGTCGCCAAGTTGAGTCCGGTCCATGATTGGATGTTGTCTTGCCATCGTTTTGGTTGTCTGCCACGTTTTCTTTTTTCTTCTACTTTGCCTTCTGTGCAAACTTTGCTGATTCCGAATTGTGATCTTTTAGTGTGGCCGAACAGTTTTAAAACTTTTGATTTTATTATTGCTGCAATTGGATGTAATTTTGTCATAGGTAAAAGATCTTCTATTTTCGTGTGATCAAGTAGCCTTTTGATGGTCATGCTTCTCATGATGTGATTTTGGAAGGTAGTGAGGTTTTTCTTTATTTGAGTTTTTGTTTATGGATGTTGTTGCTTAAATCTAGTTGGAATTCATAATGTTGCCTACAGACAGCGTTGTTCAAATGTCTTATCATTCTTAGAGTAATTGATTATCTGTAAGCTTGTGGCATCTTTAAAGTTATAGCCCAGTCAGAGGAAAAATTCTGAAAAATCTAAGAAAGCTGTCCAATTATATTGCAAAGAAAATTGACTTCGAGAGGGTAATCAAGGCGTGGTGCAGTCAAACCTAATGCTTTACATTACCCTTTTGCAATTGAAGCTCTAAAGATGTTTCTTAAATGCATCAAGTTGGAACCAAAAAGAGCTTGATCGGAAGCTGAGTCAATGCTAAAGTAGCCTACAACTAGCAGTTTTAAATTTGTGACTGCTTTGCATTATGTGGATTACGGTCCTAAACAAGATTCATTGATGAATTTAATGAAATTAAAGGAAGATGTAATCTAAGTAAGAGAAAGCTGAGAAGAGCAGGCTACTACTCGCAAGCTAAACTTGCAGTGGCAATTATAAATTTAAAAGAAAATGATTTTCTTTTCCTGAGGACAGAACGCTTTTATAACTCCACTTAACTAGCTGAATCATTCGAAGGAAATGTATTCTACCGTACATTGCAAAGGGGATGCGATAGTTGCTGGAATTGACAAATGTATCAACAAACTCAAAGTTATCGTCGATGAGTTTGAAGTTCCATGAAAACTTCATCGTATGTCTGTTCTGCAATTGCGGGCATGTGGGACAAATTTAAACCATTTGTAGGCTACAACAATGACATTTTTCAAGACATTTTGGATGAGTTGGTACTTTTGACAGAAAGCCACACAGCAAACTTCAGCTGCAAACCAGAACGAACCACCCCATATTTCGAAAGGTTTTTCCAAATAGTTTTGTTATGATTTTTTGTGTTCCGGTAGCTACCTCCAACGGTTGCGCTTTGAGAACGTAGTTTTAGCAATTACTGAAATTTGTAAAGAATTGTTTGCGCTCCAGTAGGCCTATGACTCAAAACCTATTGAAAAGCCTAACTATAACTTACATGTTGTGCATCAATTCAGACATCGCAAAATTTTATCATTTGATGCTGTGATCCGTAACTTTGCATTGCAAAAAGTACAGAAAGGGTTGAATTAAATCAGGAATGTCCAAAGTCCGGCCCGCGGGCCAACTCCAGCCCACGAGACGTTTTTGTATGGCCCGCGCCTGTTGTTGTACAATGTGTTATTTTTGGCCTGCAGACACACAAAAATCATATAAATTCAACTTGCAGTTTTCAGAAAAATTATTGTGGCTGTTGGCCCGCGAACACTTATTATCAAATCTGGCTCGCGTGGGAAAAAGCTTGGACACTCTTGAATTAAATGCTTGGTTGAATTAATTTCGTTGCCTGTAGGCCTATTGTGTGTTTACAAAGCTTTCTAGACAAAATAGTTTGCCTCAATGGCATTGGTCACAGCGGTAAACCATAATCTCTTCGTGGGAAAATTGTAACATAAGATTCCCGAATCCATTCGTCTGCATGTAGCCTAATGACCGAAAAAGAAACACTCCTTTGAAACGTCTATTCAAAATTGTATTTCTGTAAAATTAGCCACCTGGCTGTCGAAAATGGGATGCAACGCCGTACACCACTAAAACTTGTCACTACAGAACAGATTACTTGGATAAAAGACGGAAATTTTCGTCCAGCTGACAAGCACTAAGCAAACCAGTTAAACATGCGACCAACCTCTTCAAGCAACAATTTTAAAATGAATGACCAGAATAGATATCAATATCTCAAACTCACGTACGCAGTACTGTGACGTAATAGTGAAAGACATTGTCACGCAATTCAAACAGGTGTCAATATTTCATGTTTAAACAGGTTTTGACACAAGTCTTACAAACGATGGTGCAATTTTGGCTCATTTTTAGGAAAAATTCCATGACGTAAGATTCAGTAGACCTGAACGGTTTTATATGACGTTTGATTTGTATAGAGATTGGCCGTAACATAGCGGCCCCTAGTTATGACAGTCTAACATGGCATAACTAAAAAGGAATTTAAGGACAATCGTGAGCCAATGAATAAAACACACGATACACAAATTGTTTGAATCACTCACGTTTAAGTTAATACGCAAATACAAAGGGCATGCAAAGAATGAACAACAATAAGAATAAACACGACGATACATGAAATTTGTACCATAGGTACACGCTAAAATAACGCTATATACATACAATAGTTGCGATAATAACCGACTGTTCTGGGCTCAGACAAGTATCGGCCACCGCAGACAAAACCAGGCTCAAACCTTAACACTTAGGTGTTCTTTACGGGGGCGAGGCACGAAATATCCCTCAACACGTAGTCTACTTTCACTTTCCCCGTACTCTCATCATAGTTGCAGACGGCAACTTTAGCTCTACGAACCACAGGCTTCCCTTCCTAATTTGTGGAACTACCTCATGCACCCTCCCAAGTTGATACTTCTCACGTTTACCAATGTCTTGGAGAGAACCCACTACTACAAGTTGACCAGGCTCCAAATTCTCTGACATTTTTAGCCATTTTTTCCGGCCCTGAAGACCTGGCAAGTAAAAATCGATCCATTTACTCTAAAACTGCTGAGAAAGTGACAAATTGAACCGATAATCCCTTCTTAGTTGGTCACGATCATGTGGTTGCCCAACAGCACAGTATGGGTCTAAGTATAGGGTCAAAAGTGAGGCAGGGGTGATGACAGTAAAATCCCTAGGGTCGTCACTCAAAGGTACCAAAGGGCGTTCGTTCACGATCCGAACGGCACTGCCTGTGTACGTAAGCAGTTCAATAAAATTGGGCTTACGAATTGAAGAGTCCAAAATGTGAAAAAAGTACTTGGTCATATCGGCCACGAAACCAAATCTACTCAGCCGAAATCTAGCCAAGAGATCTGCTAGAGGGTTTAACAAATCAGGACACGAAAATATTACATCATTAACACAAGTTCCTCGAAATTCAGACTTGCCATCGTAAACAATACGCTTTTTTAATTGTGACGTCACAAAGTAAGGTAAATACCATTCAAATCCCTTGACATTTCCTGCTTCACCAGCACGCTCAATATAGCCATTAGATTTCACATCTTTCATGGTGTCAGTAAGGAAATCACGAAGTTCAGGTTGTTTTAAAGCCTTCTTCCTTAAAGCAGCAGCTCTATCTGACGCCAACACAAAATTGTTAGGTAAATCAATATCTTCTTTCAACGGAACAGGTATCTCAAATCGACCATCTTTCAACTCAATATTCGGTTCGACAAGTTCTCTAGCCAAAATATCATTGCGAGACAATTCACAAGTTTCATTTTGCAAAGTCAAATCCTGAATGGCTTTATTCAGGTCTGCTATTTCCATATCACGAGACTCAATTTTACGCTGAAAGCCAGAGATGACATCCGACTCTGAAGACGTCTGCACTCTGCACACTTTAGCAACGCTTTCAACTAAGGGTGACTTACCACCACAAGCCAACCAACCGAGAGGAGTGAGTAAAGCATGTGGTTCACTACGATTTTCACCAACACGTTCTTCTTTTGCCCACATCAAATAAGCGTTGTCGTTGCCAATCAGTACATCTACAGTACTACAATCATTCAAATGAAACATATTCACGTCATGAAAATGACGGAAACCACTTAAATCTTGTTTATGCGGTAAAGTTTTAACATCGTCAGCCCAAGCTGGGTTAACCACCAAGGTTATATCACAAAACAGTTCATCTGTCTCTAACGACTGGATGTTGAGTTTAACAAGGTCAGCACAAGTAGCTTTCTGACCAGCCAAAGTATCCATTTTAAACGACGCTTTATCATACGGTTTAAGACCAAGTTCGCACACCAAATCACTCGAAACAAAAGTCAACTGCGAACCAGGATCATGCTGACAATACACCAACTTCGATTTGCCAGTCATTGGATTCAAAACACGAGCAGCAGTAACGCGATTAAAGGCTGCTTTAACATTTCCAATCTTAACATTACGCACAGGAACTCTGGCACCAGCATCACCTTTGCCGATCGAATCCAGAGAATCACGTGACGTCACATAAAAATCATGCAGAAGAAAATTGTGTTTCCTATCGTTGTTAGGCCCACACTTACGACAGTTATTTGCATGAACGCAATCCCTAACCATATGCTGGCGCAAACAATTCAAGCATTTGCCAGCTTTCACAATGACATCTCTCCGATCTTTAGGTGTCAAGCGCAAAAATTCTTTACAATTATACAAAAAATGATATTCAACTTGACCACGTGACGAACAACAAATGCATGCCGGCATGTCTCTACGTCTGGCCACACCACCGCGCGGTGCGCCAACAGCAGTCGAGTACTGCGAACTCCGTGACATCACATCATCATGGGGTTTTACCGACGTCTGCCTAACCGGACATGAAGGCAATTTTCCTTTGCCAAACTTTTTAAAATGCTGCGACTCACCAGAATCGCCCATTAGCATAATAGCAAAATCAGTCGACTTGCGCGTTTCCTCCCGTACAACAAAATCAAACAAACTCTGAAAAGTAGGCTCATCAGTGCCACCATACTGATCACCTAAAAAGTCAAGATAACGCTGCTTAGCGTCAAACGGGAGTCGCTTAGCCAAATCCAAAACAAAACGTCCTTCCAATTTATCACGCTGACCATAAGCTTGCGCGTAAAGCAGACACTGCGACAATTCATCTTTAAACTCTTTCAAATCACTGGAAAAGATTGAATTCAATTTGCTACCATAGCGATACTTTCTAATTTCCGGTTCGGCGAAAAGACCTCCACGAACTCCAAAACGTTGGGACAAGCGAGCTAACGACATTTCTATCCTGTCTTCCTCTGACAAGCCAGGAGTGTCGGAAACCAAATTAGCAATCGTTTGCGCAGCTGTTCTAACACAAGCTGCTTGTAACAAAGTCAAACGAGTCCCCTTAAAGGGCGAAGCTGCCATCAAGGCCGTAATACGATTTTTAAAGAAGACAAATGGCATATTATTACCATCGTAACCAATCAAGGCCGCCTTATCGAAAAACGTCCTACTATTTTGGTATTCAAAAAAGCAATCCTGCTGTTGAGAACTCGATTTAGCGGGAGAAGACAAGCTATATCCCTTAAGGGGCTGAGGGGGCTCAGTCACGTGCACAGCACGATCAAGATCCTCACAAACGTTAAAATCAGTAGACGCGACACGCCTCTCACAACCACCCAAATTACGTGTAGCTGAGCGATTAAAACCTAGCGGCGCAGAAAACTGTGAAGAGGGCAAAGCATTACTGCTAATGGCGGCCCCGTGACCTGTACGATCTGGGGGAAGAGTTTGGCCATAATTCGCAGGCCTTGGCTTTAGATCCTTCGGAAGATCCTTAGCTGCGGCCCCGAGACCTCCTGAAACAGCTGGAAAACGTGTGGATTGCCCTGGTCCACTTACAGATTGAACAGGCGTCTGGAAAAGGTTATGTAAATTAAACTGTGATTGATGTTCACTTCTGGAATGCCTAGAAGAGCCCTTCTTAGAACTACGCCGGGAGCCCACATCTGATCGATATTCAGCCAAAGCTACCTCTTTACGTTGTTCAGCCCTCAACTGTGCGTCTTTGAGTGCGAACTCAGCAGCTCTCGCTTCAGCTCTCGCGGCAGCCTCAACTCGTATGGCCTCAGCTCTCGCGGCGGCCTCAGCAGCTCTTGCTTCAGCTCTCGCGGCAGCCTCAACTCGTATGGCCTCAGCTCTCGTGGCGGCCTCAGCAGCTCTCGCTTCGGCGTCAGCTTGTATCTGGAGCTCCTCTCGTCTTAGCTGCAGGTTAATTTGTGCAACTATCCGTGACGAGCTCTCAGACATCCTAGTGCTTACATTTGAGGCGCTATCCTCAGGATGTATATCAGCATCCAACCTATCTGAGAACTCACTTACTTTTTGTTCGAAGTTATTTTTTAACGAGTTGAATTCGGGATCTACCCTATCACGAAGTTCTGCCAGAATTGCAGAGTTACAAATTTTACTCAAAAGAGCATGGAAATGCCGTAATTCCTCTTCTAAAGAAGATAACTTAGATCTAAAAATTAACAGTTCCTGTTTATCACTCAAAGAACCTAGGGCAAAAAAACAAAAATTATACAACTGGTAAAGCAGATAACATAAACATCAAGATCGAAAATCAAGAAATTGAAACAGTGAATGAATTCATATTTTTAGGCTAAAAAATAAGCTGGAATTCTAATAACTCACCAGAGATAAGGAGAAGAATAGCGCTGGGAAGACATGCATTTGTTGGAATGAATAGCATTTGGAAGAGCAAGGATATAAAATTAGAAACAAAAAAGAAGCTGATCAAAACTATAATATTCCCAATTGCAACTTACGGATGCGAAACATGGACAATGAACAAAACAGACAGAAGAAAGATTGACGCATTTGAATTGTGGTGTTGGAGAAGATTACTGCGTGTTCCTTGGACAGCCAAAATAACAAATGAGAAATTTTTTGAACAAATTAAACCGGACATATCCCTAGAAGCTAGAATCGTCAGGCAGAAACTTTCATATTTTGGCCACATAATGAGAAGCAAATCAATGGAAAAAGACATCATGCTTGGTTTGGTGAGCGGAGGAAGAGGAAGGGGGCGCCCAAAAACAAGATGGCTTGACACGATTGTAAATGACAGTGGTATGGGAGTGCATGAATGGAAGGAGGCTGCGTGGGATCGAGAGATGTGGAGAAAGATGACGTATAGAGTGACCGAGAGTCGTAAACGACTGAACGGATGATGATGATGTAGTAATGTTCACTTAAATGATACATAGCCTACATCATTCATTCATTTATTTTTCGTCATTAACGCATCCCGGACGAAAAAGATACTACTAAGTACAGTAACTACAATAGTCGATATAGGCCTACCAGCACGTTAATGAACGGGAAAAGGTGGCAAAACCTTCAAAGGTTTAAAACGTGCCTGAATAGTAAATCATGTAGTAGCCTGTCTGTCTGTAGCCTAGTTAGCACGGCCACAAAACCCATAAAACAAACAGAAGCACACATGTAGCAATAAATGATAGAGAAAGAAAACCGGACATAAAAGAAACCCATCCTCAGGCAAAAACCCGTTTCGATGTGGCCCAGGAGAGCAAAGTGTTGAGCTCTTTCTATAATCAGACTGCACATCAAGCAGTAGCCTACGACGATTGAGGAATTTAGACAACATGAATTTGACGACATGAACATGAATTATTAAATTATGACGACATGAATTTAGCTTTATTCGCTGACGACATTTTAATATTGATTGCTTTCATATTTGACGTTCTTATGAAAAGTGTTCAGCTCTGTTCGACACTAAGACTCTTTCCTGTTGGACCATTCCTTTCAGACCTTGCATTGCCTCCTAAGAAAATTTTCCACCAGATTTTTCTTGTATTATTTTGGCATTAAGACCTTTTCACAGTCTGACAACCCTGATTACAATGCTTATTTTATCTTGTTTGAGTTTGGCTTATTTTTGGCCTTTTTTCTACCTATTTGGCCTCAATTTGGCCTTTTTTCTTGTTGAGTTTGGCCTTTTTTGCAAATTTCAGTCTGGCAACTCTGAGCAGAGCAGTTTGTCCTTTGTCTCATGTAAGTGAATGACTGTACGAATGGCTTCGTGCTAATAAAAGTTACAGATGCACAGATATAACACGGTGTCAGAAGTGAGTTAAAGTACTGTATAGCCTACATAGCTTACAGCATGGATCGAACAGCGCCAGTTCCTGCTCAAATGCAGTGGTCTGATTCTGATAACATCAGCAAGAATTGGGAAAGGTTTATTCAACGATTTCGCCTTTACTTAACCGCCATTAATATGACTCAAAGCCAGACAAGGTGAACACTTCGCCCGTTGCTATATTCGCTGGGCGAGGATGCCACTGAAATATATACTGTATTTCGTTTTCAAGACGGTGAAGAACAAAAGTATGAAGTTGTTGTCGCTGCTTTTCGAAAATATTGTTGTCCAAGAAAAAATATCACCATTGAACACTATAAATTTCACTCGTATGAACAACAGCAAGGGCAAAGAATCGACCAGTTTGTCACAGAACTCAAGCTGCGTGCAAAGGGTTGTGAATTGTGAGTTCGGCGAAATCACTAATTCTTTAATTTGTGATAGACTGGTCTGCGGCCAGGCCCGACGGCCCGTAGCCATTTTTAAGGGGGGTTCCCAAATCCAAAAATATGGACCTTTTGATAACACTTTCTTTTTGGTGTGTCCACAAGCATGCAATCAAAACATAAGAAGTGGCAGTACATAATATATAGACCAAGAAACAAAACAAACTTCAAATTGTTAACATTACAAAAACGAAATAAATAGGCTGCAAACAATTTTCACATTCACAATAGCACATCTACAGTGGAACCGACAGGGACGCAGTAAGCGGGGGCAGAGGGGGCGAATGCCATTTTAAAATCATGTAGGCTAAGCTATACTACTGCACATTGTGCAATATAATAATTTCTGCTATTCGCTTTTAGCTCAACACTATAGTCTACAATATGCGAGGTTCTAAAGTAAACAAGCAACAAAGACTATCTTTCGGAAATACACAAACTTTTGTGCATTTATCGAACAATCGCGCTCGCCTCGGTCAATGCTGAACGCTGTTTTAGCGCCACAAGGCGAGTAAAAACGTTGCTTCGTACCACAGTCCACAATGACAGACAACTGATTTAAACAATCGAATGTTTGCGACCATTCACAAACAGGTGATGGACACCATTGGCGTTGCAAGACAAGGCATTATGACGCAGCGATGATCAAAGTTTAATACTTTGCTATTGTAACGTGTACAATCCTCCACTTATCTTCCAGAAACCTCTTATTCAGAACTATCTGGAAGGTTTCAGCTGATCCTATAATCCTTTTCGGCTCAAGGGGGGGTTCCCGAGAACCCCCTGGCTACGGGCCTTCTGCGGCTATTCAAATCAGCAACCGATATAGCAACTACTGCAAGTAGAAAATCTCAGTCTTGAAAAGGCTCTTGAAGTGGCGAGGGCAAGAGAAGCTGCTAGACGTTACGGTCAAGTTATTGCCAACCAAGCCGAATACAGTAATGCTGTTGCTGAAGTCAAGAAACCAAACTAAAAATATGGAGTTCTTAACAAAGAAAAATGTGTAATAAACTGTAGATATTGCGGGCGGCAACATGAACGTCGAAACTGCCCGGCATATGAAAAGTTGTGTTAGCCTACAACTGCAACCAAAAAAATCATTTTTCGAAGTTTTGCTCCTATGGGAGATTTGCTCTGTAAGAAAGGACTGAAGCTAGATCCAAAAAAGGTTAAAGTTATCAAAGAAATGGTGAAGCCAAGTAGACATATCGCATACACCGGGAAAGCACATGTAGGCTACGTAGCAGACACCCTGTCGCGCAGTGTGTATATTTCAGAGCCATCGTTATCCATCATGGAGGTGCAGGAGCATGTTGAAATGACTATCGCCAACCTGCCGGTAACAGGCTTCCTTGTTCGGCTTAGTGACGAAACACTCAAAGATAAACACTTCTCTAATGTGATGAACTATGTGCTCAACGGATGGCCTGCATCCAAACCGCTGTGTGACGATGAAGCCAAAGTGTTTTGAAACTTTAAAAATGAACTAAGCGTCCATAAAAACATTTTACTAAGGGGGACAAAACTTGTTATACCTACAAGCTTGCAAAAAGCAATGTTACAAAAAATTCACGAAGGTCATTCAGGACAAGAAAAGTGCAAATGTAGAGCACGTAAAGTGATGTTTTGGCCTGGAATTAGCCTACTCGCAACATTGAAAATGTTGTATCAAGTTGTTCAACGTGTGCGTTATATAATCCTAAACATCAACGCAAACCTTTGCAACCAAATGAATCTTCAAAACTGCCGTTTAAAAAGGTAGGCATTGACTTGTGTAGTATTAATGGCAACAATTGTCTTGTGCCGTGTGACTACTATTCGGCATATCCAGAAGTGTGCAAGTTACATAATAGGCTACTTCATCGCAAAGTGTAATTTCTCATTTAAAAGAAATATTTTCTCGCCTTGGTGTTTCTAAACGTGTTTTTTTTTTTTTGAGACAATGGCCCACAATTTTCCAGTTATCTCTTTCAACCGTTTGCTCAGACGTGGAATTTTCATCACGAAGTGGGACTGCTTCGTGCAATAAAAGTTAGGTATAGATGCACAGATATTACACCTGGGGTATAGAGCCCTAGACTAAATTACCATATAAATAATATGCACAATGCACATGCAATAAAAAACTACCGTAGCCTACGTTAAAACGTTGTCTTGCGGAAAGGTAGGCTACATGATGGCTGCTTTTATTTTTTCCTTATGTTTAGATGAATTTAATTAGTTTTATCAATTTTCAGATTTAGGCTTTTGTAATAAAAATGCTCGGACCTGATTTTGAGTGTCGAAAGCTGAAAGTTGATGACCTTTCTGCAGTTTGGGAGTTATTTGACAAACATTTTTATACAATATGGCCACAAACAAGCTCGGATAAGTTATCAGAAAGCGCCAAGCATAATCGAAGATGTCGACTGGAAAGATACTTAAAATCAAGTATTTCCATTGGAATCTTTCAAAAGAGTACTAAAATACTGGCTGGTGCTGTTTTATCTGATTTTGCACGAGGAGTTACAAACGTGTACAGTAGCCAAAAAGATGGTTCTGGAGTTGATTACTTTGATATTATGAAGATGATGCAAGAGGTTGAAGACGGAGTAAAGTTGAATTTACAAGAGGATGCAAAATCATTTTATATTGGATTATTGTGTGTGAATGGAGATTTTCGAAAAAGGGGAATAGGGAGTGAATTGATTAAATCTTGTAATCCAGTGGCATCTGAGACCAACTGCAAATATATCTATGTGATAGCAATGACCACGCCACCTCAAAGAATTTTCGAAAATCTAAATTTTGATTCCATTAGCGAAGTGAAATATGCCACATTTGTAAACCCGGTAACTGGTGCAAAGCCTTTTGCAGATTGTGAAATATCAAAACAGGCAGTCAAGCTAATGTACAAGCCAGTACCTTCATAACTTTAGCCTATAGCCTAGACCAGGGGTCACCAACCTTTTTTGCATGCGGGCCACTTTGTCACTAAGGAGAGCTGTGGCGGGCCGCACTAATAAAATGTTAGGTAGGTTGACTCTTATGCTAGAAAAGAACGCATTTCGTACCCAGTATGCAGCGTTACATGTTGTTCATATTTATGTTAGAATACCGTAGCAACAAAATTAATCGAACAACGCTACTGCCGGGCCAAGCTCCTATTACAACACTTTTGACTTTTTTAAGAATGCCTAATAAATAGAGGCCACTTGTTTTGTGCACTTATAGCGAGAAGAGCGGTTTCATCAGAATATTCATCGCCAAGCAAGAGTGGTGTTGTTATTTCGCTTCGCAAAAGATATCTTGCAATTAACAGTTTCAGTAAACAAGGAAATGTTTGACATTCATTCATTCATAGCTTGTCACGCCAGTGTCGGAGCCAGGTAAGAGCATTGTTTGTGATGTTTTTGAGGTCGTTGTCATCACATATGTTTGACACATCGCAATACAGGCAACAATAGTGACCTGCAAACATATCAGCGAAAAATAGGCTCCAATAACAGCGAAAAAGAAACCAGGTAACATCTTCTCTCGTGTTGTCGCTATATGTCAGGGCATCCGTTGGTTAACCACTGCCTGGTGTCGTCATCGATGGAAACTATAGGCCTTCCATACCATGAGGAGGTCTGTATAGCCGGCAATCCTTGATAATGTGTGCTGCCGTCTGCATTTCACCACACTCACAACCAGCACTCTCTGCCGACGAAAGCAAGTACCTCCACGTGGCCGCCCCCGCAAGTACCGACTTTGGGAAACTAAACTTGCTACAAGTGTGGCTATAAAGTTATGCGGAAGAACAATCATCAGAATGGCACCCCCAGACCAAGCACAGCGCCCTTGTCAGGGCGAACAGCACCAGCTGTTGTAGGTCAAGGAGTGACCATTCTGCAACTAAATGTTGAAGGCACCACCAACGCTAAACTAGACATCATCACACCAGGTACAATAAAACAAACGCTTGTGGAAATCACCAAAAAATCGTAATTTATGAACAGTCTTCCCTCTAAAAAAGCAATGAGTTGGTTTTTCGTCCTTTTTGTGAGAATCTATAAAACCGTCTTTCTTTTATTGTAGACAACTGTCACTTGCGGTGCTCATCAGCGTGGCAAGAATTTGTTGATTAACAACATTTTGCAGTACTTGCTTCGGCAGTACATATAGTATAATTGGAACGATACAGATTAGCATGGCTCCTGCGCAAGGATGACACGCAAAATCGTGAAGCGTTCCATATTTCTTTAAAAAAAACATTTTGCAGTACTAAGCTAAATATTTTCATAATACAATCAGAAAAAGTCTCTAAATTTATATGTAATATATTGCCAATTTATTATAAATTGAGTTGGCACACCACCCATTTTGCCAACAAAAACTTGCATAAAGAGAACACTGCTCGTGAAACACAATAAAGGTGAAACTCGCACTAGTGTTTACATGACATTTGCAAACTTAAAATAAGCAACCCTATGCTCACAGACAATTTCAAAATTCGAAAACATACGTTTTAATCAACCACTGGGACAGTGTGGCTGGACATCGCATTGGAATAACTTTAAGCAACCCCCACCTTGAACTATAATCTGATTGGTCGGTCGGTGGAATCGTATGCAATGCGAAAATATGCTTCCAGGAAATTATTTTTTGCCTTCGTGCTCTTTAACTCTCTCAAGAAAAGTATTTTTGGTTATACTTGTACGCTGATACCTTCCGCGGGCCGCAGCGATACAGCGTGGCGGGTCGCATGCGGCCCGCGGGCCGCCATTTGGTGACCCCTGGCCTAGACCTATCCATGGCTACCTAAAAATATCTACAGTTGACCATGGCCTATCGCTAATCATTAATAAAGAGGCTTACGTTTTGATCTTTACTTACTCAGAACTTTCAACATAGAACAAGAATGTTTAATCGCTTTGTTTTGTGTTGCAAAATTTCAACAGAAGTTTCTACCAAAGCAAAGGTTTGTGTCTAGTGGTTGAAGACTGGATTGAAAAGTAGTAATACGCAAATCTTTGAATTTATATAGGCTACAACCAGAGCTAAATTTTAGACAAGTCACGTTCAGTTCACCCTATGGAGGTTGAAACGAAGTCCTTTCAAATAGCCAATCAATCAACGCTCTTTCAAGTTGACTACACATCAGGTACACAAACATAATGAACATCGAGAGATGAAACAAACGCGATGTCTCTTATCCTTTGTTCCGGTTTTTCGATGTTATTGAGAAGGAAAAGTTACACAAGGATCTTCCATTCAGGAATAAGGTGTTGTGATAGTGCCAAATCTTGAACTGATTGTCCTGTTTCACTATCCAGCACATTGTAACGTTTTCGTTTTGTCGCTTCTACTTTTTCTAGAACTCTGGATGTTTCGCATATCGTTTAGCCTATTATTTTTCGTTGTGGTGGTCCGAAATAAAAGCAAGCTGAACTGAGGATGCAATCAAGCAATTAGTCGTAACTATAGTAATCGACAGTAGGCTAAATAAAATCAGCCAGGTTCGAAAACCTGTATAATTTAGTGACAAAGCTTTTGCCACCGTGTGGCGGTGGCATGGCAAAAGGATAAGATCATGTTTTCTTGGGCATTTTTCGGAAATAGAGCTAAGTTTCTATGTTTTCTTGTTGCTAATTCTTGACTGAGTTATTTGAATGTTTGGTATTGGCAAAACTCGCTCTTTTAAAATTAGGCAAACTTTGTTTTAGAGACTGAAAGCATGATTCTCAATATCATGACGTCACATGCGTGCCAAAAGGGGGGTTGTAACCCCCTCCCTCCTTGGCTACGCCACTGCTGTTGCCTGTATTGCGATGTGTCAAACATTTTCTTGTTTACTGAAACCTTGTTAATTACAAGATATCTTTTTGAACGGAAGTGACAACACCACTCTTGTTTGACGATGAATATTCTGATGAAACCGCTCGCCTCGCTATAAGTGCGCAAAACAAGTGACCTTGTTAGAATTCAAAAGTCTTGTTAAAGAAGCTTTGGCCTGGCAGTAGCGTTGTTCGACTAATTTTGTTGCTGCGATATTCTAAGTTAAATAGTAAACAACATGTAACGCTGGATAAAAGGTGAGTCCCATACTTAATCCAAGCATCGGGGATGATAACATAAGGTTCTCATTATACTAAGCCTTCGGCACTAACGAGCGTAGGGTGGCCAGTTCCTTTCTCTCGGCCGCCTTTACTTCAGCAACTACGCCCACCCAATTTATTACACCCTGGGTCGAAAGAGCCATGTACAATAAGTCCTGTCTTTGTCATGAGTTACCAAGGGGAATGGGGACTTATGTACCAGTCCCAGGTATACCAGTTCTCTCATTTTCGCAAACCATGATTTTTTCCTGATTAGTTTTCTTTTTTCAATTTCTCTTTCGCCTGAGTTGTGTGATGTTCTAA
Organism: Aplidium turbinatum; assembly: GCF_918807975.1. Lineage (NCBI taxonomy): Eukaryota > Metazoa > Chordata > Ascidiacea > Aplousobranchia > Polyclinidae > Aplidium > Aplidium turbinatum. The sequence goes on along the minus strand of NC_137481.1, from coordinate 20,944,698 downwards.
GTTTTTCCCTTAATCGCAGCTGCATTTCAGGAGACATCATTTCTGCCATGTCACAAAGCAGTGACGATCGGTGAGGGAAAGCAAGGAAAGCAGTGCTTACCTGAGCGAAAACTATGCAAAATATAATGACTGAATTCTAGGTTTAACTTCTTATTATTTTTATCAAGTCTATTTTAACTTGAAAATTACTGTGTTCGTGACTAGAATTACTCGTAACTCTTGTGAGTATCTAAGTCCTCACCAAACCGCATTTCTTGCCTATAAATGCCAATTAACGCAAACGCTTTTGTCAGAAACCATCACTGAAGCTCCAGGGAAATCAACTTTCAAAAGTGCTTACCTTACATTGAAAAACGCCTTCGTTTTATCCAATCCTCAATCGTTTTGCAAAACGACACCAGCTGCTTAGCCAATCAGATGTGTTATCTGGTGTTATGGTTAAACTTGCTTTCCCAGTGACGTCAATGCGTATCTCATAGCGGCTGTTTTTGGTTTCAGGCGAAAGGAATACAGCCTCTACGCATGAGTGATTTTCGGGCTTGTAACTATAGGCTACTGAGTACGCTGAAAATAAAGCTGGTTCTCTTACCAAAAAAAACATAGATTCTACAATAAGACATGCAATTCCAAAGGGTACATTAACCAACCAGTACTGAAACAGCACAAGTGTTTTTTAAATTCTTTGGGTCAACAGACTGACATCACAAGTTCAGAGCAAACATACTTGTGTTCTTCAAGAATGGACTAGCTTAATTTATAGGCTAATTATTTGCTCTTTACTAGTGCACCAGTCCAATGCATGTTGTAAATGCTTACAGATGACATTGACAATAAGTTTTTGTGCTCAGTCTAAAAAAGCAGCCAACATTCTAGACTAGTCCCAGTTTGATTGATTGATTGAATCTTTATCCTCGGGCTGGGAAAGTCCGAAGATTTTGTTTTGGAAATGCTCTCAGAGCGCACCAAATTGGAAGTGTTTTTCAAAATTTTCTGGGGGAGGCCCCCCAGACCCCCCGCTGGAAGTGTTGCCTTCGGCAACACGCCTTCGGGCTTCGCCCGACGGTTACGCCCCTCGTGCCTACTACCTTGCTGCAACATATTTCCAAGTTGCTTTCCCAATGGTTTAAGCCACCGAACGTCACTGTCACAAAGTGTAAGTCGCCTACTGTAAAACTGACAACATCTGGTTCTACAGTGGCTGCGTAGTGAAAACGTCGCAGCGACGTTCGAAAGTACGTCGGTTCGACACCGCTCCAGAGCACGAGGTTGTGTCTCGGCAAAACACTTGATGACATACCAAAATAATGAGAGCAGCTGACTTGAAGACTAAAGTCACTTCGCTCCTTCTTGTAGTAGGCTATCGCATCAGTGATCGAAATGTAGCCTATTTTGTATGTCGTCGCAATGGGTGCAAAATAAAACATGATTATTTTTTATTTGTGGAACCACTAGCCTATTCAGCAATCAATTATTCTAATTCTTAAATACGCAACACGATTTTGTTATCGTAGTTTATGCTACAAAACCATAAAGTAGTTTTGGCCTATAGACTATTTACATGGTTCGATAGGCTTTAACAGGCATAAAGGAACCATTCTAAAAGTAGGTGGGCCCAGAGGAACAGCAGTCAAAGTCAATCCAACTTATGGGAGGCTTCGCCCCTCAGACAATAACATTGTTGCATTCCTAACCTACTGGTAATCGTTTGTACATTGTGTTTTGATGATTGCCTTTCGTGCCAACAAGCGAAAAATTTCAATTTTTGGGCATGATTTGGCCAATAAAATTACAAAATTGTTAGATTGCTCTGCAGCGCTGAACAAAACGTGGCGTTGTACACAGTAGGCCTACACACAAATAAAAAGGCAACAATACACGCACAGTTATAATAACTTACCACCTGGAAGTGATAATCTGCAGCATTATACAGTACGTGCATACCGTATATCTAATGATATCATTGTTTTAACCATAGAGAGTAATTATATAATTATATTGATTGATAGATTGCTCCACCAATCACACGCAACCACACCCACACATGCTACACATCAATAATGGACTCAATAGAAAAGTTTGAAGATTGGATTTCACCATTGGGCGATCAAAGATAATAATTAATCAAACTTGTGTGTATGGAATGAGTGAAGGCCTTTTTTGGAACTCCTTCTTTGATTTGCCGCTTTTGCTACCTTTTCAAAGAAATTGGCTTTCAAAAGTGGGTGGAAAGTAGGTGGGCCCAGGCCCACTCGTCGCATTTGTCAAAGCAAGAGCGTCTCAGAAGTCCAGAGCACGATAAACTAGAGGTGGAAATGACCTGTACTAACTACAGTAAACTTGCAGCTGCGTACGGGAGGATTACAATTACTACTAACAGTGCCGCTACAATGAGTAGACTTATGATTTCATTTAGGCCCTGATCGTAGAACATGAAAAGAGAAGACGCCATATTTAAGTTTTCACCCTTGTTTGGGTTCATCAATGACACATATCCATGTGTCGAGCTGTGGTGTAACAAGATCAATTTTACAAGTGGGGCAAAGAAGGGGCAAGGCTTTTTCCTGGAAGGGTGACATTTTCAATGACGTCATAAACTGTTTTAAAATTGAGGTTAACATTAAATTTTAATTGACGACCAAACCTTAATTTTTGAATTTTGGACTGGTAATGCCGAGGGTAGCCAACACGAAATCCCGGAAGGAGCGAATGAGTAGCCCAAGGGGGTTTGGAAGGCCTCCCTCAGAAATTAAAAAAAAAAACGTAAAATTGCGCATTCTAAGGGTAATTTTGGTCTAAATCGATAGAAAACTCTGTAAAATAATGCTGTAACAGAGTAAGAATAAATACAAATGAGTCGTGCTTTTAAAACCAACAACCTCAAAGTATTAAAATATCGTAGTATGGAAGTTTTATTGAAAACTAACACGAAACATTAATATTTAAAAATAATTGTGGCGTGTAGTGTGGGTCGTTGTATCAACATCGTACGCATCGTAACAATAGGTCTGTGTAAGCAACCAAGTTCCCCACTGGCATGTCAACCGTCATCCGCGTCTTCAGCGCTTGCACTCAACCGGGAACCGAATATCGTTGATTGTAGAATCGTCTATTCAACCTCCGGTCACGTAGCTGCTTCGTGCAACTTTGAAATGTCTTCGTACTTGACGTTGGTTACGACTCGTCCACTTAGTGGGCCCTGAACGAAAACTTAATGGTTAGGTGTGTACCACTGGTCTTATAGCCTTGTTTGAATATTATCAACAACAATGCTAAAAACTACAGCTGGTGAAGACCTCCAATTTGGCAGAATGAGATGGCTTTGGCACGTTGAGCTCAGCGCGAGCTGGATCTCTCAGGTCAGATGTGTAAACATTGCGGCACAGCGGGGTCAAGATAGACCAAACTTTCTTGGAAAGAACTTGTTAAGCGTGGCCTTTTTGCCCTGAACATGGACTCTGTCAACGGACCGTAAGGTGTGGAAAGGAAGACTTCGATCTCGACAGACAGACCACACCCTCAACATGAGGATTAATTCATGGCCTGTATGATCGAAACTGGCTGATGATGATAATACAAACAAAGTATTCATAAAAATGCATAACTACAATGAAGGAACAGTCATATTTTAGGTTGCGGCAACACACAGTCACACACCTCGATGATTTTCACAGCAGCACAGAACTTATCCACATCAACTGAGTCCATGATAGCCACATTCCCTCTGTATCCCCCATTCACAATTAACACCTTTTTTCCTGAAAGTTATAAATTATCGTTAAAAACATTGGTTTCACAAACACAAAGACACACAGCTAACTGTGTGTTTCGAGAAACACTGTGTGTTCACAAAGACACACAGCTAACTGTGTGTTTCGAGAAACACTGTGTGTTCACAAAGACACACAGCTAACTGTGTGTTTCGAGAAACACTGTGTGTTCACAAAGACACACAGCTACCGCCGAGCGATTTTGAAACTGAGACTAGTACCAACTGAAATAAAATTTCATTTTTCGTTTATAATTCAACTAAACTCGGGTGTGCACCGTGCAACGTCTTCAGATAATTGGCTTTTTTAGCCTTTGCATAAACTTAACACAACTGCTGTCAAACCAGGCGATTTACCTTAAAAAATATGGGACAGAAAAACTTATTATCCCAAAAATACCTTTTTTGTTGCGCTAATACTTAGCAGCAATCTTTCATGGAGCTTAGCAGGAAGGACTCAACGATATAAAATCGTAGTAACATAAAAAAGCTTTGTCTTAGTAGTTTCGAAAACGTAATGAAGATTTTAAACTACAAAATACCCAATCATCAAAAATTGATACAATCAAAAGTTCACGCTTACAGAATAAAACTTGCTGTTTTCGGTAACTCTTTAATTCATTGTCATCGTGTAAAACAACTATGAGATACGGTATTTCCTTCAAATCAAATACTTACCAATGGCTGGCAGCACGGTTTCCACATGCATCTGGTCCAGTTTTAATTTTTCTCCGCTGTCGAACATTTTGACTACAGCAGTGAACCTGCCAAAACAAATATGATTTTCAATAATGATGTTTCACAAAGCGGGACTCTAGTACGAAAACTTACGAACAAGCCCGAGATAAACCTATCACCAGCATTTTATAGAAAGCCAATTCCGAGCATTAAAATCTCCCCAAGGAGCTAAGAAACAAACCTGATACCGAAAAATAGCAAAATATGGCACCTTTGAACTCGGTGCTTGTTACGTTGCATTACGTTTGTTACGTTACATTACGGTTACGTTACGTTTTTTAAAGTTACGTCACGTCTACTCTTGAACGCAATGTTATCAAACTACGTCACAGTTTGAGCATCACACAGTCGAACACGATCATAGACTCTGAACCTTATTCACTATTTCGATGAGTCATTTCTTCAGTAACTGAACATTTACACGAAAAGCAATTTCCAGCCAACAAAAAACACCTACTTTGCATCTTTTCAATGTCTAGCGTCGTTTATAAAACGATGTAAATAAACTTTTGTGGTTGGGCCACTAACTTGTTGATAACTTCTTTAATAACACCCTTTTTCTTCTGATACTTGGCTCCGAGTCGCTTAGTGACCACCTTTACAACGATACCGACTGTCAACCAGTTCTCTGTGCGAAGTAATACCTTCTTCTTTGCTTCCTCGGTCTGAACATAAGTGAAATAATAAGATAGTCTCCACGTATCAAAGTTCTTCAAGCTCTGTATTCTGCATTGACAGCAAGAGCTTGCGGTGTGAATTATTTGAGATTGAAAAAAAAAAAAATTGAACTTGTAAGAAAATAACGCAAAGCAACCCAATGACCGTACCGCCATGATTTCATCGAGAGCCGACTTCTTTTTCTTGATAGGCTTTTGGACGGAGACTGGCACTTTCCGCTTTCCTGACATCTCCGCGCTCTTTGGAAAGGAAGGATTCTTGCTTGATGACGCTTTATCTGTGAACAACTGATATGAGTTCAGGCATTATTAGTTTCCACGTCAATATAACCGTCGTTTTCTGTATTTTGTACTATTTACAACGTATGTTATACTTTCTTATATATAAGACTAAAACTAATGAAACAAAGTCAGTTCTGCTTTCTCACAGCATGTCTAAAATATGACGACGCAAACGCAGCGTTTGCGCTGTTCACTGATCAGCATGCAAAGAGCAACCACAGTGTATACAAATATCACAAAACATTGTAATGTTTGCAGCAGTTCACATTGGTTGTAATGCAATTGCAGTTGTTGAAAGAAAACTATGCATGGCTGGCTTTTTGACTTCAGAATAAAGTCCCACAGGATTGACAGGAAGTTTCATTGATCTATACTGTTTCAAAACCGTAATTGCTGCAACTAGATCGATTAAACGTGATAGAAAAAATACCAATAACCAAGTCTCCAAACCTGACGAAGCAATTGTCGCCTGCATGTTGAACGTCACTTTCTCATCGGAGTCGCGCTTCAATTCCGTGTATTCTGAATTTCCTGCCGGTTCCTGTGACGTCTGGCCCCGTTTCACCATTTCCTCGATCGCTCTGTAGATGTTTAAAGCATTGCACTGCAAGGTCATCGTGGGTCACACTCAGGGGCTAGGGACCGATGAGCCACGAAATTGACTTCAGTTTAACCAGTGAATGATTACAAAAGTTATCCCTTTTCAACAATAAAATTAATAACTTTAAATTAGCTGGTAAGTTCTTTTCAAACTTAAACGTTCTTCCAACAACTATATCTACTGATTTATTCCACATAGTATTAATAGTAAAGGTGAACGGCGTTTTTTTCATCATTTTGCTTCGCAACACGTCACACCACGATAGTACGAATGGAAATCGAGCACACCATCCCTTGGCTGTAAAATCGTTGCATCTGCTACGAGTTGAAATAAACTTTTGCAACGGACAGGCTGTTACCACAAAATCCATGCCTTAAAAAACGACACAGCTTCGAAAACGGTTCCTTCAACAAAGAATGAATTGTACCAAATGAATTGATGACTGATGAGGTAATTACTTTGCCTGACGCTCGTCATCGTCTTTCTCTCTGGCCTTTTGTTTTTCAAGTTCTTTTTGACGCTGCAACACTCTTGGATCCCGGTCAATGTACTGGACGAACCAGCCTTTCTCTGTCTGGTCCACTTTACAGTGACCTAAAAAATGATTACAACTTAGAAATAAACCATAATATTAAGAACTTCTGTGTTTATAAGTCAGTGTAAGCGGTGATTAAAGAAATAATTAAGATTTAATTACGGAAGTGGTCGGAGAATTTAAAAGAACTGTTTCATCGGCTTTTTAGTTTTCTAAAATTAACAAAAATAGACTTTACAAATTTTAAAGTCATCCAACCGAAAAGACCCTACTCGAATATATCCACTCTAAGCCATTGAAAAGTTTATAACAGCACTGAGTCGATAAAGTACTAAAACCACTCATATGGCATTCAAAACAGTCACCAAGCCACCAGAGCGTGGAATAAAAGTGGACTTTTGTTTGCAGTATCGGTATAAAAGACAAACAGAACAACTCTGTCGATCAAAGAATTGGACAATAAAAATAGAACACAATGTCCAGTTTGCCTTGTGATTAAATGGCAGTGTAGAATAGATGCATTTTCTAAAGTTTTCACAATACCAGAGGCTTAAAAAACGGGCAAACTGTTTGACAGAGAAAATGCAATTTTATGAGATAGCTTTATCAAACGAGATTTCATATTTTCATGGATAATTTTCACTTGGGGGATTTTCCTACATTCCAACTGAGTGACCAGTAAGAGTTAAGACCATATAGAAAACACAAAGTCTCGGAAAACTACTCGATGTACGAGTTTGTCTATTCACCTTCACGTCCCAGCCATTTGGTAAATTCCCCAAGAGACAACCATTTGGTCGAATTCATGTGGATGTGCTCCTTAAAACTGATGTACTCATTGTAAACCTGAAATCACATAAAATGCAGCTAGTTTGCTCTTGGTAACTTGAACAACATAATTGCTATTGTTATGACATAGTTAAGTTTATTTTGTTTTGTAGGCGAATAAACAAAACTATACAAAACACAAATAATTCACACAACAAGGATGGCAGCAAAAGACTAAAAGGTCAACAACACAACTTCGATTAGTTACGGTAGTTATTTTACATACAATATTATTATGCACTCTTTTGGTTCCAAATCTTCTCTTTAGTAGTTCCATAAAGTCCTTGAAAAATTCATTCGAAAAAAAGTCATTGAAAGCAGCAGGATTTTCTCCAGCAATCAGTAATTGTCGCTGATGTGACTCGGACATACAATGACATTTGAATCCATTCTGAATTTTAAAAAAACATTAGCATTTGACATAAATGCTGCCAGTAATGTAAGACAAACAAAAACACTGCAATGTTGATAATCGACTGGGCCTATTTCAGTGGTTCAAAATTTTTTATAGAACGATAAATATGAAGACCAAGCTCAGAGAAAGGGTTTGTTAGCCAAAAGAATTATTATCTAACAATTGTTCTGAACAGCTGTTCTGAAACTGGGAAGGTGACAGACAATTAATATTTCTACTTAATAAAGTAGTGATAACCATACATATATTTTGTTTGAAACTACAATATGTTGTGCAAGAAAGTTTTATTTTGGACCTTTATTACATCATAGCTTCATTAAACCTGACGATACTACGGTATTTGATTGGCAACTTTTATAGCATTCATTATAAATGGGCTATCTAAAACGGGTCTGCTACTATTCAGCAAGTCCGATTCGGCAAGTGCCTTATTTGGCGAGTTCCCTATTCGGCAATTTTTTGAATTTTTTTTTTAAATTATTGGGTACCGTAGCCTAATTATCATTGCCGCTTTTACATCGTTTTAACATCACTAAACATTGAAATAAGACCCTAACCCTACCCCCCCAACCTCAAACCTCTAACCCCAACCCTAACCTCTAACCCCAACCCCTAACCTTAAAACGGCAATGATATTTAGGCTACGGTACCCGATAATTAAAAAAAAAAATTTCAAAAAATTGCCGAATAGGGAATTTGCCGAAAAGGGCTCTCGCCGAATAGGGCACTCGCCGAATTAGACTAGCCAAATTGGACTCGCCAAAACAAGCCATTCCGACCTAAAACAGTATTTACATTTCGCAAATTGTGTTTTATATGAGCTATGACGCAATCACCAACAATAGCACAAGAGAATGATATATTTTATCAATGTGAATTCTATGTTTGGTTTACAATGCCTGCAGTTGTAAAAACAACAAAGTTCTGCAGTTTTTAATTTTTTGTTATTGTTTTTAATTGCAACAAATATTTCTGCTAAAATTAACATAAAATTTTGTTTGTTGGTCTAATCTTTTAACCACCTGTGGATGGATGACATATAATTATACAAGTGCAAGAACACTTTTGCAATAAGACAAATGACGCATTTTGACTGTTAACAAAAAGACAGGTGGCGTTTATATATGCAGAACGTTTAGCAATTCTTTATTTTAATATTGGCAACATTATTATATTATGCTCTGGGGAAACCACTGAACGGAAAAACCTTTCAAAAACAAAATTATGGTAAAAATAAAAATTTTCTCTGAAATTAATCCCATCTAGCAGATAAATTATCCGCAAGTGGTTAAAAAAGCATACATCTACCAAAAGAATAAAAGTAATTTATTATGTACAAGTATATGCATACCTCATCTCGACATTGCTTTTGACACATCTGACAATACCATCGCAGTTTTTGCAACCCCTTTGATTTTATTCGGTTTCCTATTGCTTTAGGGGAGAGAAATCCTGGCTTTTCTTTTCCCATCACAATATTTTAATAGTTCTACACCGCAGTAGAAAACTAAGAAATCTGCCAAAAGTCAAATATGCTTTACTAAAATTATAGAGTAGGGTATTCGAAAAAAATCACTGAGCCCTGCTTTGAGGCTGTACCAATTAACAAATTCAGTTGTCGATGCTGTAATATCAGGGTTGGAAGTCGTTAGTCAAAAAGCAATGACTATTTCACTATTCGATAGTGCCCAAAAAAGCAATGACTTTCCGCTATCGATACTTAAAAAAAGCAACGAATAGCAATTACTAAAAATTGACTGGCCAAAAAAAGCCCAAAAACAAGCAACCCGCAAACTCAAAAAAGGTACCAAAACTCGAAAGACAAACAATCCCAAACTTGCGGGAAAACCGCAAGGTGTGCAACACTGTTAACGGCTCTCACTGGCATGGTTTTTCTGAACTGTGTTGCCGAAAAATTTTCCTTAATTCTTTAAAGTTCGAAAACCGGAAGGGGACTAGGTCGGATAGCAATCCAAAAACTAAATCTCGTAAATTCGTTTGGACGACAAAGTAAGTGAACAACAAAAAATGATTCAGCAGTTCTCCTAAATATGAAACATATCGATTAGTGAAAAACGAATAACGATTTCGTTGCTTGCATAAAAAAGCAGTGAATAACGCGTATTCAATATTTATTTTTAAAAGGAATGGGTATAAGCATTCGATATTCAGAAAGCAACGAATAACGCTATCGAATAGTGACAACTAGTCGTTACTTCCAACCCTGTGTAATATGTTGCTCGACGTATGCAACTACAAAATGTGATCAGTTTATAACGCATGATGTAGTGAGTGGGTTGTCAATTGCCTACTAAGTAGCAGGCTACTGAATTTCATTAACCTACTATTAATGTAAACTTCTTTCAGAAAAAAGTATGAATCTGTTATGTGGTGAACCACTTTTATAATGAATTTTCAAACATAAAATTAATTCGGAATTGAAATATCTAGAAATTGATTGGTTTATTTTGTTGTGCAATATTATAACAGCAAAATCATTAAATGATGCAGCACGCTTAACGAGCACAATTGAAACAAAGAAAAATAACAAATGTACACTGCATCTTTGAAGTAAATTACAACGGGAAGCTGCGAAGTGACCATGACGGTCTTCGAGTCAAGCAGCCACCCTCAGCCAAGTCGATGATAAACTAAACATCTAATAAACATTACACTAAATTATCTACACTTGCAACAAAGAGTCAAGACAGAAACAAACTTGCATCCATAATATGTCAAAATGTCAAGTTCCATATTAGGTGTTGATAGTCATAACGATTAAAAGCTTAAAGAGTATCGGTCCACATTAGTAAATTACACTGCATTCAACTTTAATATTCCGCAATTAGATAGATTTTGTAAAGTTTTTTAAATAAGTCAAAAGATTTTTGTTTTATATCTAGTGGGATTGAGTTCCATATTTTTACTCCACTATACTTGATGCTTCGTTGAAGTTTTGTAGTAGCATACTTGGTACGAAGTAATTATCATTTTTGATTGAACATCTACCGTAGTTGAGCGATTATGAACGTTTGATGTTTTTTTGAAGTAATTCGAAAAAGTACAGGGTAAAGCATTATGGTTATATTTAAACATTAGTTCGGCCATCTCTAGTTTGTAAATGTCTTTTATTTTTAGAACTTTTACCTGCTTGAAGTAGGCCTATGGCGTAACGTGTTCTGACCACAACCCTCCAGCAACTATTTTTATTGCTTTGTTTTGCAACTTTTGTAGTTTCTCGATATACGCTTTGTATGTAGAGCCCCAATTGGCTATTCCATTCATAATATGTGGGTGTACGAGCAAATAATACAACTGCAGTCTAGCATTGAAAGGAAGAAAGTGTTTAAGTTTCGACAAAATAACAACAGATCTAGCAAGTTTAGATCTAAGAGCATCAATGTGAGGTTCGAATGAGAGCTGTTTATCAATTATTATTCCAAGATACTTAGCGTGGTCGATGGTTTCTAGCTCAACAGCCCTATAGAGAACATGGAATTCATCGAATTTGTTGTAGCCTTTTTTAGGAGGAATTACTAATAGATTGGATTTGGATTCTTCAAAAACAAAACACTGAATGAGATCCGGATCTTAAAAATCTTAGATGCGTACACGGTACACCTTTGACCACTGCGTGAAACGGATGGGTACAACATAGCGATTCTGAATAACTGTATCTCAAACCAGCACAAACTTGAAACTTATGCATTCGCTTCAAAATCAAGACATGACAATTTGACAAATCTTTTTCTATTACAAGTGTTGCCAAACGCTCCTTGAATTTCTTTTTTTTGATACAAATAACATAATTAGTAGGGCCATTTAAAGTCATTAAAGTCATATTTTTTTCTATGCATCAGTAAGTCGTGAAATCAATTTTAAAGCAAAAACCGCATCCCTGTGAGGTATATTAAGAAAGTTATGAAGTCATATAAAGTCATATTTTCCTGGTTAGGTCATAAATCAGCTTTTTAAGTTATATAGTCATATTTTTGAGTTATAAAGTCATACCGTTGTAAACTTTAAATAAAAAGTACCAATTTAAGCGGTGAAGCAATTAAGCACTAAGAAAGTAAGACAATTTCTGATTGAACGAAGGCAAACTGTAAGATTAGCCTACATAACACTTACAGTCACAGACCTATATTTTATGAGGTCACACATTGCATTGTGTTGCAAATCAAAGAGGCCCATGCTGATCTAAATGCCCTTGATTTCGGAAAAGATCCGCTTGAGGTCAAAAATTACATTAAAAAGCGATTGGACAAAAACGATGTGAAACAAATTATGGAGCTACAAAGACAAGACATTTCACCAGCGCTTTATGCAAAGCTGCAGAAGTGTCAACCCACATCAGCGTCTGTGGAGCCCTCATTTTCCTTGGTAAAATCATTTTTAAGTCCAAATCGTAACTTCAAAGACTCTAACATTCCACACTACATGAAACTGTACTACAAGCTACAACAGTGGTTTAAAATAAAAATGGATGTGTATTACTGTTATGTTGCGTAAGTTTTACTCTTTTGTTCCGTGAGTGACGTTGTGCGCATGTAAAATTAAACGATTTTCACATAAAGTCATATAAAGTCATATTTTCCAAAAAATAAAGTCATATTATTGATTTTTTAAGGTCATATAAAAATGGCCCTAATAATTAGCCTGATATCCTGGTTTTTCTATGGTCGGTTTTTGAATCTTTATCTTCGGACTGACAAAGCCTTTGAATATGATAGTTCAGTTCAGTTTATTTTTGTTTTGTTGGCAAAAAATTCGCACAACAAGGATGGCAGCGAAAGACCAAAAGGTTACCAAAGTCAGCTGCCACCCAAACATTTAAACAAAAGACCCAAAATAAAGAACATTAACATTTAAGGCAAAACTAAAATAATTCCTATATCAAGTAATATAAAAGATAATGCAATGAAATAGCACAATACGAACACTTTACATCAAACATTAACAGTGGAGTAACACAGGGCAAGATAAAAAAAATAAAAAAACTATGCAGAGAAATAAGCAGATGATATGTTTCAGGAGTGATCATAGTACAAATTCTTTAATAAACATTTATATTTAAATTTAAAAGCATTATAAGACTATTCTTGTTATTCTTTTGGTATTTGATTCCATAGTTTCACTCCATTAAAACATAGCATCTTCTTACCAGAGTTTGACGTTGCAGAAGGCAAATATAAATCATTCTTTTGGTTCTGACGGGTTTTATAATGGTGAATTTCGTTTACAAAAATAAAGAAGCTAGCAAAGGCCCGGGGCAGCATTTTGTGCACATATTTGTACATAAATTTTGCAGTTTCTAATTTAATAATATTGTTAATTCTGAGCACATTAAATTGGTGATAAAGAACAGTTGTATTTGTTGACCTCAGCAAAAATAAGCAGGATCGGATGAACTTGTTTTGTAACACTTGAAGTGGAGTAAGCAATGTAGAGTTTACTTTTCCCCAATTTATAATCGAGTACTGGATCTTGGATTGAAACAAAGCATAATATAAAGTTTGTAATATTGTTAATGGGGCAATGTATCTCAGCTTAAATGCTATGCCGCAGACCTTTGCAAGCTGCTTTCTAAGATTAATAATATGATTATCCTATGTCAATCGCTCATCCAAAGTTACACCTAGATAGTTTATGTTTGTTTGTTTGTTTGTTTATCTTTATCCTGCATTGCGGGAAAGCGGACTTGAGCGCTATGCATCGGTGTACGCTTTCCGACATACACCTGACCCACGCTGCAGCCGACGGCAATGTCTGTTTCCGGTTGTCTACTCTACGTATGATTTAAATTTGGTACTACCCATTACTCGAAATCGATCACTAGGTAGAGGCAATTATCGTAAAGTTTCTTGCCCAGAGAAACAACAGCAAGTGCGGGTGGCTGGAGTCGAACACGCAGGCTTTCGACTGCGAGCCCAACGCGCTAACCACTCGGCCACTTTTCTTCCTTTCGATGGATCGGCCACTGATGGACAGACTAAAATTTTCTGCTGCACTTTTTGTTGTTGCAGAGGATCATATAAGTAATTTTACTATAATTTAATGAAAGTTTATTGGATTTCATCCACACATCAACTTTTCCTATTTCTCTATTGACATTTGTTTGGAGAGATGACAGGCATTTATCTGACATATGAAAGTTTGAGTCATCAGCAAAAAGTGTAGTTGAAAAAGAAGATGCATTTGGAAGATCATTCACATAAAGAAGAAAAAGCAAGGGACCACGGATTGACCCCTGTGGGACACCACATTTAACAACATTGAAATTATAATTCTTACCGTTAATTTTTGTACTTTGCATTCTATTTGTTAGATAAGATGTTAAAACGTTTAAAAACTTGCCACGAAAGCCATAATGGTGAAGTTTTTTTTTTAAAGTATGCCATGATCAACTATATCGAAAGCTTTACTTAAATCAACAAAACCGAGCATGTGCATTTGTGATCATTTAAGTTAGAAAGTAAATCATCATATATTTTTGTCAATGCTAAGCTTGTTGAATCATTTTCACGAAGACCATGTTGAGCTGGAGTTATAATATTATATTTGTCAATAAAATTCATCATCCGTTTATATAAAATTATTTATCCGTTTATATAAAATTTATATGATAGGTTATTTCTGGCCGTATAGCCGTTGAACCACTGACGCAAGGGCCGGTTACCGAGATTGACAAAGTGATGTTTTCTCTGGTTGTGAAGTGTTGTTGTCTGTAAATTATTCCATCCACTTGGTGCAGCTAAATGAAAAGCAAACCTGAAATGTGTTGCTCAAGAGCGCACCTTGAGAGCCGAACCAGCGTTAGTTCATCTTGAGTGGGGCACTTAACCACTAAGCTAACGAGGTGGACTAACTAGCCACTGAGCTAATTTGGTGGATAAGCGTTAACGCGTTAACGTTGCGAGGTAAACATAACCTAAAAGTCGCTCGAAGTCGCACAAAATCGCTATGCACTTATAAGCCTACTAGCGGTTTTGACTGGTCTTTATGCAATACAAATTATTTGTTTCAAGAATTGAGTCATACAACCAGTCGAATAAATAAAATCGTCAAAATACCGTAGGCTAATAGGTCTACATTGTATTTGTATAACTGCGTAGCGTATCAAGAGCAGCAGATCGGCCCCCAACCAAGTTTGAAGCTTTTACGATGACATGACCTCTGTAGCCTATGTCCTGCTGTAGGTCGCCATGAGGTGGAGTAACACGCCAAGCTTTCAAACCTTTAAAAAAAAAAAAAAATTCAAATTGCACTCTCATGCCAGCAAACCTTAAAAAAGCCAAACTCCAATTCTCGTATAAATACATCCATAAAATCTGCCCAAAAGGTCAGTTGGTAAAGCGCCTCTTGGGGTGTGCTCTTCAGAAACTCATTTAAAGGACTCCTTTTCATTCGGTGGTCAATCTCGATGACTGGGAGTTCGTCAGTAGTTCAAAGCATCTACTGTAGGCTACAAGTAGGCTATACGCGAAACTGCCAGGATTATCTAACTCTATTGTTGCCTCCCTGATGAGGTCTGATTGCCATCGTATATCAAATTACCGTCTTCATTATAATAATTCTATGTATGCTATTAACTAGTTTTGATGGCTGCCATGTCATCTGATTGTTTTTATCGTTCTCAATACTTTCAGTTCTTCTAACTTGTAACGCTACCGTACCATTGTCTGTAAACTTGTAACAGTAGATAGCCTATTTATTGAGATTTTGTGCATTTGCAGTTTGTGTATTATTTTGTTATTTTTTGATGTTATTTCGTTGTTGTTGTTCGTTATTTGTGCATTTGCAGTTTGTGTATTATTTTGTTGTTTTGTTTTGGATATGGACAGCTTTGTCTGATGCAAATAAATTATTATTATCTCTCAAACTGTTGCAACCGTGCCAATTTTTTTTTTCAATGTAGGCTGTTGTGTTCTTAGCTCATTCAATCAGAGTTATACTGGAATTCTCTTTTATTATAAAATTGCACAACCAAGATATAGTGTGAAACCTGCAAAGTAAGCCCAAAACGAGAAGTGCCAATTAACAAAAGCAAGCGGATGAATACTAAGCAAAAGAGAAGACCTGAGAGAAACGAAAACAAAGTAGCCTACATCGTTTCAATGCAAATAATCTAAAATGCGTAACACCTCCCCAATGAAATTTATGACCACTCATAACGAAGAGGTGGTTGGCGTCTTCTCTTTGATCGCCTTAATGTTTGTTCTTGATGCGATGACGATAATGGATCGTCGGTCGCTATCGGTGTCGATGAATCCTCGGTCGCAATCGGCATCGATGGATTCTCGGTCGCAATCGGCGTCGATGGATCAGAAACCTCGTCAGCTGTCGATGAATTGGGGACCTTGTCAGTTGTCGATGACGACGTGAAAGTAGTCTCTCCTGGGTCCCCGTCTTCCGGTGAGATGTAACGCGGACGTAGCTGGTCGATGTGGCGTCTCCATATTGGACCTCGAGGGTCCACTCGAACCTGCAAACTATACGACTCCCGTGTCGCTTCACCACGAGGGCAGGAACCCACCGAGGGTTTCGGCTTTGCCTGGAACCAAAGTATAAAGCATAACAAGGATCACCAACATCGAAGTTAATTGTTTTCCGGTTTTGTTTCCGAGGCGAAGGACTCGTCGATGGTTTCGTGATCTGAGCTGAGGAAGAAAGTAAAATATCTAATTTAGTGCGTAGTTGTCGGTGGTTTAATAACTCACTGGGAGAGTAACCACTGGCATTAGGCGTACGGCGAAACTGCATCAAGAATTGAGTGGTGGCACTTTTAGGCGGTAACGACGATTTTCTCAAGGCCTGCTTGAAAGTGCGCACCAAACGCTCGGCAGCACCATTCGTAGCTGGATGGTATGGTGCTCCAGTGATGTAGACTATACCCCTAGCCTTACAATAATTTTTGAAGTCTTCTGAAGAAAACGTAGTTGCATTGTCTGAAACAATGGAGTGGGGGTATCCAAAATGGGCAAAATCCTGCTCTAAAAGATCAATAGTAGCAGACGTCGATACGGAAGAAGTTGGGTGAATAGAAAGATACTTACTATAAGCATCGGTAACAATAAGCCAATTAGAACCTAAAAAATTAATAGCGTGATCGACATGAATTCGACTCCAAGGCTTCTGTGGAGCTATCCATGGGTGGATAGGAGCCTTGCTTGGTGCAGCTTGATGCTCACCACATGTAGTAAATGTTCGGCAGAGGTCGACAATGTCCGCATCGATATTGGGCCAGTAGACTGCTGTCCTGGCCAGCTGTTTCATTGGCTGCATGCCGAAATGACCTTCGTGTAAAAGAGAAAGAATATCATTGCGGAGTTTAAAAGGAATAACTACTCTAGAACCATATAATAAACAACCATAACATGTTGTTAGAGAATCAGCAACTCTTCTAAACTGTTCGATTGGATCGTTAGAATTTGATTTCGCAGGCCATCCTTCTTGTGTAAAGCGAATAATTTTAGACAAGACTGGATCCTTGGAAGTTTCCTTGCGCAAAGTAGAAGAATCGGAATGACTAACCTGCGAATCCAACGTATCAATTGCGCAGACAATATCAACATCATCTGCACTTTCCTCCCCATCAAAAATTGTGTCATCGTTGGACGGAAGACGGCTCAAGGCGTCAGCATTTTGGTGATGCGTTGTTTTGCGATACTCTATAGTATAACTAAATTGACTCAAAAACAACGCCCGGCGTGCTAACCGGTTAGCCGCCAGCGAAGGAGTAGGTTTATCTGGACCAAAAAGTGAAAGTAAAGGCTTATGATCCGTTACCAAAATAAAATTCCTATCGTAGAGGTATTGGTAAAGTTTCTTCAAAGCGAAGATGATGGACAAAGCCTCCTTTTGGATTTGGCTGTAGTTTCTTTGAGATTTTGTCAAGATTTTCGACACATTGGCTATTGGCCTTTCGCTTCCGTCCGGGGAGCGGTGAAACAGTGTGGCGCCAATGCCCACGCTTGAAGCGTCGCATGCAATTCCTAAAGGAAGCAACGGGTTAAAGTGTACGAGAACATCGTCTGCGGAAAGAAACGTTTTTAATTTTGCAAAAGCGCATTTTTCTTTGTGTTCCCATCTCCAAGGAACACCACTCTTGGTTAAATGATATAACGGTTGCGCTACCGTAGAAAAATCTGGGGGCATAAACTTAGAATAAAATTGAACCGACCCCAGAAAAGAACGTAAGGTGCCAACATTGAACGGAGCAGGCATGTTCAGTACAGCATCGACTTTAGGACCCTTTGAAATCCCCTGTTTAGAAAGAACATGGCCTAAGTACTCGAAATTTGCCTGGGCAAATCTACATTTTTCCTTCCTACATCTAAGACCTTTCGAAGATAAACGATCGAGTAGTCGTTTAAGGTTCTGGAAATGCTCTTCCGCTGTAGCTCCACTTATCAAAATGCCATCCAGGTAGACTGCTACACCTGGAAGGTCACTAGTTAGATCATCCATTATCTTTTGGAAATGGCCTGGGGCAGAAGAGATGCCAAACGGCATAACATTTTGCAGTAAAACCCCTCTATGGGTACTTAATGCCAATATTTTTCGACTCTTTGGACCTACTCTAATCTGGTTATAAGCATCTGCCAGGTCAATCTTAGTGAATCCGTGGCCACCCCCTAGTTTACGCATTAAATCCTCTGGAAGAGGCAAAGGGTGCCTGTGAGTTTTAAGTTGTGGATTAACCGTTGAAGAATAGTCACCACAAACCCTTTGGATTTCTTACCTTCGCTAGAAGCCTTGCGAACTGGTACTACAGGAGTTGCCCCAGTCGCAAAATTGTACACTGTACAGGTGTCCAGATACCTTTTTCTATGCGTCACAATCAATGTGCAAAGCCTCGCGATGGACTGCTTTGTGTCTTCGACGAGCGTGTTGTTTTGATTGTAAAATTCTGGTGCGATGTGTTATTATCGGTTATGACCTGAAGTAACCTTTGATCGCGAATCGTTGTTATGTAACGTAGTTCTGGGACATTCTGTTGTTTTCACAATTGCCAATATCGTTTGTCATGATGTCACAAGGATGTTTACCAATGGATCTCTGATTGCGAAATCATTATTATGCAATGTATTTTCTAGAATCATTTTTCCCTACGTGTCAATCTACAGGCTTCGGCTTGTTTACGATTTAATGCAACTTGACAGAACCATGAGTCCTATGATGTAACATTACGTAACCTTCTCGAAGTTAAAAGACCGAACAAATCTTCTATAAATAGTGGTGCAATTTGTGTAATGAATTATTATGGGAGTTGTATTATGATGAGTTGATTATTATTATGAGTTGGTGATGAGAGATCATTGTTGTAGTAGTAGCAGCTGTTAATAGACGCAAAGATTATTGTTGATCGAGAGTTGAAGTATTGAATACGAGTAAAGCAAAGTTGCTGCTAATATAATTTCTGATTGAAATTAGACTCGTATGAGAAGCTGTGAGTGGATCACGTTAAACTGGATCAAAAGCCGCAAGCGTTGGAATCTATTGGTGTTTACTGTTACTTTGATTAATTGCTGGAAGTGGTGAACCATTCGTTGGAGTCCTTCAAGCGTTTTCATATATATCATTTCACTAGTAGAACTATCCGTGAATTTAATTGACTGCTTTTCGGTTTAACCCATTAAACTACGTCATTGAACCTTTCCAAGTCTTTTTCCTGGTAAGATATAGAAAGAAATCGTGACACTATGCCGGCGTCTTAGGCAAGAGCTAAGTCTTCTTGAATGGCGAAAGGCACTGGTCTGGGCTTTGAAAACACTGGTTTACAATCAGAGTTAAACTCAATCTCTAATTCGTAATCCTGAAGACAACCTAACTCAGGTTTAAATAAGTCTTCGTATTGATCACATAACTCGGAACATGATTTTTGCAAGTTAAAATCTATGTCGTTGTGCATGTAAGCATGTAAAGTACAGTAGCATGTAAAGATAAAGAAAAGAACTTATCTACCGAAATATCTAGTGCTTGAATAGCATCACGCCCTATTAAGTTAAGGTTAGGGATTTCACATACCATAAATTGAACTGTGGTCGTCTTTCCCGATTTGTTGCAGCTCGCTTCGGCAGTGAAAGATCCAATAATAGGCATCGAGTGCTTACTTACCGACTGAAAACGTAGCTGCGGAGTCTGCAAGATAGGTTTGCCTAGCTGCGACCAAACTTCAGAAGAGATGAAATTTCCCCCTGTAGCTGTATCAATCAATCAATCAATCAATGTTTTATTTGTCAGTAACAGGAACATAGGTACATGTTTGAAATATGCAATATACACAGTACAAAAGTTACACAAGTTCCCATACCGACAGGGAGACAACGAGACGACCATACGGTCTACTAGTCAATTGCCACCCTACGGAAATTACGATTTTTCCATTTAAAATAAGCTTACAAGAGAAAAAATAAAATAATTGAAACGTTCCCGCGCTTCAACAACAGCATAGGTACGCAAAAAAACATATTGATGATAACGTAGGCCAAAACACAAATATGAAGCAAGCAGAGAATAATTAAGTTTCCGAAGAAACTGACAAGTTGGTTTCCATAACATATCACTTACGATGCACTGTAGCTTTGTAAAATTAATGTTTTGATCTCTTTTTTGAAACAATGAAATGATAAGTTTTTAAGCCTACTTGGAACCTCTGACCAGAGCATTGGTCCCAATACCTGCATGGACTTCTTGCCAAATTCTGTGTTTGATCTATTTATAAAATAGTTGTTGCTTGTTTGATATCTTGTGTTATGCTGATGAATAGATGAAGCATTTGTAAATAAATCACAATACGTAGACGGATACTCATTCATATGAACTTTGTACATATGTTTTTTTATTTCAATGTTATGTATGTCTTTTAGTTTCAAGATGTTCATTTTGAAAAATAAAAAATTAGTGTGAGCATAGTAATTTTGTTTCGTAATTATTCTTATAACCTTTTTTGTAATTTTATTAAAGGATCCAGTGCACTGTCACAGGCCTTTCCCCAGCTTGAAATACAATATTGCAAATGACAGTAAATCAAAGCGTGATACACATCTTTTAAAGTGTCTGTGTTGACATAATTTCTGAGTTTAAGCAACGCCCATGAACCTTTTGCTACTTTTCCGCAAATTTTATCTATGTGATATTTCCATGTTAATTTGTTATCTATGTAAACGCCAAGGTATTTTATTTGATCTTTTTGTTGAATGCTTGTGTTACCAATGTTAATGTTAAAATTTTTTATGTGTTTTTTATTTGTTATTAGCATGTATTCAGTTTATGAGAAATTTAACGATAATCTATTAAGCTTCAACCAGTTGTAAACTTTTTGCATTTCGGCATTCACATTGTTCTGCAAATTTATTTCACATTTGTCGCTCATCGTAAGATTGGTGTCGTCAGCAAATAGTTTAACATTCATGTTTGTTGAATTTGGTAAGTTATTTATATACAGTAAGAAAAGAAGGGGTCCCAATGTCGATCCTTGGGGCACACCGCAGGTAACCTGTCTTGAGTTTGAAGAGATTCCATTGACGACCGTGTGCTGTAGACGATTGCTGATATAGCTTTTTAACAATTGTAATGGAAGGCCCCGAAAACCGTATGTTTGCAGTTTCTGTATGAGAATAGTGTGATCAACTGTGTCGAAGGCTTTAGCTAAATCAAGAAATACAGAGCAAGTTGTATCGTTATTATCTAGGTTAGTTAAGATGTTATCACAAACGTTTGACACAGCTAACGAAGTGGAATATTGTGGTCTAAATCCATACTGATGTGGAGTGATCAGGTCTTTTTTTGTTAGATAATTGTACATTTGTTCATACAGGCATTTTTCGAATATTTTGGTGAAGGGGGACAATAGTGATGTGGGCCTATAGTTGGAACAATTTTTCCTGGAACCACTTTTGAAGATTGGGGTAACTTGAGCGACCTTTAGTACATCAGGATATACACCTTTATCGATACACTGATTGAATAAGTTGGTGAGGAAAGGGGCGACTATTGGTGAGGATAGTTTGACAAATCTTATAGGTATTCCATCATGTCCTGTACTTTTAGAGACAGAAAGATTATTAAGATGTTTTAATACTTCTTCTTGATTGACAGGTTTTAGGAAAAAGGAGAATGGGACACTTTGCAATTTCAATAATGAGCCAGGAGACGGTAGAGGGATTTTAAATGCCATGGAAGGACCAATTTCTGTAAAATAATCATTAAAACAGTTACTTATTTGTGCAGGGTCAGATATTTTTTCATTGTCAGTGCTAATTATTTTTTCTGGTATTTGAGCTGTGTGCTTATGTTTGTACTTGATGATGTCATTTATGGTTTTCCATATTTTTCCAGTGTTGTGCTTGCTTTGCGTAATAAGAAAACTGTAATGCATTTTTTTTGCTTGCTCTTTGGTATGAGTAAGTACATTTCTGTACTTTTTGTATGTTGCTTGTGCAGAAGTGTTTGTTGGGTCTTTTATTTTTAAGAGATATAGTCTGTTTTTAGTTTTGATGGAGTTCAAAATTCCTTTTGTTAGCCATGGTTTGGTCTTGAGTTTTCTTTCTCTTCGAGACAACAATCGTAAAGGTGCGTGCTTGTTTAAAGTTTCATTAAAAGTGTCTATGAAATGATTAAATTTGCTATGAACTGAATCATTCCTTTCTGTGTATTGGTTGGTCAAGCTATTTTCCAGATCACAAACGAATTCATCAGCAACAAAGTTTTTCATGTTCCTTACTTTTTGTGTATATTTTTCTTGTTTTGGTTTTACAGAGTTTATCACAACTACAATCGGAAAGTGGTCAGAAACATCGTGAATAAGAACATGGCATTGAATTTTATTTGATTGGTCATTGCTGTATACATGATCGATTAAAGTTGAACTTGTGGAAGTTACACGGGTTGGAGATTGTACTAATTGATTGCAGCCAAAAGAGAGAAACGCATCACAGTATTTTTTACAGCAGAATTTTTTGTCTTTGCTAACATATCAATATTAAAATCACCACATATGTAATATTCCTTTTTGAAATTATTTAACGAATCAATGCACTCACAGAATTTGGTTTGAAACTCAATTAACTTATTTTTGGGATGCCTGTATACTACACCAACTGTGCACTGTCTACTGTTTGATAAAGTAATATCTACCCAGAGATCTTCACATTCCTGTAACCCTGTAAGTTTAAACTTAAATTATTAATTTGATTATACTTTATTGAACTGCTTACGTATAACCCGACACCACCTGCTTGTATTTTAGCATCAGTTTGTTTGTTATTAAAGTGGGCAAAATTATAGCCTTGCAAGCTAACAAAATGCAATCGATTTTCATTCAGCCAGGTTTCTGACACAGCAATAAGGTCCGGTGCTTCTTGCATTTCGACAAGCAATGATTTTAATTTTTCAAAGTTGCCAACTAGGCTTCTCATGTTTACATGTAAAATCGATAGCTGGTTCCTATTAATATTGTTAGTTAAAGAGAAGGAGTTTTTTGAATAAAAATTTTTACAATCCGCAGACATTGCAGCAAACAAAGTACAGTAGAATTCGCCTATAACGGCACCTCTAGGGGATTGCAAAAAACTGACGTTATAGCCGAATTGACGTTATAGACCAGGGGCGTGCAACTGTTTATCGCAATGGGCCACAACGTACAATTATAATGATGCTGAGGGCCAGTCTATCGAATAACACATGAATTTATATAAAAAAATTATTTAATAGAAAAGTACACACAATCAAGTTACACATTGAGTGAGTGATTAATGAGATGTCTGATATCTTCTCTGTCCAGAGATCTTGCCAATGTCAGCTTTGACGGAGGAAGTGGCAACTCGAAGTTGACTTGACAAGTGCTCATCCGTAAGCTGATTCCTGCATTTTGTCTTGAACAGCTTCATTTTTGAAAAAGAACTGCTCTCATAATGCAATGCTATCATGCTATAATAATTATCAGAGTGTTTTGCACGCTTGATATTGTACTCTTTCATTACTGCTATAGTGTTTTGACAAATCAGGCAAACAACATCTTGATTGTGTTGAACAACGAAGTAATTTATACACCACTCATTGTTGAACTTCCGCCTTTCATAATCAACCTTCCTTTTCTTACTTGTAGACATTTTTACTATGCTAAGCTTTTTGTAGAATAAATATTAATATATTCACCACACTGCACCCATAAAGTAAGATTTATGTTACTGAATTATTGCCAGAAGAACAAGGCGGTTTTCTACAACGCTTACTAATGACGCAACAATAATGCTAATGATGTAATAATGCTAAAAGTCAATAATGCTAATGATGACGTTACAAATAACAACATCCTCCGATCTAACAGTGAAAAGTATTTAAAAATAATGGGCTACTTGATAAAGAATGTGCGGCCACGTAAATGGGTACCGCGGGCCGTGCTCTGGCCCGCGGGCCGTATGTTGCACGCCTCTGTTATAGACGAACTACAGCAAACTATACCAAAACTGTCTCTTGATTAAAGAAAGAGGTGTATAATCCAGTCAGGTTTACTGTGTAGCCTACCACCAAACTGACAAAAGTCACGCAGAAAGTACAGTAAACAAAGGAATTGTTTAAAAAAAAAAAAAACCTACAGCGAAAGGTACAGGAAATTTGCGCAATACAGCTCGTTACATTCAGTAGTAGAGAAGTTAGTTGTCACGTAGAGAAGTTCATTGCACGTACGACTGTTGCTTTGAGTTGTTTTGCTGTAGAGCTGCTTTTTACACGTGATAGTTTTTCACGGGGGAAAAAAGTTAATTCAGTTAATTAGTTCGTACAGTAGCCTACTGCACGTACAACTGTTGCTTTGAGTATTGTTTAAAGGTCAGCTGTAGAGCTGCTTTTTACACGTGATTGTTTTTCATGCGGGAAAAAAGTTAATTCAGTTAATTAAAGTCCCTGCTGCGAACGACGTAGCAAAATAAAGGGAAGACATTTTGCAAGCAGCAGCAGCGCTAACTGGATTACGACTGACCGTTCGTGGTGAAGGTGATGCCTTAAAGTGACGTTATAAACGAACAAAAGACGTCTGAGGACCAATAAAGGGTGCTGTTATATGCGAATTGACGTTATAGGCGATGCTGTTGTAGCCGAACTACAATGTACGCAAAAGATAGGAATTCTGCCGGGACCGAGCGAAATGTGACGTAATAGGCGAATTGACGTTATAAACGAAGCCGTTATAGGCGAATTCTACTGTATGACCAACAGATGAATACACGACCAATAACGCAGGACACGAAAGATTACAAAATGACTTTGCAACAAAACAGATAAAAAGCAAAATCACCAACACCTGCATTTATAACTTGTAGTCAGGATAATCAAAGAATTCACTTATGTGTGACGAAATAGGACGGTGACCAACAAGCACCGAAAAAGAACAAATAACAAGTCTGGTTTAAGTGGTGTGAGAAACACTTTAGAAAATAAACAAAACACTATTATTGCGGTATGAAATATTTAATTTAGCAAGGATTTTGGAAATTGACTAAGTAATAATTTTAATTTGAAACTAGGAACTAAATTAAATTACGGTACTTTAGTTGATGAAAGGTAACTCAGGGCAAAATTCCGTCAAGCAGTGATATAGAATCAAATGAATTGTGTTAAAATGACCTGATTAAAATATGCAGCTAAAAAAGAGAATCAAGACTGGCGAGGATAATGGATATATTTACGTAGACGTAGCCTAAGTTAGTCGGTTTATGATATCGATCAATGTCGGAATACGAAATGTAAAATACGAAAAAAAAATACGAGTTCGGAAGGTGAAGATTTCAAAAATATTATTATTACGTCACAAAGGATGAAACTTAGGGGGAAAAATATTAGTCAGTCTTGACCTAGCTGTAGCTGAATCTGATTACTGTACTTCAAAATTGTGTAGAACTACAAATTAATAGAATAACAAACTAAAATTAAACAAAAAATGGAGTGGTAACGTACAATAAACTGTCCAGATTTGATCTTTTTTTTTTCTGAAATTTGATTTGTTTCCAATAAATTAACCTCTTTGGTGTTGATGGTTGAGCTTGTGCTGAAATTGGTCTTGGTTGGGTTGAAGGTTACTAACGGTTGGGTGAAAAATAATAGCTGGGTTTAGAAAATGTAAGAAAGTCAAAATGAGTCCTTTTAACTTACTTTGCTTTGTCTTCTAAACTTGAGGATTTTACTGGCAGCTGTGATTTATCTTTGTAAATGCAAAAAACAAAAAAAAACAAACAATGACTGCTGACTTGTTAGCTAGCCTAACTGAAGGTCTTTTCAAGTTTAATTATCTCTGCAACTTCCTGGCTGATTTTGATAATTTTGGTGTTGATATGACTACAATCAAATTTTCTTCTTGGTTCTTCTAGAATTAGCTTTTCTCCAGGCCTTAATTTTTTTATGAGTCTATTTTTTGATTTGGGCCTGGAGAGAGAAATTTTTGCTGCTTACTTTGAAAAGCGCGGGAACTTTTTCCAAGTTCCATTGTATCAAGTTCCATTAATCAATCAATCAATGTTTTATTTGTCAGTAACAGGAACATAGGTACATGTTTGAAATATGCAATATACACAGTACAAAAGTTACACAAGCTCCCATACCGACAGGGAGACAACGAGACGACCATACGGTCTACTAGTCAATTGCCACCCTGCGGAAATTACGATTTTGCCATTTAAAATAAGCTTACAAGAGAAAAATAATAATTGAAACGTTCCCGCGCTTCAACAACAGCATACGCACACAAAAAAACATATTGATGATAACGTAGGCCAAAACACAAAATTCCATGAAGCAAGCAGAGAATAATAAAGTTTCCGAAGCAACTGACAAGTTGGTTTCCATAACATATCACTTACGATGCACTGTAGCTTTGTAAAATTAACGTTTTGATCTCTTTTTTGAAACAATGAAATGATAAGTTTTTTAGCCTACTTGGAACCTCTGACCAGAGCATTGGTCCCAATACCTGCATGGACTTCTTGCCAAATTCTGTGTTTGATCTGTTTATAAAATAATTGTTGCCTGTTTGATATCTTGTGTTATGCTGATGAATAGATGAAGCATTTGTAAATAAATCACAATACGTAGACGGATACTCATTCATATGAACTTTGTACATATGTTTTTTTATTTCAATGTTATGTATGTCTTTTAGTTTCAAGATGTTCATTTTAAAAAATAAAAAATTAGTGTGAGCATAGTAATTTTGTTTCGTAATTATTCTTATAACCTTTTTTTGTAATTTTATTAATGGATCCAGTGCACTGTCACAGGCCTTTCCCCAGCTTGAAATACAATATTGCAAATGACAGTAAATCAAAGCGTGATACACATCTTTTAAAGTGTCTGTGTTGACATAATTTCTGAGTTTAAGCAACGCCCATGAACCTTTTGCTACTTTTCCGCAAATTTTATCTATGTGATATTTCCATGTTAATTTGTTATCTATGTAAACGCCAAGGTATTTTATTTGATCTTTTTGTTGAATGCTTGTGTTACCAATGTTAATGTTAAAATTTTTTATGTGTTTTTTATTTGTTATTAGCATGTATTCAGTTTTTGAGAAATTTAATGATAATCTATTAAGCTTCAACCAGTTGTAAACTTTTTGCATTTCGGCATTCACATTGTTCTGCAAATTTATTTCACATTTGTCGCTCATCGTAAGATTGGTGTCGTCAGCAAATAGTTTAACATTCATGTTTGTTGAATTTGGTAAGTTATTTATATACAGTAAGAAAAGAAGGGGTCCCAATGTCGATCCTTGGGGCACACCGCAGGTAACCTGTCTTGAGTTTGAAGAGATTCCATTGACGACCGTGTGCTGTAGACGATTGCTGATATAGCTTTTTAACAATTGTAATGGAAGGCCCCGAAAACCGTATGTTTGCAGTTTCTGTATGAGAATAGTGTGATCAACTGTGTCGAAGGCTTTAGCTAAATCAAGAAATACAGAGCAAGTTGTATCTTTATTATCTAGGTTAGTTAAGATGTTATCACAAACGTTTGACACAGCTAACGAAGTGGAATATTGTGGTCTAAATCCATACTGATGTGGTGTGATCAGGTCTTTTTTTGTTAGATAATTGTACATTTGTTCATACAGGCATTTTTCAAATATTTTGGTGAAGGGGGACAATAGTGATATGGGCCTATAGTTGGAACAATTTTTCCTGGAGCCACTTTTGAAGATTGGGGTAACTTGAGCGACCTTTAGTACATCAGGATATACACCTTTATCGATACACTGATTGAATAAGTTGGTGAGGAAAGGGGCGATTATTGGTGAGGATAGTTTGACAAATCTTATAGGTATTCCATCATGTCCTGTACTTTTAGAGACAGAAAGATTATTAAGATGTTTTAATACTTCTTCTTGATTGACAGGTTTTAGGAAAAAGGAGAATGGGACACTTTGCAATTTCAATAATGAGCCAGGAGACGGTAGAGGGATTTTAGATGCCATAGAAGGACCAATTTCTGTGAAATAATCATTAAAACAGTTACTTATTTGTGCAGGGTCAGATATTTTTTCATTGTCAGTGCTAATTTTCTGGTATTTGAGCTGTGTGCTTATGTTTGTACTTGATGATGTCATTTATGGTTTTCCATATTTTTCCAGTGTTGTGCTTGCTTTGCGTAATAAGAAAACTGTAGGCTAATGCATTTTTTTTGCTTGCTCTTTGGTATGAGTAAGTACATTTCTGTACTTTTTGTATGTTGCTTGTGCAGAAGTGTTTGTTGGGTCTTTTATTTTTAAGTGATATAGTCTGTTTTTAGTTTTGATGTAGTTCAAAATTCCTTTTGTTAGCCATGGTTTGGTCTTGAGTTTTCTTTCTCTTCGAGACAACAATCGTAAAGGTGCGTGCTTGTTTAAAGTGTCATTAAAAGTGTCGATGAAATGATTAAATTTGTATGAACTGAATCATTCCTTTCTGTGTATTGGTTGGTCAAGCTATTTTCCAGATCACAAACGAATTCATCAGCAACAAAGTTTTTCATGTTCCTTACTTTTTGTGTATATTTTTCTTGTTTTGGTTTTACAGAGTTTATCACAACTACAATCGGAAAGTGGTCAGAAACATCGTGAATAAGAACATGGCATTGAATTTTATTTGATTGGTCATTGCTGTATACATGATCGATTAAAGTTGAACTTGTGGAAGTTACACGGGTTGGGGATTGTACTAATTGATTGCAGCCTAAAGAGAGAAACGCATCACAGTAATTTTTTACAGCAGAATTTTTTGTCTTTGCTAACATATCAATATTAAAATCACCACATATGTAATATTGTTTTTTGAAATTATTTAACGAATCAATGCACTCACAGAATTTGGTTTGAAACTCAATTAACTTATTTTTGGGATGCCTGTATACTACACCAACTGTGCACTGTCTATTGTTTGATAAAGTAATATCTACCCAGAGATCTTCACATTCCTGTAAGTTTAGACTTAAATTATTAATTTGATTATACTTTATTGAACTGCTTACGTATAGCCCGACACCACCTGCTTGTATTTTAGCATCAGTTTGTTTGTTATTAAAGTGGACAAAATTATAGCCTTGCAAGCTAACAAAATGCAATCGATTTTCATTCAGCCAGGTTTCTGACACAGCAATAAGGTCCGGTGCTTCTTGCATTTCGACAAGCAATGATTCTAATTTTTCAAAGTTGCCAACTAGGCTTCTCATGTTTACATGTAAAATCGATAGCTGGTTCCTATTAATATTGTTAGTTAAAGAGAAGGAGTTTTTTGAATAAAAATTTTTACAATCCGCAGACATTGCCACAAACAAAGTATGACCAACCCAGATGAATACATTAAGACGGGAAAAGACTGTTCCAGACGGTTGTTCGCCTGGTCAAACGTCATATAAAAACCGTTCAAGTCTACTGAATCTTACGTCATGGAAATTCCTAAAACATGAGCCAAAATTGCACCATCGTCCGTAAGACTCGTGTCAAACCTGTTTAAACCTGTTTCAGTTGAAACCTGTTTGGACATGAAATGTTGCGTCGCGCTACTGCTGGCGTGCCTTTGAGTTATCACAAATTTTTTTGATTCATTCTCGAAGTTGTTTGTTGGAAGTCGGTCGCACATTTAACTGGTTTATTTGGTGCTTGCTAGCTGGACAAATTCTCCGTCTTTTATCCAAGTAATCTGTATCGTAGTGACAGTTTTAGAGGTGTATCGCGTTGCACCCCATTTCGATAGCCGCGGGCTAATTTTACAGAAATACACTGTTTGAAAAGAAGTTCAAGTGTGTGTTTCTTCGGTCATTATATACAGACGAACGGATTCGGGAACTTTATGTTAAAATTTTCCCACGAAGAGATTATGGTTTACCGCTGTGACCATAAAAAATAAAAGACGAGTTCTTGTCAGTTGGTAGGTCAAGAAGAAATTAAAGCAAGAAAAATAAAAGACGATTTTTGTCAGTTGGTAGGTCAAGAAGAAATTAAAGCAAAAAAAAATAAAAGACGATTTTTGTTAGCTGGTAGGCCAAGAAGCACTTGAAGGCATAAAAATAAACGACGTGTTTGTTGTCAGCTAGTGCAGAAGAACTACTTAGAAGTACAAGAAATAATAAAAGAAGATTTGTTGGTTGGTAGTCTACACTCTTACAGAAGCAAAGAAAAGTAAAGACATTTCTTCTCAGTTTGGTACTGAAGAAAAATAACTTTGACATTCATTGGCAAGAAAGAAGATTAAAAGACAATCCATCTGTGCTTGTAGATTCAAGTGGAAGAATCCAAGCAAGTTTTGTGGACTTTAGGACTTCATACTCGTACAGCTACGGTATCGTGCATTTAAATTCTTTTTTGAAACAATGAAAACTATTAATACTACAAAAAGTGCTCAATGCCAAGCAAAAAGGCAAAGCAGAGCGAATTAAATCAAATGTAGTTATTACTATCTGAAGCCTTTAAAAATTGTTTCACCTAACGGATCATCAGAAGGTCTGTAAAAACATGTAAACAGTAAAGAATCGATAATTCTGAAAAGATATTAAATATTACAACTGTAATTTATTACAGTTGTAAATTACAGTTGTAATATTTAATATCTTTTCAGAATTATCGATTCTTTACTGTTTACATGTTTTTACAGACCTTCTGATGATCCGTTAGGTGAAACAATTTGTAAAGGCTTCAGATAGTAATAACTACATTTGATTAAAATCTTTTTTGTATTTTTACGGTCTTTGCAGTTAAGTTTTTTATAACTACTGTAGCCTAATAATTTTGTGTGTTTGTGTAACTTAATTTTTTTAATTGTTAAATTTAGCCCCAACATTTAATATGTCTACACTCGGTGGCGACAAGGACTCGACCGCCGTAGACTCGACTGAGTTTAAGCCTGATGATGTTCTTTGCGGTCGGGCAGGCCATTCTGGGGAGGGACCCATTAACGATGAGGCTAAGTCAGTTCGAGAGGCCCGGCATCTTAGACGGGATATTTTGACTCAAATTGGGAAACTTTCTGTGGCCCTAGGTTCTTTGAGTGATAAGCAGGAACTGTTAATTTTTAGATCTAAGTTATCTACTTTAGAAGAGGAATTACGGCATTTCCATGCTCTTTTGACTAAAATCTTTAACTCTGCAATCTTGGCAGAACTTCGTGATAGGGTAGATCCCGAATTTAACTCGTTAAAAAATAACTTTGAACAAAAAGAAAGTGAGTTCTCAGATATGTTGGATGCTGACATACATCCTGAGGATAGCGCCTCAAATGTAAGCACTAGGATGTCTAGGACTTCGTCTCGGATAGTGGCACAAATTAACCTGCAGCTAAGACGAGAGGAGCTCCAGATACAAGCTGAGGCCGAAGCGAGAGCTGCTGAGGCTGCCGCGAGAGCTGAGGCCATTCGAGCTGAGGCTGCCGCGAGAGCTGAGGCCGAAGCGAGAGCTGCTGAGGCTGCCGCGAGAGCTGAGGCCATTCGAGCTGAGGCTGCCACGAGAGCTGAGGCCGAAGCGAGAGCTGCTGAGGCTGCCGCGAGAGCTGAGGCCATTCGAGCTGAGGCTGCCGCGAGAGCTGAGGCCGAAGCGAGAGCTGAGGCTGCCGCGAGAGCTGAGGCCATTCGAGCTGAGGCTGCCGCGAGAGCTGAGGCCGAAGCGAGAGCTGCTGAGGCTGCCGCGAGAGCTGAGGCCATTCGAGCTGAGGCTGCCGCGAGAGCTGAGGCCGAAGCGAGAGCAGCTGAGGCCGCCGCGAGAGCTGCTGAGTTCGCACTCAAAGACGCTCAGTTGAGGGCTGAACAACGTAAAGAGGTAGTTTTAGCTGAATATCGATCAGAGGTGGGCTCTCGGCGTAGCTCTAAGAAGGGCTCTTCTAGGCATTCCAGAAATGAACATCAATCGCAGTTTAATTTACATAACCTTTTCCAAACGCCCGTTCAACCTGTGAGTGGACCAGGGCAATCCACACGTTTTCCAGCTGTTTCAGGAGGTCTCGGGGCCGCGGCTAAGGGTCTTCCGAATGCTGTAGAGCCAAGGTCTGCGAATTACAACCGAACTCCTCCCCCAGAGCGTACAGGTCACGGGGCCGCCATTAGTAGTAATGCTTTGCCCCCTTCACAGTTTTCTGCGCCGCTAGGTTTTGATATCCCAGCTACACGTAATTTGGGTGGTTGTGAGAGGCGTATCGCGTCTCCTGATTTTAACGTGTGTGAGGATCGTGATCGGGCTGTGCACGTGACTGAGCCCACTCAGCCCCTTAAGGGATATAGCTTGTCTTCTCCCGCTAAATCGAGTTCTTAACAGCAGGATTGCTTTTTTGAATACCAAAATAGTAGGACGTTTTTCGATAAGGCGGCCTTGATTGGTTACGATGGTAATAATATGCCATTTATCTTCTTTAAAAATCGTGTTACGGCCTTAATGGCAGCTTCGCCCTTTAAGGGGACTCGTTTAACTTTGTTACAAGCAGCTTGTGTTAGGACAGCTGCGCAAACGATTGCTAATTTGGTTTCTGACACCCCTGGCTTGTCAGAGGAAGACAGGATAGAAATGTCGTTAGCTCGCTTGTCCCAGCGTTTTGGGGTTCGTGGAGGTCTTTTTGCAGAACCGGAAATTAGAAAGTATCGCTATGGTAGCAAATTGACTTCGACCTCTTCCAGTGATCTGAAAGAGTTTAAAGATGAATTATCGCAGTGTTTGCTTTACGCGCAAGCTTATGGTCAGCGTGACAAATTGGAAGGACGTTTTGTTTTGGATTTGGCTAAGCGACTCCCGTTTGACGCTAAGCAGCGTTATCTTGACTTTTTAGGTGATCAGTATGGTGGCACTGATGAGCCTACTATT
Organism: Aplidium turbinatum; assembly: GCF_918807975.1. Taxonomy (NCBI): domain Eukaryota; kingdom Metazoa; phylum Chordata; class Ascidiacea; order Aplousobranchia; family Polyclinidae; genus Aplidium; species Aplidium turbinatum. The sequence continues at coordinate 20,911,547 of NC_137481.1, read as the reverse complement.
CAGAGTTTGTTCGATTTTGTTGTACGAGAGGAAACGCGTAAGTCGACTGATTTTGCTATTATGCTAATGGGCGATTCTGGTGAGTCGCAGCATTTTAAAAAGTTTGGCAAAGGAAAATTGCCTTCATGTCCGGTTAGGCAGACGTCCGAAAAACCCCACGATGATGTGATGTCAGGGAGTTCGCAGTACTCGACTGTTGTTGGCGCACCGCGCGCTGGTGAAGCCAGACGTAAAAACCTACCGGCATGCATTTGTTGTTCGTCACGTGGTCAAGTTGAATATCATTTTTTGTCTAATTGTAAAGAATTTTTGCGCTTGACACCTAAAGATCGGAGAGATGTCATTGTGAAAGCTGGCAAATGCTTGAATTGTTTGCGCCAGCATATGGTTAAGGATTGCGTTCATGCAAATAACTGTCGTAAGTGTGGGCCTAACAACGATAGGAAACAGTATTTTCTTCTGCATGATTTTTATGTGACGTCACGTGATTCTCTGGATTCTGTTGGGAAAGATGATGCTCGTGCCAGAGTTCCTGTGCGTAATGTTAAGGTTGGAAATGTTAAAGCAGCCTTTAACCGCGTTACTGCTGCTCGTGTTTTGAATCCAATGACTGGCAAATCGAAGTTGGTGTATTGTCAGCATGATCCTGGTTCGCAGTTGACGTTTGTTTCGAGTGATTTGGTGTGTGAACTTGATCTTAAACCGTACGATAAAGCGTCGTTTAAAATGGATACCCTGGCTGGTCAGAAAGCTACTTGTGCTGACCTTGTCAAACTCAACATCCAGTCGTTAGAGACAGATGAACTGTTTTGTGATATAACTTCGGTGGTTAACCCAGCTTGGGCTGACGATGTTAAAACTTTACCGCATAAACAAGATTTAAATGGTTTCCGTCATTTTCATGACGTGAATATGTTTCATTTGAATGATTGTAGTACTGTAGATGTACTGATTGGCAACGACAACGCTTATTTGATGTGGGCAAAAGAAGAACGTGTTGATGAAAATCGTAGTGAACCGCATGCTTTACTCACTCCTCTCGGTTGGTTGGCTTGTGGTGGTAAGTCACCCTTAGAGGAAAGCGTTGCTAACGTGTGCAGAGTGCAGACGTCTTCAGAGTCGGATGTCATCTCTGGCTTTCAGCGTAAAATTGAGTCTCGTGATATGGAAATAGCAGACCTGAATAAAGTCATTCAGAATTTGACGTTGCAAAATGAAACCTGTGAATTGTCTCGCAATGATAAGTTGGCTAGAGAACTTGTCGAACCGAATATTGAGTTGAAAGATGGTCGATTTGAGATACCTGTTCCGTTGAAGGAAGACATTGATCTACCTAACAATTTTGTGTTGGCGTCAGATAGAGTTGCTGCTTTAAGGAAGAAGGCTTTAAAACAACCTGAACTTCGTGATTTCCTTACTGACACCATGAAAGATCTTAAATCAAATGGCTATATTGAGCGTACTGGTGAAGCAGGAAATGTCAAGGGATTTGAATGGTATTTACCATACTTTGTTACGTCACAATTAAAAAAGCGCATTGTTTACGAAGGCAAGTCTGAATTTCGAGGAACTTGTGTTAATGATGTAATGTTTTCGGGTCCTGACTTGTTAAACCCTCTGGTAGATGTCTTGGCTAGATTTCGGCTTGGTAGATTTGGTCTCATGGCTGATGTGACTAAATGCTTCTTTCAAATAAAGTTACCCGAGTTGATAGAATCAGCTGAATTTCACAACGCCCTGAGACAGAGAGAGATAAACTGGGAATTTATACCTCCGTATGCTCCGGCGCAAGGTGGCGCCTGGGAGGCAATGGTTAAACAATTTAAAATTGCATTTTTCACATTTTGGACTCTTCAATTCGTAAGCCCAATTTATTGAACTGCTTACGTACACAGGCAGTGCCGTTCGGATCGTGAACGAACGCCCTTTGGTACCTTTGAGTGACGACCCTAGGGATTTTACTGTCATCACCCCTGCCTCACTTTTGAGCCCATACTTAGACCCATACTGTGCTGTTGGGCAACCACATGATCGTGACCAATTAAGAAGGGATTATCGGTTCAATTTGTCACTTTCTCAGCAGTTTTGGAGTAAATGGATCGATTTTTACTTGCCAGGTCTTCAGGGCCGGAAAAAATGACTAAAAATGGCCGAGAATTTGGAGCCTGGTCAACTTGTAGTAGTAGGTTCTCTCCAGGACATTGGTAAACGTGGGAAGTATCAACTTGGGAGGGTGCATGAGGTAGTTCCACAAATTAGGAAAGAGAAGCCTGTGGTTCGTAGAGCTAAAGTTGCCGTCTGCAACTATGATGAGAGTACGGGGAAAGTGAAAGTAGACTATGTGTTGAGGGATATTTCGTGCCTCGCCCCCGTAAAGAACACCTAAGTGTTAGGGTTTGAGCCTGGTTTTGTCTGCGGTGGCCGACACTTGTCTGAGCCCAGAACAGTCGGTTATTATCGCAACCATTGTAGATAGCGTCATTTTTTGCGTGTACCTACTACCTATGGTCATGTATCGTCGTGTTTATTCTTATTGCTGTTCATTCTTTGCATGCCCTTTGTATTTGCGTATTAACTTAAACGTGAGTGATTCAAACAATTTGTGTATCATGTGTTTTTATTCATTGGCTCACAATTGTCGTCAATTCTTTTTTAGTTATGCCATGTCAGACTGTCATAACTAGGGGCCGCTATGTTCCAGACGGTTGTTCGCCTGGTCAAACGTCATATAAAAACCGTTCAAGTCTACTGAATCTTACGTCATGGAAATTCCTAAAACATGAGCCAAAATTGCACCATCGTCCGTAAGACTCGTGTCAAACCTGTTTAAACCTGTTTCAGTTGAAACCTGTTTGGACATGAAATGTTGCGTCGCGCTACTGCTGGCGTGCCTTTGAGTTATCACAAATTTTTTGATTCATTCTCGAAGTTGTTTGTTGGAAGTCGGTCGCACATTTAACTGGTTTATTTGGTGCTTGCTAGCTGGACAAATTCTCCGTCTTTTATCCAAGTAATCTGTATCGTAGTGACAGTTTTAGAGGTGTATCGCGTTGCACCCCATTTCGATAGCCGCGGGCTAATTTTACAGAAATACACTGTTTGAAAAGAAGTTCAAATGTGTGTTTCTTCGGTCATTATATACAGACAAACGGATTCGGGAACTTTATGTTAAAATTTTCCCACGAAGAGATTATGGTTTACCGCTGTGACCAAAGACTTAATAAAAATTCGAACCTCGATTTTAGGAACTGTACTCGACGAATTATGAACAGTATTTACCTCCTGTAGGTTATGTAGTTGACCTTAGAAGAATCAACTTGTGTGGTCTTTTTACGACATGCGGATTGTACATGCCCTGTAAGTTTACAGAAATGACAGACCGCGTTTTTAAATCTGCAGTTGTTAGCAAGGTGATTAGAACTACCACATCGAAGCAATTACTTTGCTTGTTTGCATTAGCACTGACCACTGGAGCTTTCTTGAAAGAATATCGTCTATCGGTGCCTTTAACTTTATGTACCACCGACGGTTCAGTGCCAAACACCGTCTCCTTAGCCACTTTGGCAGCGTCTTCAGTTTCTATGGCTATTTCAAGAGCACGTGAAAAAGTAAGATCGTCAGGTTTAATTTTAAAGAGAGCTTTAAGAACCGCTTCGTTTCCTACCGAGCACATAAAACAATTACGCAAAGCTTCATCTAAAGGATTAGTAACAGAAGAAAAGTAGCACATGGCAGCGGCTTGTCTTATTCGTGCACCCAATTCTGGAACAGTCTCACCTGGTTTCCGCTTCAAGTTGCTCCAGAAGCGAAATCGTTCACGAATAACGAAGCGCTTAAGCCTGGTCTACACTACAAAATATTTTGAGCTGAGCGTGGCTCATTCTTTGTTTATTTAACACAACGCTTCTCTCGGCAACAACGCCGCCGTCGGCCTGAAAATGTCTGGTCATCGCGAGCTTTTTTTACGCTCTGGAGAGATTCGCTTGACCAAGGTTCTGGCGCGCAAAATTTAGTTTGAGCTCAGGTCTTGGCATTTTGTGGAACTTTGGTGGAAAGGCAGTTTCAGTTTTCTGGAAGGATGGTAGGCCTACTCTGTTTCAGTTAATAGGTTAGTTTGTGTGTGTAGATAAAAATTAAAAGGTTAGGTTTAAAAAAGTCTTACATTGGCCTACTTAGCTGTTAGTTTGGTTAAGGTGGCACTTCACTAGGCTTTTGGTATGATTAAAGTTAGCCTTCCAGTTAGTATGGTAGTCCTACCTCTTAGACTGATTCAAACTATCTTGAGCTGTTGGTCAGGTTCAGGCAGCACTTCACCAGGCTTTTGGTCAAACTTGGGTTGGCCTACCTGCTAGCCTTGCATTGATTGCAGGGTTCAACTCTACTAGTTATAGGATAGCTCTAGGTCTGCAATACTATTCTGGATTATTTTCAGTTGACCTATTGCACTGTGTCAGTACAATGATGGATGCGTTTGATTGATAAGTTTAAATCATTTGAAGGCGAATTTCCAGTCAGTGACGTTGTTAGCGCTTGAATGCACACGGTCGCAAGATCAAATTTGCCAGTGTAGACAGTTTTTAGTCACTCGAGGCTGGACAATGCAGGCGTTTGCGCTTTTCAGGCTTGTAGTGTAGACCAGGCTTTAGGGTCGAACTGTGCCTTCATGTAATTCGAAATTTCCTCCATTGTAAGTTCATTGATTGGCTTTGCTGTAGACTCTTGTGCGGCCAGATTGAGGATCATCTTGTAGATGCTGGCTGACTGGTTAGTGAGGAAAACTTGAGCCTTCTTATCATCAGGAACGGATTGTGCTTTTACAAATGTGCAAAAACGGGACCAATAATCAGACCAAAGTTCTAAAGTTGAATCAAACTCACAAAATGTAGGAATAGCTTGAGATACCCGATTTTGGTTTTCCGATTCGCCAGGAATTTTGAGGGCTGAAATTAACTCCTTCAGTTGTTCTTCATGATGACGTTCTTGCTGTTGCATTTGTTGTCGCGCCTGTTCTTCTTGCTGTTGCATCTGTTGTTTTTCCAGTTCTTCTTGTTGCTGCATTTGTTGTCGCATATGTTCTAGCTGCGACTGCATTAATTCCACCACCTTTTCCACCTTGTAAATAATTGTAAAAACTAAAACTTGTAGAAATTAAAACTTGTATAGGAACCAAAACTGAACACTCTGCGTACCACCGTAAGTTTCTCGTTCAGACGTTCAGCATCCCATCCTCGTCGCCAAATAACTCTGTTGTGTTCTTAGCTCATTCAATCAGAGTTATACTGGAATTCTCTTTTATTATAAAATTGCACAACCAAGATATAGTGTGAAACCTGCAAAGTAAGCCCAAAACGAGAAGTGTCAATTCACAAAAGCAGGCGGATGAATACTAAGCAAAAGAGAAGACCTGAGGGAAACGAAAACAAAGTACATCATTTCAATGCAAATAAACTAAAATACATAACATAGGCTAATTGCTAATTTCATTTACTCTGCTTGTGTGTTAATATATGGCGCTGTTAAAACAAAATAAATTGACTTGACTCGTTCGAGGATAAAGATTTCCATAATCAATCAATCAAGCAAAAGGCAATCCGCATTTTAGCTACAAAGCTCAAAATGAAAGTAAGCCTTTGAAAATGAAAATTTTAAATCCAAGGATAAGTACCGTACAAGAAATATCTTTTTAAGCTTGCAGTTTGTACCCTTTTGTTCATTTCCCCGACAAGTCACACGACCACTGAAGTTTGTTTAAATCCAGCTGTTACTGGAAGTTACTTTGGCCTTAAGTTCAGTACCGTACGTACCGTACCTTAGAATTTTACTATTTTAGTTGTTTGAAAGGGCTGTCTTTGGGGAAGCTGGAGAAGTGTTACAGTTGCTTTGAAACAATGTACAAAACATAATGTTATAAGATTAACGGCGGTATGAAAAATAGCAACGATGTACTAGTTTAACAACAGTGATAATAATTATTGACTTAATAACATCTTTAACACAATTGAGATTTAACATAATCAAAGTAGACTAGCTAATTTAACAATGAACTTATGAAAATATGCATGAACATGTGGCTATTATTGAGCAATATGTATGCAGTGGCGTAGCCAAGGGGGGGGGGTTTTGGGGGTTACCACCCCCCCTTTGGCACGCGTGTGACGTCACGATATTGAGAATGATACTTTCAGTCTAAAAAAAAAATTGCCTAATTTTAAACAAAACTGGATTAAAAGAGCGAGTTTTGCCAATACCAAACATTCAAACATCTCAGCCAGGAATTAGCAACAAGAAAACATAGAGACTTAGCTTTATTTCCGAAAAATGCCGAAGAAAACATGATCTTATTCTTTTGCTATGCCACCGGACAGCACCATTTTACAGGAATATTCATACCCACATTTTTGTTGAAAATGTTCTCAGAATGCACCAAATTCAAAGTAATTTTTCAAAATTTTTTGGGGGAGGCCTCCCAAACTCCCCGCCGCTGGGTCGTCAAACCCCCCCTTTCAAAATTCCTGGCTACGCTACTGTATGTATGGTATACATTAAAATTAAATTGGTCAAATTAAAAAAAGTATTCAGAAGGTCAGATTAAGACCAGTTTAAAGCAGTTGGAAAAATAAACATGGCCTTGATAAATCTGGTTGAATGTGGTAGGCCTAGAAAAGTTTGAAAATCATGCATGAAGCATTAGTTAAAACATTTGGTTGTTGTTTGTATTTATGTCACAGATAGACAATTGCTGCTTTAAAAAATAGATTTTCAAGTGAAAACTCTTTTTCTAATCTACAGTTTTTTTGAGATTACATTGTAATTGCTACTTTTAATAGTTGAAATGTTTCTGAATGTGCAAAAACAGTTTTTACTGTTTTTTCTTGGCGTATTCATATATTCAGTTTCTGCTTCAGAATATGTTCCATTACTTCTGTGGAGCAACATAAAGTAGGTTCCTACAATCAATCAAGAACTGCTGTTGTTATATTTGTGTTCAAACAATAGGTCTTGTGTGTTTTTATCATTTAGACTTATTTATAGGCTATAAAAGTAATTATCATGGTAAATTTTCTGATCTTATATTCAAGTTACAGTAGACCGAGATGTTTCTCGTTTTGCTGCTGTAATACAACTTCTTTTAATGAGATGCAACTTAAAACTTATATTTTTGCAGCGATTTATCTTGCCAATACAAGCCTCAAGGACCTGGTGAGACCATTTCCTCAATATTTACAAATGAATACGTCGATTGCTTATCAAGAGGAAAGCCAGACCAAGTTTTGGTTTTTGTGTATGACAAGGTATTAAGTTAGAAGATATGCTGATTTAAATATTGAAACTTAAACACTGAATCTAGCTTTTTAATATTGCTGGTACAAAAATCACATGCACAGTTGCACACATGGCATGAGAGGAGCCCTGTGTCACAAAGAAAAATATTGACTCACCAGTTCTCTTATGTGTTAATCAGACACCAAAATATTGAAATTATCTGAGTTAGTTGTAACCTATTTTTTGAGCTTGTAACAATGTGATTTAAAGAAACAGTCATCTTTGCTCATTAATCTCTTTTGACTAAATCAAGTTATTTCTACTAAACAGGTAGTATTACAATACTATGAATATATGTGATCCAGTTAAACAATATATATCAAGTATGACATATTGCTTTATGTCTGTTTTTTAACATTATATTAAGACATTGTTTGGCAAATATGTATTTCAATGTTTACGCATATTTTTACAGTTCAGTGTAGGAGATATTTCAATCTATGGTCAATCAAATGACAATGAGGCATCTGCATTCTACAACATCAAGGTATTGCATTTCTGTTGTGTTCAATCTGCTTTTTTGCACCAAATTGGTGTAAAATAAAGTATTATTTACTTCACAATGTAAATATTAATGATCTGTTTTAGCCTGATGCTGCAAGTTCGCTGTGGTAATAGCAACTTCCACTAGCTTTCGGAGCACGGTTCCTTAGTCATGCGCTAATTGTGCTATGACGAATGGTTTTAGAGTCAGTGTGTTGATGTTTTATGCGGTTCTTTTCTTTCGCTTGAGGCTGCTGTCTGTTGAGTTTATGTGTTGTCAGGTGATGTCATTGTAAAACTTTGTCAAATTGGTTGATTAATAGAGTAGGGTACTTCTTCCCTTTTGGCACATTTGTTGATCTTTGGGCTCTGTTTACTTATGAAAATGGCCTCTTTGAAGTGCTGTTGCGATTGCATATATATGGTGTCGTTCTCTTTCGCAATGATTGTAAATTAAAAGTCGGAGAGACACTGTTGGTGATGATTAAAGATGGAACTTTTATTGGAGCTAAGGTGTTCCTTCTAGTGGGAGTGGAGTGGCCGGATCGTGCTGCTCATGTATTTTTCCCTGCACTTCTTGCATTTGATCTTGCAGACACAGTTTTTGGTTGTACACATGTCGTTTCGTAATGAGCATTGAGCAGTCTTGTAGCTGGCAAGGTTCATATTTTTGAAGGTCTTTCGGAGGGTTTTTGAGCGTCGAAATAAGCTGACTGGCATATCCAGGTCTTTGAAGACTTTCTTTACTTGACGGTCTGCATCGTCGCTCATAAAAGAAAATTCAATGTGCATTGGGCTATATGGTGTTTGGGGGGAGGGAAGGGGTATTGTCTATTTTGCTGGTGTTGTTGTCGTCAGGGTGGTTGCTTAAGAAAGTCCTTGGGATATCTGATTGCGTTCTCCTCGATTGTCTTCTTGAATTCCATCAAGTGAAAATGTCATCTGTCATTATTAAAATATCATTATTATTAATCTGATGCCAACAAAATGCCACAATTTGTGCTGCATTTTTTTCCACTACACTTTGTTTTATACCAACACCTTGATGATGATGTTTATCGACGTTTACCAACGTTTACCAATACCAATGTTTACCATGTTTACCATTTACCAATGACGTCTACCAAAAAAAGCATGTCATCTTAGCACTGTCACTTTGGTATGTGCCAGATTGGAATGGTCACATTATTGTAACGTTGTAAGACTGTGTTATTGCTTGCACAATTGGACATATATAACTTTTTGTGTGAAGTGTATTGTGCTGAGTTTAAGATTGCTTTTGACAAAACTGTATATTTGTTAATTGACAGGTGATGCTTGCACATTATGAAGTAGGCTATTGAAGTTAATGGAATATGTCTTGCTTTGTTAGCTTCCTCTACATATTGCTAATATTATATTTAATTAAATTTGCTGTTCTAGATTTCATTGCCATTTATTCACATTTATCTTTTTGATAGGTTTCTCATTTTTGTAAATTGTTATGAGGCTTACTTCTTACTTTGTTCATCACTTGTCTATGACTAGACTGTGTTGTGCTGCCTTAAACGATCCCTCAATATCAAAATAAGTATTCTAATCCTGCTCATGGCAAACCGATAAGACAAAGATGCTGTAGACTTCTTTTTTGATGCGCAACAAGTTATGTTTGTGACGCAATTGATAAACTATTTAACTTGCATTGCATGTATGTTATTTGTTTAAGCATATTAATAAACGAATGCTGATTGCCAGATTTATGAACTGTTTTGTTTAAGTTAAAAAATACCCTACAATATGTTTTTGATTTTTTTTTTCAGAAATACACATCGGAGTTCCCATCTCGTATGATATCATCCGTTCAGCCATCTGAAATTGTTGAAGATTTATTCGGACGAATGCAGCATGTGACTGATATGGCCAACATCAAAGTTATCCACCTGCCTTCATTTGACAGATCAACTCAAGCTTCCACTGCATCTGGCCTTCGACAAAATGGTGATTTTTAAATTTAATACCATTGCATCATTTTCAGCTTTTCTAGATTTTCGACTGCGAAAAGAATGAATAATCGTCAGTCAGAAGAACGTATTGACATCGTTTAGACTTTGAAAGACTATTCATACGATTCACATTAAGCAAGACGAAGCAGAGGATATGACAGTTGTCACTGCGTAAAACTATTCTGGTTTATAATTTTTTATGTTTATCATTTTGCAGACCAAAAAATTCAGGACACAATTTCGAAAATGAAGGGAAAGTATCTTGCCATTGTTACGTCAGAAAATACACCGGTATGGTATTGTAGTTACTTTGATTTTCGTGTCTTTCCATTTCGGTTGTATTGTCCCTGACAGCAAAATTCGTCATTTTTACATTGATTCAACGTCTACATGGAATAGCTCGTCAGTTTAGTTTGTTACCGAACTACATTTTTCGTTGGTAATGCAGCACAACAGATTTCAAGCTTAAAAAACGACGGAAGATACGGCAATCTATTGTTGCTGGAACCAGGCAGTCCAATTAGTTTAGAAATCTTAAAAATGCGATTTTATTGTTCAATCGAGCTCACATGGAAATCATGACCTATAAGATTTGTATATCTGATATGACCAATCTGAAGACAGGCTGCTCTAGTAGTAGTAGCCTTTCATTGAAGTCGGAGTAAACAGCATTGCTCTGCTGCGATAGAAGAAGTTAAAACTGATCGTAAAGAACTAAACTTTGACTTGGACAATTTCAATTATTTCTTCATAATCTCGATTAAAATGAATGAGACTGCAGGCCTGGCTGGAAGTCGTCTTTTTTTTAATCCAGCCAGCATATCAATCTTTTTACATTAATTTATCGCCTGTAGACACACATCGATAGAGGGTTGATTTGCTAGACTTGCTTGTGCATCAGCAAGCAACAACTCTGTAAGAATAAAACGCTACTGACGTGGCTTAAATCTAACATAACTATGTCATAAATATATTGTGGCCGCCGAACCTGTTAATTTTTTCAGGATGACAACAAGGATTTTGCCTTTGGAGAAGGCCATGGGAGGCAGCTCTTAAGTGCTGATGCGGATGAGAAAGAAAAGAACGTCACTCAGTTCATTGTAGGAAAATGCATTTTCATGAGTTTTAAAAGTGTCACATTGACGGTTGCTGAAAGATTCGTTAACAAGGCGCCAAAAAAACGCAGCAGCCCGCTGGTGTTGCAAAGACCAGTCCCTGTAGACGAAAATTGCTTGAAAAACGAATCTGCGGTGGTGTCCGGGAACGTCAGGTTTGTTCTTTACAGACAGCAAAATCCCTCATTTTTACATTGATTCCACATCTGGGTTGCGTTGATTGACAACTTATAATGAATTATTTCATAAATAAAGGATTTAAAATCCCTCAAACGAAAAATGAAGGATTTCCCTGTCTGAGTTGCGTTTATTGACGACTTTAAATATGTTCGACATCCGCCACGCCCAGGAGTTTCCTCACGGCTGAAATTTTCTGTTTGAAACTTTTCATTCTGCAAAAGTTTGTCTCACGACTCATAAAACAACTTGTTTTTACTTGTCAGACATTGTGCAGCCGATCTAAACTAATCGACAATTTTTTTGCATTGATTCAACGCCTGCAGACATTGAATCAATGTAAAAAACGGTTGATTTTCTGTCTGGGATGCTTCTTGTCAAGAATAGCAAAGTCTCCTGTTGAATGTCATATATTTTTGATTAAATTTAAATTCTAACATTTGTGTTTTGTTTAGTATGACAATGGATTTTGTTGGTGCTGATGGAGGCCCGTTTACCAAAGTGTCTGTTCAGTAAGTCCTGCTTAGCTATAGAATTGGTTATCATTCATGCGTAACAAATATGGATATGAAACGCTGTGAAAACTTTTTTTTTTAGCTCAGACTTCAGTCGAGACTTAATTTTATTAACCTTTATTGTTGAACATGAAACGCCGTTTGACCACTGTTTTTTTCTCATTGAGGCTTTGGTCGAGACTTTATAAACAGATGCTACTGTTGGATTTTAGAAATCTCCGAAAAAGGCTTTCTCCGAATTGGGATATCTCCGAATAGTAGCACACTGGAATTAACAATAATGATACAGTATAAAGTCTGCCAAACAAATAAGTAGGAAAATGACAGCAGAACCAGGCAACACATGATGCACGTTTTCTTTTCACTGATATATTTGCGGCCGACTTGAAGTAAATGCAACGCTTGTGTAATCTGTTCAAATGATTCATTGTGTCCGTTGCAGGATGCTCTTCCAGAAAGACTTTTATCCCGTTTCTGCAATGAAATGGTGGACCCTGGCCTCCGTCAACGTCAACTACACCGGGAACGCAACCTCCGGAGTTCCGAACGGAGCTCAGGACTTGTCTAACAAGACATTCCTCAACATCATAGCCGCACCGTTGGGTTACTCTTTCGCTTGTGCATCCACTGAGGGTTTGTCATACGTAGATGACATCACCAAGGCCCCTTCTAAACCTGATGCTACGGTTATACTTCACTTTGACGGCTGGCAGGTAATGCCTTGGACGATACTTGTTCTTTTTGTGGTTTGCAAGTGTGTTACTGTTAACAAAATACACACGAGTGTCGAGTGTGTTCATTAACACGGAATGGCCCGTTTCGGCGAGTCTGATTCGGCGAGTCTGATTCGGCGAGTCCGATTCGGCTAGTCCGATTCGGCAAGTTCCCTATTCGGCGAGTTTTTTAAATTTTTAAAGGAAATTATCGGGCGATTTTTTGAAAGGTTATCATTGCCGTTTTAACGTCGCTAAACGTTGAAATCGTGCAGATAAAAATAAAATGTTTGAACTATTAAATTAAAATTCGTCATGTTTATGTCGTACTTTTGAATAGTTAAAATGATTACTTTGGATCAACAAATGTGCGGATAGCTTTTATGTCTATAAGTTAGTACTTTTGAATAGTTAAAATGATTACTTTGAATCAACAAATGTGTGGACAGGATGGATTGAAAGGAAATTTTCGGGTACCGTAGCCTGGTACCGTAGCCTAGTTATCCCGACCAGCAAAAATTTGTTCCAAGAACCCAGTTAGCCTAGCAGTTCATTTTTACATTGTAGTAACAGAATGAAAAGGCTAACCAAATGTGTGGCCTACAGCTTGGATTGAAAGGAAATTATCGGGTACCGTAGCCTAGTTATACCGACTAGCAGAAATTGCCGTTTTTACATCGTTTTAACGTCGCTAAACGTTGAAATCGCATAGAAAAGAGAACTTTTGCTGACTAGGATACGTTGAAAGTGAGAAACATTCACAGAAGCCTTTCGATTTGTTCCAAGAACCCAGTTAGCCTAGCAGTTCATTTTTACATTGATTCAATGTCTGAATATTTAATAATATTCAATCGTTCGTCGTCGTTCGTATGAAGCAGAAAGTTTGTGGTCCGCCGAATGGAAGGACTTGGAGCCAACTTTTCGTCAGATTGTCAAGTGTGCGGAGGCCTGTTATTCCATTGGGAGGGGAATAGATGGGACACCCAAAGATGATGTGGTTAGCTGTTTGCTCCGTCGCACCGCACTGACAAGCAGCAGAGTCCCTTATGCCCCAGCGTGTCAAGCAAGCATTGAAGCGGCCAACTCCCGTTCTTATTCGGTTCAGTGTCACCCACTCCCTTCTCTGAAGTTCAGCACCAAGTGGGAGTGAAGAGGCAGGAGAGACACCGAATAGAACGAGGCGAGACTTTATTTTTGGCACAGTGCTCAATTCCTCGGACCAGGCATCTGACGTGCTGAAATCAGCGAGCTGAAGTTTTGCAGCATGCCTTACAAAAGGGCACCGTGATGGTAGGCGTTGTATGATTGGGACATTGAGAGTGGATACGCAATCGTGTAGTATGTGGTTGGGATCAGCACTGGCTTTATTTACCAACGAAGACACCAGCGCTTCTCTGCGTACATTAGCGGGTAGGATACCTGCCAGCACTGGAAGGTATTGCTGTGGTGTTGGTTTTAAGCATCCAGTAATAATGCGCATTGTCTCGTTCAGGCAGGCGTCTAATTTTTTGGTGTGCTTGCTGCGACACCATGCCGGAGCTGCGTATTTCGCGGCACTGTAGGCAAGCGCCAGGCCACCTATGCGGAGGGTAGATGGTTTTTCCCCCATGTTGTGCCGGCCAAGCACCTCAAAAGTTCATTGCGTGCAGTTACTTTTGCACGCAGGCCCTGGATGTGCTGCTTGTACGTCAGTTGCCTATCCAGTTTTACCCCGAGATAAGTTGGTTGACTCTTGAACGGTAACTGACAACCATTGACTTCGACCTTCAATTTCCTGTCGACTTGGTGATTATTGAGATGAAAAGTACTGACGGTAGTCTTTGTAGCACTGAGTTGCAGTCTCCACGTATTTAAGTATTCCGAAATTCTTTTCATATCTGACTCCAGTGAGTGCTCTACATTGGACCAGATTCTATTATTGGCTAGTAGGGCTAAATCGTCGGCATAACCATATTGCTTTGACTTGGTGCAGGGGAGGTCGCTGATGTAAATATTGAATAGCAGTGGTGACAAGGTTGATCCTTGAGGCACGCCGTTTTTCAAAGAGCGAGGTCGACTACTCTGTCAATCACTGGTGTAAAGTGTGAAGCGTCTATTAGAGATCATCTCCAAAATGAATCAAACTGTGTGACGGCTAGGGATAAAACGAAGAAGCTTGAGAGTCAGTCCACGATGCCATACCGTATCATAGGCTGCAGTTAGGTCAACCAGTACCAGGCCAGCTTTCTCTCGATGTTCGAATGCATCGTCAATGTCGTCAATGAGTTTCACAACTTGATAAACTGTAGATCGTCCATGACGGAAACCAGCTTGTTCCTTCGGTAGTTGAGGTTGAATGATAGGTTCAAGACGTAAAAGAAGCAGTCGTTCTAGGAGTTTAAATGGGACACAAAGGAGAGATATTGGTCTATAGCTCTTGGTGTCATCGGCAGGCTTTTTTGGTTTGAGAATAGCCATCACTGAAGCTTTACGCCATATTTTAGGGAGTTTCAATTGCTGAAAGCAAGCTGTATAGAACTTAGCTAGCCATTCTAATAGATTGGTAGGGCAATGCTTGAGAAACTCAGGAGGTATCTTATCCGGACCCTGAGATTTACCAGTCTTGATGAGTTTTATTGCATCACGCAGTTCCGTGATCTTGAAAGGAGAATCAAGATAAATGTCAGAGTTGTGTGTCGCCCAAAGCTGTTTGATCTCACGGTTGACTGCTCTGGACGATGTTGCGTCAATCTGTTTACATCTTCCATTACGAAGCACTTGTGTCGCGATGGCGTTTGCCGAGACAGGGCACCGCTTGGGAGCAGAGGTGCGTCCAGAAAGACGGTTGAATGTCTTCCATGCCAAACGACTGGAATGAGTAAAATCGATGCTTTGGACAGTTTCCTCCCAGCGCTCTCTGCGATTCTTATCAAGGTATTCCGTTAGGTTATTTGCTCTTTGAATTGATTCACTGCCAGGTTCAGTCTTTAGGAAATCATTGTACTTGTACTGACATTCTTTGTCCCAGGTAGGGATATATTGCTTTCTTCGCCCTCGTGAGATACCGGCCTTACCTGCATCTAACAGGAGTTGGCAGAATGAAGTGTAGGCTTCATTTATGTCCATGGTTGCTGGTTTTGGTAAACTGGTACATTTGCGTTCAAGATACTCCGTGAATAATGTCCAGTTGGCTTTACGGAAGTTCCATCGATTTACTGGTTTTGACTTTAGTGGCATAATGGGGTGTGCAGGGCTTATGAAAGAGGGTCGGTGTTGGGATTTAGGAAAAGGGTCTAAAACAACTCTGCAAGGGAAGGAGCCATTGAGCTTAACAAATGCAAGGTCAGGGTTTGAAGTAGTTCCCCATCTACTAGAATAAAAACTGTCGGGTTGTTTTGGGTCGTAGAGCAATTTAGCGTTAATTATGGAAGCCCAGTTCTCTAGTGTAGAGCCGTCACTATTGGTGGTAGCATAACTCCATTCCGTGCTGTGCGAGTTAAAGTCACCAGCATAATACTTGGTGAGTCATAACAGTGAATAGAATCGGCCAATAGTTTGGTCGAGGGTGGTTTATAAACGTTAACCACTGTGATATTGTCAACTTTTGTAGCAGCCCACTCTATTTCATCAGATTCCTTGCTGGAGGCGAGGGAAAGCCATGTCGCAGAGCTATGCACAAAAGTAGCAATTCCGTGAATAGCGCTATGGGTGTAGGCGGCCAGTTCATAACCAGTGATTTTAAGTCTGGAAGAATCCACTGCGTGTGTTCCTTGTAGTAGGATAACAGTGGCGTTGGCAGTTGTGTTGATCAGATGTTCAATGACCGAAATTTTGGCTGATGTTAGACCTTCTACATTTAGCTGTAGCAGCGTGATGCCTTCCCTTACGGTGTTAGAATATACCTGCCCTAACACGGGCACATGCTCAGGGGAGGCGTCACGCTTATCAGACTTCTTTGTCTGTGACCTGCAATTTTTGCAGTTTCTGCTTCTGATTGTCGTCATTAGCCTGAAAAAGTTTCCAGTTACCAGGATTCACCACGCGGAGGTAGACCACATGAATCCCATGAATTCAATCGTTGAATTTGCAGAAGGCGTCGTTGGATTTTCAAAAACTCGCCGAAAAAGGCTCTCGCTGAATCGGACTAGCCGAATCGGACTCGCCGAATAGTAGCAGACCCCATTATCATAGCCTACTATTTTAACCGCAGTACTACCAAGTTATCTCTTGCAAACAACAACAAAGTGATCTATCACAAGTTGTTCGTGGACGTTGGCAGTTCCAGTACATGCATCTTTTGTTCATCACAATCTTTTTGATGCATTTTCACAGCAAGTAATTTTAAACGCCATGGGTTTTGTATTGTGACAATTCATCATCAGAAAGCGAGAAAGGCACATTTGCTTTTGGATTACCAATCCAATTAATTATCACACTATAACGTTTTTTAACGAAAATTTTGATTTTATTGCAGGTTCAACCGTTTCAAATGCTACCAAACACCACTTTCGGTAAAGCTGTTGATTGTGTAGGTTGGTACACGGAGCCTATAATCAGCGGCCTACTTGTCAGCCTCCTACTGGTTACCATACTGGCCTATGGCATTTGTATGGCATCCACTGTCAATACAATGGACAGATTTGACAATCCGAAAGGGAAGACTCTTATAGTTCAGCAAGATGCGAATTAAAAGTTTTTGTTGTTGTTGACTTTTTCTTTTCTTTCCTGTTAACGTTAAATAACGCGTAGTGTCAGATACAAAAGTTATGTAATTTAATGTTGTGAAGATGTGATTTGTTATTCAGTGCTGTTTTGACGTCTGCAGTTGCAGACGTTGAATCAATTTAAAAAATAACGGATCTTGCTGTCCGGGATTGAGCATCTTGATATAAGCCGTCCACGTCTGTTGTCAAAACCACTCTCTCAACAACCCGGCGAAAACATAACCGTTCAGTCAGTCACCTGAAACTGTTTTCATACTTTAACATCACCGCACAGCGGCGTCATCTAGCGGTGTTAAAAAGTCGTCAAAATGAAACAGCACACCAATGACCATCTCCCACAGGCATTTGGAAACAAGTTTTCGACTACCAAAAAGTGCTGCCTAAGACACGGCATGGACAGCATATGGCTCTCTGAGCATAGACCAGTGATGAAGTCCAAGGGGTTGTCAGAGTGAATAGTAGACATGTTACACTGAATGATTTCAAGAAATTCTTTTAAAATTTCAACGAAAACGCTGGTTGGTTTTGAATCTTTATCCTAGGACTGACAAAGCCTTGATTGATTATTCCTGGTAGTTTCACATCTTTGTATAGGCTTTTGACGCAGGGCCGGTTACCGAGATTGACAGAGTGAAGTTTTCGATTGTTGAAATGTTGTTGCCGGGGAATTATTTCATCCATTAGATGTCGGTGAGAACGTACTGATGGGGCACACAAATCTGGTATTCATGCTTGCTTATTGTGTTGCAAGTTTTATACTGGAAATAGTGCTAATATTTATCTAGTCGTAAACATCAATTTAACAGTATATTAATGGTCTTCATGCAAATGGTAAATATTCTCATTCCAATGCCGAAAAACTCTCCGGCTGTTAAGAGAATTGGACGGGTTGAACTCTTGTTGTTAATTATTTTATCGTGATGCTGTATTTTATGGAATTGTTCTTTAATGATAAAAAATCTGATACACGTATTTGAAAAGTCCGTTAGAGATACAACACATATCTCAATTCCTGTACGCAAAAACTTACACCAGCGTATTCAACTAAGAAAGAGGCCTCTCTAAGTACGATGGCATTATCCATTGTCAGTATTTGATGACATTGTCACTTATAGAAACAAGAATCACTGGCTTTTAACTTTCGCATTATTGGTGTTTTACATTATTGAGATAGGGAAGAAGGAAGCGAAAGATTACGAGGTCAGCTTCCACCCCTACTTCAATTTGATGTTAATCTTTTCACCTTCGCACGTCCACTACTATTCTGTGTTTTGTTTATGTTATTCGTACGCGGCTAAAATGTACTGTTGGTGTGGTACCTTGCTGATTTCATAGTTTGCAGGGTATAGCATCGGCAGGGGTGGGCACGGGTTGCTTTTAGACCCTGGCCCGGGATGCTTTTGTGGCATAGAACCTTCCAAGGGGTCTTGGACTGGAAGAAACCACCGTATGTTGTCGTTGGAGTGCGTTGTCAAACAACCCATTTGTTTCGGGACACAGCTTCTCCTTTTGGACGAAAATCATCAATTTCACCTTTTTCCTTGATGATTTTACTTAGTATTCTCCTCTAGTTTTTTTTTAAAATGGGTTTTGTTTGATAGTTGTTTTGACTTGGGGCCCCGTGTATGGGCCATGCTCACATGTAATTTTGATTAGAAAATGAAATAGTCTTTTGATTTTCTGGTGTAATGTTCATCGCTCTAACAGTTGTTAAGTAAGCTTTCTGTCTTTAAACATGTTTCCAACATGAAGTTTAAATTGTGTTGTTGAATTGGTAAAGGCGATGTTCCAAACCATGAAAATAAATCCACAATATTATGTTTTTGCTCACTGGAGTAATCATCCTGACAGTACGAACTTCTTAAAATAGAAAATTGTTATTCAAGCTTGTCGTCCATGCTTAGCGTTTTCTGAAACATTATAAATTGTTATCTGTGGTACTCGGGTTTCCAATTGGTGAAGGGATTGTTCAAGTTTCCAGTAACTCATGAGCTTTTTGCATATGGAATTGTACAATTTCACCCACACGGGAAATCGTGTGAATATTCGGACATTTCAGGACAGGTAATATCGTTTTCTGTCCGAATTCTAGGCCACTTTGCAACCCTAACCATTCCACGCAGCAGCGGACCGACTGCCATTTTAACGATAAGCTTTAAAGTTTAAAATGTAGAGTCATTGTAGAGTCAGGCTGCTGTTCAACAGTACTCTCCTTTTTCTGCATCCACGTGATACAAACACAGCTGCAGCAATAGTAAGCCTATATGAAGGACGGAATACAGTTTCTATTTCTCTTTTACACTGTTGAGGTCTGCGCAGGCCTGACGTGTTGTTGATGGAATGGGCCCTTCATAGCGATAAGGTAATTTATCCGATGCAAAAATAGTGGCTGGTATCCTCTCCCCATCACACCTTGCAGCTTTTTGTGCAATATTAATACTGTTCCCAGCCAGCAAATCAGTCCTTTTTATGTTGATTCAACGTCTGCAAACGTTGAATGTTAACCAATGTTAAAAAGAACTGATTTACTGGATGAGTTGTTTTTAATTTCATCCTGGTATGTATGAGATATTATGGAAATTGTTGCATAATGGTAATAAATGTCTTTGAACATTCATGCAATTATAACTTTAGCTGACAACTAGGCTAAACAGCGGGAGTTTTTTTGTAATTTTGAACTGCTTCTGCTGGTGAAAGTTTAATTAGGCAATCAAAGTGCGGGGAAGCTAGCTAGCACTTGGGAACAAAACAAGTTACTTTGTGCAGACTGCAAGTTTAGCTTGAACTCATGTTTATCTGGATTCTCTGTGATCGATCTACTGCCAGTTTTGTAAATTGAGACTGTCAGGATCAAATAACGTGCTTCGGCGGTGTTCAGTTGACTGGACGTTTCAATATTTACTTTCGATTTTGTGGCATCGGCAACAACAGTCAGCTTTCACAGTGTTGGTAATTTTGATAAAGTGTGGTTGCACACTGCACAGACTGTTGACATGTCATATAAAGATAGGCTGCTCTAGTTATCTTTACAAATTTTCTTATTAAATTTCGCAGTTTGGCATTTCATGAGCTCTAGCGTATAGTGGATGGTTCCCTATTTCTTTTTTGAGCTGAACAAAGTCGCCGGACTCTTGGTCTGGGAGCACAAATAAACTTTGTATCAAGTGAGCGAGACATTAGAAAGCTTGAAAAGCACAAACACTTCGGCGCGGTGAGTGACTTATTGTATTTTCAGTTTAAATAAGATTTTGCGTGACAACAGGCGACACAAAGTAAACGTGCTTTCACGACAGCAGTAACATCAGCAATATGTTGAAAATGAATCTGTGATACTGTTCCATTTAATTTTTCTACAAATAAGTGACGAGACATGGCACAAAGCAAGAATTAACGATCGAACTTCAACGGAATTGAAAGTTCTGACAGATCGCAAGTTTGGTGCTTTAGCCATCTTTTGTGAGCTGCGGCTCAATGCGACAGATAGAGCAATTAGATTTTAGAAAAAAAAGATTATACAAAAGCAAAAGAAGTGACAAACAACAATACAAACCTAAAAGTACAGTAGCCAGTCCAGCACAAGCGCGTTGTCGATACGCAACAAAAAGAGCATACAATAAAAAAAAATGGAGTTACCGATCCAGTGGATATTGAACAGCTTATATTATAAGCTCAGTGCAATTATAACCACACTATACATTATACAAGCTTTACAGCGGCTGCGCAAACCATTAGATGTTCTGTTTTAACTAAACATAAGTAAATTCTTGACCGTGAGGAAAAGTTTTATCAAACTGGGATCCGAGATTTATGGAATGTATTCTTGCGACGTCCATGTCGTCTTTGATTCTAGAAGAATTCAGTAATTTTGTCTTATTTTTTTGAGCTCTGAAAGAACTTCTCAGTCGTTGTAAAGGTGACTTTGGTGTCTCAGACGCAGCAGCAGCAGTGGTCAAAAATCGCTCCATGGCTTCTGAGCCTGGATCATATTCTTTCGTGGCAACGTTCGGGAGAGTGGGTGATGTTGGAAGTAGGTCTAGTTCAGGATGAATCTGTTTCTTGCTTTTGTCTTCTTGTATCTTAGGATATTGATCTCTCGTATTCTTTTTCGATGCAGACGGCTTTACTTTGTTCTCTTTTGATTCATGTGTGTTCTTTTTTGATTTCGAATCTTTGCATTTTGACTTAGCAGCCGATAATGTATCACCAGAAGAAAGGTCGGCTGTAGTTTTGTTTTTAGCTCCTGCTGATGCAGATCGGGATTTATGTTCCTTGGACATATGCGCATCTTTCTTCCCTTCAGCTGTAGTGCTCCGAGTGTGTTTTTCTCGCTTTCCCAACAAACTTGCTTTTATCATCGCCACTGTCGATTTGTGACTTCGTGTTGGCGACCGTTTTTGCTCGGTTGCGCCACCTCTCGGAAGCATATTATCACCAATTTTTTCTCGACTCGACGCCTGCTTATGACCAAGAACGTTACTGCTGGTCTTAACCTGCAAAAAGTAAAGCTTATTGAAAAACAAATACAGTAATATAATAGCAGAGTAGAAGAGCTGGTCTGAAACATACATTTTTCAAAGGACAACTACAATGCTGACTACAAAACAGGGGTCACC
The DNA here is from genome assembly GCF_918807975.1 of Aplidium turbinatum. NCBI lineage: Eukaryota > Metazoa > Chordata > Ascidiacea > Aplousobranchia > Polyclinidae > Aplidium > Aplidium turbinatum. Next base: position 20,889,923 of record NC_137481.1, on the reverse strand, counting down.
CAGACAAGATGTTACAAACAAATGGCAATGCCTTGTGAATGCATGGCACAATTAGAAAAAATTCCAAACACTCAAATAACTACTCTGATACGTCTTGGGCTGCCCGGGCTGTTCGAACAAGAATATTTTGACCCAAAAAGACTGTTTCGATGCAAACCTCAGCTGTCATGGTTTTGCATTGTAAAAAAAATTCTAGTTGAAGAACGTCGTTTTATATCGAACAATGGCATTTGTTTCGAACTTTTGCTACTTTTGCATATACTTTGCATATACTTTTGTGCACTACGTCACCAAAGTAAACACAATGCAACCACAATACCAACTGCATTCATCAATATGTGCATTCTTACCTTGATGTCATCGTTAATCGTCAGGTCTGCAGGCCGATCTATCATGTATTGATGAATTGCGCTTGATGAGCTTGATTTCTTATGATGAGGTTTAAGCTGGCCAAGATCGTTTGGCTTCACTGGTCTAAAAAAATTATCCACTTCAATAAAGTGATAAAATACTGGTTTGATGCAGCCTAAAGCTGTGTTGTTTCTAAAAAATGCAAACTGCAGATATTGCAAATACTTTCGTGATTTACTTAAAATGCGTACATGCGTATTCGAATGACCAACCACCTTACCACTTAAAAATACATGGACGAGAGAAGCAAAGTCACTACTAGTCAAAGAAAATCGGTTAGTGCTCGAAAAATTCCTGGGATAATAGAAAATTGTCCCTTCATTGGTCTCCATTGAACCGTTAAGTGCTTGAAAGATTAAACAGGTGCAAATTCATTCATAATATCAAAGCTGTGTCTTGTGGGCTAAATTTTTGTACAAAAAACGTTTTGTGAACACAGAGAGAACTGTTGTTACCCATGAAACAGGGCCATAACTTTTTTCAAATAGGCTACTTTGCTCATTCAACGATATTTAAGTTTGGATAAAGACAGCTCACACACACGAACAAAAATGTTCGACACAGTCATGAATGACAATCTTTACCTTGTTGATGACAGTTGTAAGTATGAAGATTGCTGGTAGTCTTCTTTTGTGTGCCTTGCATTGTTGTTTGACACCTGTAATCAAGATAAAAAGTCGTGCAAACTGTGAGACTTAAACAACACGCTGTTTTTGCTGTTTATACTGTACAAGTGATCCAATGGTTAACATTTACTGACAAGGTATAATTTTAACCGGCCAAAAGCAAAGAAATTTCATCGGTATGAAAGAATACAACAGGTGTGCGAAAAGTAACTTAATGGAACTAATATGAAAGCATTTCTAATGTAGGGGTACTGTTCATTTTAGAACATACCGTACTTAAAACAATAGCAAACGTTTCATTTTAGATATTTGCTAAATCATTGCTTGTTATACCTTCACGTCTTGTTGTATTTTGTTGTTGTTTTTGTTGCTTGGAAACGTGTTTTGAAGCCCTCCAATCACATCTGCCATTCTATCTGATCGGTTGAACGGGACAGGAACACATTCCAAATTTTGTCCATGATCGGAAGAAAATGGAAAGTTCATCTTGTCAGAAGACGCTTGGCGGCGTCTCTCTTTTCCGTTGGCTGCGTATGTGTTTTTCTTAGGAATTTCACTAAAAAGTAGTTCTGTACTTTTGAAAGGTTGTTTTTTCCAAATATTATGGTTTAAATTGTTTTCTTCAAGCACTGCATAACTTCTTTGTTGGTCGTCTGTTGTGGTAATCGTAGTTATGTCTTTCTTTTTCTGCTCTGACATGCGATGGAAGGACGGAATGTGTATACCAGCTGAATTAACACCACCCGATCCTGGCTTCAAGATACAATTGCGCTCATATTCCAAGCTATTTGGCATAAACTCCTTCAAAAATCTTTGTTTGTTTGAAATAAAACTTGTTGGTAAAGACACACGACGCTGAAGTTCACACGCAGTGGTTCCGTCATTGGGGAAATCGTCTTGTGTACAAGAAACAGGCGAAGATTTTGTCGCTAGAGAAGCGGAACTACCAGATAAAACTGGCGTAAAGGCTGATCTAGCTTTCGATGATATTTTAAGTCCATTTAATGAGCTTACTGGAACTTCAGGAGGTCCAGTATCACAAGAAACACCTGGAAGAGATGGCTTCGGACGAATCAACGGCGCTTGAAAAGCATCGTTTGTCAACTCTTGAGAACCAAGTTCCGCTTCTGAAAGAAGGCTGATGCGTGAACTTCTTAGTTGTGGTGGGTTTTCATTCACTGCAGAAGGAGATTGTGGAAGAGTTTGAGGAGGAAAAGGTTGTTCTGCATAAGATGAGGAGCCAGTTTTGTGATCTTTTAATCGGTCAGTTGCGCTATTGCTTGAAGCTTTGAGTTTCGTTTTTCTCAGAGAGCTTGATACAGGCTTGACTATCTTAGACAATTTCATGTCAACTTCTCCATCAAATATTTCTTTTGAAACCGTAGCTGCAGATGGAGAAACAGAATAACTGCTGGAAGAAGTTGATTTTGAAAGACGGTTAGAAACAGAAGATGAAAGATACTTGGGATTGTTTGGAATGTTAAGTTTATTAAAAGATTTGTCACAAGCGTTAGGACTGTCTATACTTCCCATTGCATCCTTTAAATCAAAAATTTGAAACTCAGTCATCATCCGCATGGACCTTCGCCGAACCATCGACGACTCATCAGCGTCTGCCGTTTCGCTTGCATTGTCTAACGCTGACGACGATGAATTCTCAACTGCAACTGAAAATTTTTCTCGTAGTAATTTCTTAGTATTTGTCGTCTTTTGAAATCTCGTGGACACATCCGAAGGCTTTGAAACTTGTCCAGTGTAATAGAATATAGGACCTTCTTTGCTTTCGGAATTCGGTGTATACTGCTTGATGGAACTCACTCCAAGCTTGACTCGACTTTGGACAGGGGACCCTGTGTCATTACTTGTTTGAGAAGAACGCTTAATAATGGAGAGACATGTTGGAGGCGTGGGACGAACCGAACGCGAGTGCTCTTCAGCTCTGTTCTCATTTTTCTTCATTTCTTTAACAGTACTCTTGCTGGATTGCAATTCTGTAAGCCTACTTGCCTCCTGAAAATGTTGTTCATTTAGCAATTGTTGGTTCTCAGTGAGCACTTTAGTAGTTTCTTCAGGTTTGACCTTCTTTGATAGGCAAACCTGATTCGAAGGAGTTGCTTTGTCGGGTTTGTCAATCAATGTGAATACTGTGCGTTGTTTTGGAACTGGACGGTGACGTATTTGTGGATCTTCACTTTCACCATTGCTGGTCATCAGAGCTTTAGGAACAACTGTGCTCTGTGGTTCATTGTTTTTGATGACGATACTGGGGCCATCATATGATTTCATCTTCTCTATTTTTGGTAGTTGGAACGACGCTTTAGCGTGGTCTTGGCTGTTTGAAGTCCCCATTAGTGAGCTCTCATCATTAATATCCTTTAGTGATCCACCATCATTGCAAGAGTATGCTTGTTTGGTTTTAGTTTCAATAAATAGTGGCAAAATCGTGGGTGACATAATTACTATGTTGGGTGATTTCCCAGATTCACACGAATCAGTTAAGCCATCTTCTGCCGCTGATGAGTCTTTTTTTACTTCCGGCTCACTTTCTTGCTGGACAGGTGATTCGCTGATTGGTGATGCTGGTGTAACTGCCTGAGAACCCAGATCTCGACCTTGTTTTTCACGTGGAGATGTAATCGAAGACCCTTGGTATCCGGAGTCGATACTGCATTCACTTATATGCAGAGCTGCATTGGATTTGCTGAGAACAGGAAGGATACGAAGCTGGTCATTATAACCTTTAGATCTATTATTGTCGCTTTCGGAGGAAGACTTAACAGATTTGTTTGGGTGTTTATTACTCGATTGGGTGTGTGGAAGAGACATTGTAGATATGGGACCCCCTGTGTTAGCAGAAAAAGCATTGTTCTTGTTACTAGCGCAGAAAGGATCAGATGTGGGACGTTCGTTTGTCTTGCTTCGTTTGACAATATTGTTGTCTGAATCCATGGCAGGTTTAGGAGGTTGTGGAGTCCTCAGTCGGGCGTCCATGACGTTTTCGTAACTTGGAAGGATCCGGGAAGGTATTTTTTCGGACTTGTCTTGTGACGAAGGAGTCGTTGATTGGGAAGCGGTGGTTTCGCCTTCAGGGTTGACTTTTGTTAAGCTGCCATTTTTTGCTACAGGTAACCTGCCAACAAAAACAATATAAAATGAAAGTTGATACATTGATTAAACTTTACACAAAAGTAAGCAAACCGATCAGCTAGAACAAATAAGTTACATTAGTTTAACGTCATAGATCCTTTTTTTTTTTATCGAAGTCAAAAATAAAAAATAGACATGTCAACAAACCTAACATGGCTCAGTGAAGAATTATTTGCAGAATTGTGATTGGTTGACTTCTCAATAAACGTTCTGTAGGTGGTTTCAGGACTTGTTGTGTTTCCTTCATTCATTCGAGTGATTATTCTCAGATCATGAAACATCTTTTCCATATGATCTTTATATAGAAGCGTAGTCGAACGCAGAGCAAGCTGAAACAATTACAAAATCAATGATCATTAAATAAGTAAAATGTTAAGCTGCCAGCTTAACCATTTTGAATTAAATTTTTTTCCACTTCATCCATCGAAGTGTAATACTATATTCAACTAATTCTTAAAAATAGTTTTGTGAACACTTTTGGTTAAAGTTTTTTTCTACTTCAATCGAAGAGTGAAAGTAATTTTTAAAATAGTTTTGGGAAAAAACAAATTCTTACTCATCAAGCTAGCTAGAATCATAACAACAAAAAACTGATCATTCAACGGGTTATAATGTTTCGTTACTTGCTTCAACAAAGACCCAAAAACAACAGGAAATAGCAGATAAGCCATTGGATTTTCACGCTTTCAGCCATTTCCTTTTTAGCCGTTATTTGACTCTTTGAATTGCTATTTTAAGTTAAGCATAAGATCTTTGAATTTTTTTTAACAATTTTTAGATCGTCTACAGACTGTGATGAAATCTGATAAAACTAAAAAGACCGAAGTGATTAATTTTCAGTAAAAAGACGTTAAACAATAAAAACTTTGCAAGTGTATAAACAGAGAAGTTGAACCTGGACAATCCCAGACCACAAAATCCGTCATTTTTACATTGATTCAACGGCAGACGTTGAATCAATGTAAAAATGACGGATTTTACAACCTAGGGAGCTTTCTGCCACTTTCATTACCATTACATAACAAGCGTGGGAATCTTGGACAATGACAATATAAAACCCCCATACAGACATGAGACGGTCGCTGACCTACTTAAGTAAATAAACATCTTGACAAATGCTTTTATGGAACAATAACAGGCTTCCGTCGGAAAACTTTGAGTAAGTCCATTGCTCAAAGAAAACAGCATCTCATGTTTTTAAAACCTTTGTGGAATTTTTTAGCAGTTTAAAGTTTTGCCAATTCATATAGTTTGTTTAGCTCGAAATGGAATCAAAAGTTGATGCTGCCATGATAAAAATATATTGAACCGTCATAATATTGTCATCATATTGAACCGTCATAACCATCTATTTAAAATAGAATTTTTATGCATGTTGATAATGCCGGAGTTTGCTTTATTTGTTCGTTTTACGTATTTTTCAAATTTTCTTTTTTACATGTGCTAGCTGAAGATGCTATTACTATAGCGAAATCGATTCTTACGTAATAAATAACACTAAGAGGTTAGATTGTTGTGCAAATGCCAGCATTCGATGAATGCAAAATAGCAGTAGGGGAAGGCGGGGCAAGTTGGGCAGGTTTTTTTAAAATCTATTTTTTTTTTTATTTCACTAACTTTTTCGAAGACTCAAGTATTGCTTTTCAAAAACATGCTAATAAGCCAAGTTTTTAGACAAAAACTGGTTGGTTTTATTTATTATTTTGCACTGTATTCAAGTTTAAGTAACGATTGCACAACTTGCCCCGGATTATTTTTCCGGGGCAAGTTGTGCAGCACCATGGGGCAAGCTGTGTAGCACCATGGGGTAAGTTGAGCAACAACAATCGTTCGTTTTGACTAGGGAAAAGTTGAGCAACATATTACGGCCAGCAAAAGTACAGACAATTTAACAAATCAGCTATTTTTACATTCATTCACTAGTCATTTTTTACATTCATTCACGTGGAAGACTTTGAAACTATGTAAAAATGGCTAATAGGCTAGAACGTTTGTAAATTAACAAAGGCGGTTTACAGGAACAGTTGCACAACTTGCCCCGTCATCAATTGCACAATTTGCCCCATTCACACTTTTTTTAAAGAACGAAACATTTCAAGAAAACTAACAAATGTACGAAACAATTTTACTTGCGAAAATACAACTAGATCATATGTCTACTGACCCCTACTGCTAAAGTTTGACTAGTTCTACTGTGCATCCAAAAAATCAAAATTTTGTTTGCATCCGAATTTAGATCCTAACACCTAAACACCTTATATCGTTGATCAAGCCTAACCTGCCCAAAAAACTAATAACTGCGATTCACGTGCTTCAAAAGCATTATAGGTAAAATATAATAATGGCGTTAAAGATTCATTACGTTATTTATTTCCTTTCAAACGGGGACTTGCACAACTTGCCCAGTTGCACAACTTGCCCCGCCTTCCCCTACCGTCATACTGATAAATATGTTTACAGTAGTTTTTGTAACTCTATTTGAGGTCTCAATGTTTGCAAATGTAACTGGCATTGCTCTCTCTTTAGCAAACAAAATCTGTAGCACGCTAACACAAATCGTCGATTTTGCAGCGATCAGGGTGAGTGTGCTCAAAAGATTTTCCAATGTGGTTGAAATTTATGATTAGAATTGACAGAGCAACTCATTTTTTGTGGCTTTGATAAAAGGCAAAGTAATAAATTTAAATCACAAAACCGAAACACTAATAAACGTTTTGCTGAGTCGTAAACTGCAACTGTTTCATGTGATGTTCAATTCAGAAGAATGATTTTGCATTTATTTTGCAATTTGCAACAATCGCATAAACAACTTTCTCAAAAGCTACGACCTTTGATAACAAAACAAATTAAGTGAATCAGCTTGAAGCGGCGCTACATACAATGCCACACCAATTAGAGTTTGAGGCGCAATCAATAAAACATCATTGCAATACAGGAATAAATAATTGCTGTCTTTTGCCAAGACAGAATCATCTTATTTTTGTTTTCAAACGTCAATGCAATGCTAATACTAATAGACATTGGCTGCCTTGGTACACTTGCAGTGAAACAAACTCATCGATCCTTACGGTTGATCGCACATTCAAAAGAGTAATACATACTTTCAAGTAAAAACTTTGCAAAGAGTTGACGACTACATGCAGCTGCATGTTTCGATCAAATTGTTCGTTCAGGCTTCCAGCGACATGTTTAACTTTTGTTGCCTCTAAACTATTTTCGTGGGAATTGAACTCGGCAAAAATGTGGTTTGCACCAAAAAGTTGGTCACGTTAGCTTTCTCTTACATTGACATATAAAAGACGTAACTAATTCTATCAATGATCAGATCTGATTGATTGTTCGTTCAAGTAAATACAGCTTGTGAAATAGACCACCAAACAAGTTTATTTTTGACCTGCGCTGGCGACAAGCTCTGGGGAGAAAATCTTTTAGAGCTCAATTAGTATCTTTCCCTATTTCCTTATCAGGACTTTTCTGAGTTACATGATTGATTTTAATTATTCGCATACGCATGGTGCCTTTCCGTTCTTAACATAATTTTGTATGTTTTTCAACAAATATTCTATTGTCCAAAAGACGCTCAACTGAAAAGAGTGCTGAAAAAGCAAAACACAACCAACAGTAACCTTTTGGTTAAATTGAATAACGCAGGAAATTGTTTGGCCTGTAACTCAATTAAGACTATAACAATGTTACTTCAAGCTTTCTAGTACAATTCCCGAAAAAACTTTACATTGTGATTACGTTACAAGTCGTTACCACACATTTTCAGTGTTTACAAAATGCATTGAACCATAAATAAAGTGATTGTTTGTGGCACAACACTATCAGTTGTCATAAATCAAGTAAATTGGAGACTGACGTACATATTGGATACGACCAGACGTTACGTAACCAAACACAAAAAATCTTCCACACGCAAAACCTCAATTGCATTGGACATGAATAGCCTATAACCTTGGTTCCTAAATGCAACCTTGAAAGACTACTTTTTTATTGAAAAAAAAAAAAAAAAACTCTGAAGAGCTTGATTGTTGAAAAACTGAGCCAATCGGTGAAAAAAGATCAAAATGCAGAAATAAACGCGAATGTTTCTAAAACTAACTGATTGTCAAGTGGTAAGCCATTACATAACACTCTTCTTTTCTGATTGGCTTCATGATCATATTTTTATTTTTACTGTTGAAAAAAATAATTAAACCCACGAAATATAGGCTACTCATGTATTATGTCGAGTTGGTAGAGCAGTTTGAGATTTTTTAACCTGCCAAACACAACCAAGCGTTGTTTATTATTGTACTGTTGAAAAAAAAATTACGAAGACCAAATGATGTGACTTGTAACAGGTCATGCCTAAGCTAGTCAAATTCTAACCTTGATTTAATGTTTGCAGACATTAAATCAATAAAAATGACCGATCTTTTTAGCTAGATCGTAACGAATTTGTTGCGATTCTGCCCAAAAGTTCTTGGTTTTAATTTTATTTTTAAGAGGACTTTACAAGTAAAATCTTTATGCTGTGGCTTCGATTACGTGAAATAAGTTTTGAACGGGCCCATGCAAGATATAGATGGAAAACTACGTCACACATTGGGAACGTCATACTGCAAGTGAATGACTTTAACCTAACTAACAATTTAGACATTTTTACATTGATTTAACGACTGCAGATGTGAACCAATATGAAAAGAAATGGTTTGCAAGCTGAGGAGGGACTGTTGTTTATCGAATCGGCGATCCAGATCGATCCGTTTATGCTTTCAGAAAGAGGATTGTGCGATCAATAAGTTTGATTGATTTAAACTTTAAATAATAATAAAATCGATTGAAACGCATCGTTTCAACCGTTACTTAAGAACAAAATAACGTTTACATTTATAGCTTCTAATCCCAGTCAGGCAGCCACCATCGGTGACTACTGATTGATTTTCAGTCTTTTCTATTTTAAAAATCTTGTTTTGTCGCCTAATTTCTTTTAAAGCTTCTCCCACATAATAAATCAGTTGTTTTTTACATCGATTCAACGTCGAATCAATGTAAAAAACAACTGATTTGTTGTATAGGATACTCTGACGCCGAGTTTGACACAACGAGTTAAATTAAATTTCGAAATCATGTATTCTCGTATTTTTAAATAGATAAATAGACTGCCATCGCAGCCATGATTGGCATGTCAAAAACTACCAATAAAAAGTGTTTAAGTCAATAAAGATGGTACTGCTATTTTGCATTCATCAAATGCTGGCACCAATTTTTTGCACATTTGCTTGGGCAAGCACCTTGAATGGAAGATGTTGACTTCATTGAAACGTAAAGTTTTGAACATGGTATTTTTTGTAAGCTTTGTTTAGTGCCGAGAAATATTCATAAGCCACCGTACTGTCCAGTGTAGGTAGAACTATGCAATTTAAATCTTAAATTACTACAATTATGGGCTATAAATTCCGCTCTCCGACTAAGTAGCCCACTCAGTAAGAGCTCCAATGAAGTTTGAAATATTGTGCAAGACTGTGCAAATCAAACAAACTCATTTGCGAAATTGTAAAATCAAAATCGGTTTTAAGAAGACTGAAGGCAGTTAGAGAAGCTTGTGGAAATTGTTGTTAAGTGACAGAAACTGTAAACACAAATGCAAAATGCTTAAACAAAAATCTATAAATTCAGGAGCACATGTCAATGCATGGCGCTTCTTAAATTTGTGTACGCAAGAACGGGTAAACGGTTTCTAATTTAACCTGTCAATAAATATTGAAAGAGAACTTTGCTTGGCTTGAAAATTAGACTTGCGAGATTAGAACGGAATTTTTAAACTGATAAAGTTATACCAGATCAAGTTTTTATCTTAATAATACACAACAAATTCCTAATTCCAAGCGTTGTGGCGTCAAGTTGAGCCCAATATCTTGTGTTTACCAAACACAATATTTTTCCGTATTAGGTCAGGTAGGAAGTAAGCTTGTACGTGGTTTAGCAACACATCGCTTAATCGCTTTCAATCTGTACGTCCATCACATCAACGATGCGTTAAGACTACGGATAAACCATTAGGTAAAAATAGCACCAAATTCTTTAGTTTTGCATGGAATTCAGCTGCATTGATTGGAATTCTTAAATTCTAAATTACGAAACAGTATGTCAAACAACTTGATACCAACCAGAAGCCTGAAAGTTTTTCGTTTAACTGAAACGACGACTAGTTAAACAGCGGATAGTCACACCGTGGATTAACAAGCAATGTCTTCTCTGTATTGAGAATATTTCAGTCATTCATTTTAATTTCAGCATTTCGTTTCACATTTTTTGTTTGAAAAAATTGCCAAATAAAACGCTTTAATTACACGCGCGTAGCTATAAAAACTAATCTTGTTTTCTGCAAAAGCTTGATATGTCGTTATTCAGCCATTTCTTATCGGATAATCGCCGCCGAAGCCATATAATCAGCTCCAAAGTACTAAACACGCCTCATAAAATTAGATGGCAATTTCGTGGTAACGACTTCAGCACTGACTTTTCAAGAAGCACCCGAGACAAACTACTCAGCGATTTCGTTCAGAAGAACTTTTCGTGTTTGTCCGAGCAAGCGGTAATCTTCCCTGACTTTCATGTTCAAGTGTGAGAATCAAAGTAATTGTATCATTTAGAAGACCTCCCACATTTGGCATTAGGTAATGGAAGGCATTGATTGGTCATGCGGCGCCAAATGAGGTACATAAAACATGTTAAAATTCTTTCAAAAGCTTTAAGCAAAGTTAAAAACCAGTTTTTTTATCACTGAGTTTTGTTGATTTTAAGCGTTTACATCATTGGTTATTTTAAAAGAAAGAAAAACTTATCGTCTTCTTTTTCTTCGTGTGAGCCTCTGGGGCCGAGGGTCTATCTTTTTACCACCCCAGATTCACGATGTTCCCGGACTACACTGGAAGGTGCTTGCCAAATAACTGATATGTTTGTGTTGTTCAAGTTATTACTTTGGAAATATAAATGACCTTTAAGATGTTGTTGCAAAATCTTCATGCAAGATCTCGCAAAAAATATTTTTTCCAACTGAAAAAAGCCGTTTTATTTTTGAGTGGCTTGTTTAGATGTTAGGGAACGTTAACTGAAATATTTTTACTGTAGAACATGAACAAACAAGTTTGCAATGTCTGGAAATACATAAATAACCCAGCGAACATTAAACTACAACAAAGTAAAGTTCCATAAATAGCCTACCTTACGCAGATTGAATCAATTAGCCTTTTATCACATCCACTTGTTTTTTCCAAAAAAGAGTAGGCTGAGTTAATTTTACAGGAAATGTGCATAAAAGTTCAAAAACAGGAAAAACGGACTGAGCTACTTATAGATCATTCTTTTAAGTTGCAAAAGGTGATGATACCTAACGCAGTTTACTGTTGAAGGCCAAAACTATAAATGAGCGGTAAACGTGAATATTAGTGACATGGGAACTCGAGTTACATTTAAAGGAAGTTACGTCAATTTTGGTCTGGATTGAAAATGTTATGGGTGAGTGAGGGTGAAGGCAAATTCCCTTTATCTTTCTGACTGTCTGGCAAAGCGATGACATAGTCGCAGTGCCACCCATTTTAACCTCACCCTAGGGTTAACTGAATGGCGCCGTGTGAAATCCGACACAATATTATCAAAGCAAAGAGATCAAGACTTTTTGTGAAAACAGAGCTTGTTTGTCTTTGATAGTAACAAGCTAAATCTGTATATTCAGAAATATTCTTGAAGCTAGACCCAATTCAAAATTGCTATCCTTCTTGCTGCACTTACTTCGAGTTTGATTTTACAAAATGTGCATCATTGCAGTTAAACAATTGTATGTTTATTTGACATTTCTGACAGGTTTATTGACATTACCACTAACAGACTGTGATGAAATGGTCTAGGGCTCTAGGAAGCCAGAGATGGCGGCTCTAGGTCGACAAGTAGTTTTCATTCAGAACTTTTGCAGATAAATTTAAAACTAAAACGACAAGCCGTATATAGCATTCTCTGGCGTCGTGCGTGTGGCGCCAATCGCTTTAACCAAGTGTTTGTGTCAAAATATACAAAGTTTCAACGCAGCCATGAGTTCATATCCGATTTTTAAGTTTTGTGATTTACCGGTAGGCTTTCTATTCAAGTTGTACAATTGTTTGTTTTCAGTTAACGTTAGCCTACGTTGCATTAATGTCAAAACGGCAAAAATATGCTGTATATACCAGCAATATAATCGTAGAAGGAGTAACGCTACAAACAATTCTTCAAATAGTAAAACATCCCGCAATTCATGCATATCGCCGTTTTCTTGTAGAAAATATCACTGAAAAGCTTCAAGACCACTAACTGGAACGCAAAAGCGGATAACTTGGATTGGTTAGGGTCACTGCGATGTCGCTCTCAAATTGTAATTAAATTATCATTTTCATGTTGAGTACATTTCTAAAAGCGTCCTACGACGTTAAAGTGATGTAAAAGTGGAAGTGTTTGCTAGCTGCTCCGATACTCATTGTTCTTAGCAGGCATGATAGACCTGAAGATTAGGCAGCGGTTGGGCAGTGAAAATTATACCGACACTCTTGATCGAATTGCTTTCAAATGAAGTTTTGCGAGGAAACGTTTTGTAAAAATTCACTATGCCATGTAGTCAAACCCGCTTAATAGGATTACATGGAAAACATCGCAGATTTGCTCGACTGAAAGAGAGATGTCACACATTGTATGTGCAGAACACTGGTACAAGATTGCATAGAAAAGTAGATTTGAAACCAACGAAATGCGGCCGGCTTGGACGAATATCCAATTAAACTTAGGCCCATCAAGTGAAGTTAACAGTATGTTTATTTCTGGAAATTGTGAAAAGGAGTTATCTTTATCAAAGTCCTCAGCAAATTATCCTAGACCAACTTGGAAGATGAGTAGTAAGTCATAATAAAAGGAATAAAATGGTCCATGAATGGTCTTGTTACTTTCGTGTCATAGTCTACCTATTGAAGACAAAATGTCAATGCATCTGTGCATATTATTCCTCCAATTGCTGAAGCTTGTGGTATTACAAAACTTCATGCTAAAACGACCATTTGGCATCACCTGTGGTTGTAGCCTGTAGCACATATTTAATGATCAGCAATGTTAGTAAGGACCATGGCGGACGTGATCTCTTGTTCTGCGGATGTGTTTCAAATTTGGTTTTCAGCTTACAGTAATTGTGCAGCTAATGAGCTTTCGAAGCAGCCATTAATCATTGCATCTTTAGTAAACAATTTCAGACAGTTTTGCTTCTTTTCAATGAATCAAAAGCTTTTAAATCAAGCTAAAATGATTGAAAGAATTCTAAGTGAATAGATATGTGTGTGTGTTCAACATTTTAAGGTTTGCAACCCCACTAAGCGATGAGGCCGCTTTCATTAAAAGTTTTTCGCAAGTCTCGGCCTACAAGCAACAAGGTTGCTCGGCAAAGAGTGTGAATGCACAACTGTAGAGTCCCATAACCCCAAAGTCATGTAAAAAACATATCTAGTTTTCATCCACTAATTCAGAATTGGCGCTTTGTTTTGCAAATTAACAAAAAACGTTTAGAAGCAAGAGAAGCTAAAAGTAGTCCAAGTTGAAAATTGAACCAAGTGACGTTGAAACATAATTAGCATTTTTTTTTAATTATCCCTTATAAAGGTTTTAACACTCCGCGCACCATTGCTAATTAGCAAGTCTGCAAAACTGTATTGTTCAGTGTAAACTCTTTTATAGATACAGTATTATAGAGCAAGTATTGATTGAATGAAAATATAAAGTTTGCATGCACCTGCAGACATTAAATTTAAAATGTGACAAAATCAGTACAAACCAAACAGGGTTAAGAAAGCAAACGCAATTTTAAAGGTTTGAAATGAAAGCACACAGAATTTTTGATCAGCTTTGGGAGTGTTGTAACATGTATTTTAGTTTTGACCTCTAGCTTCAATTACTGACATTTTATTTGAAGTTTTAGGTCATTCTCAGTAAGTGGCAGTTGTGAAATAAATAAAACCTTAAACCCGGGTCCTGTGAAACTACTAATTTTCACTCTCAAAAAAAATACCATTCCCTTCATATTTGTAGTTATATCGCGGAAAAAGGAAATTCTTTAGCTGTAAATATTTCCTTATCCAGTAAGTTTGACATTCAAAATACTTTAAAAAAATTTGCAAATTTTTTCTGCAAACTGAAGAAGAGGACTATCTCTCTTAAAATGGTCAAAACGAATTTGCGTTTGAAGAAGTAGCAAAAATTATACGCAACATTACTAAACATTTTGGCAGTCGACGTAATGCAGCTATTATTCTATTATTCTAATATTATTAATTTAATTCAGCTTTAATTCAATTTTTAAATCAGCTATTAGCTATTATTCTAATTTGCAAACAAACCTATTCACCTCAGGACAAGCATTTTCTAAAACACTTAAGAACCTTGAAACGAGTATGTTAAAACACTTTAAATACTTGTGAATTGCAATGAAAACTGAAAAAATAACAACTCACCATTTCTTCTCTTAACTTTTGAATGTGAGAATTGAGTTTTTCAACAGATGGCGTCTTGGTGTAGATTTCTGGGTCGCTGGATACGCTGTGATGATATTTTGAGTCCATTCGATCTTCAACAACACAATCAGAAGGCTCGTGGCAGTTTTGCAATGGGTGGTTAAGGCACTGAGCGTGCAGCAAAGAATTGTTTGTATGGACTTCACTGTTAGTCATTTGCCTGAATTTTAGCTGCGATTGATTTTCGCCATTGATGAGATGATTATTACTGCCTGCGATACGGTCAAAAGTAAAATTAGCTGAGCCTGAGCGATCTTCAAAATGATTGCTGACATTCTCCTCGTTTCTGAACGAATATAATTGCTTTGCCTCGGCTTGGCGGCAATGTTCAATAGCGAGATCAACTTGACTCATGCGTTCGGTGGCCGATCTTGGCTGCTGAGTGCAAACTCTATTGTTTTGTCTTGGGTCGTGATACGAAGGTAAAAATACATCTGAACTAGTCGGATTTATTCTTTCTATGCAAGCAGTGTTTGAAGAAGCGGAGTGTGGTTTGTCGTTGCAACAAAGTCGTGATGCATGGTCACTGGACGGCTTAAACGATGAGCAAAAAGGATATTTTTCATACATTTCACTTTGGTTCAGTCCATAACCCTGAATCGGGTATTCGTTTTGTGCTGCCGATTCGTACCAATCTGCGTCAGAGTGAAGAGATTGGTTGAAGCAATGTGGACCACCACTGTCCTGCAAAGCAAAGTGATTACCTTTACTGTGTGGGTTGTTTTCTCCATGGCAAAGCTCTCTGCCTGTAATATTTATAAGCTTCTGTTGCGTTTCTTGGTTGTGAATTAAATAATTGCCACAGGAATGAAACCCGTTGTCAAATGGCGGCGACTGGGCTTCTTGCAAAACCCATTTCTTCATGTTCCTGTTGGCCGCATAACTTTCGCCTTTGGGTTGAGACTCAGTACTATTACTGTTTTGAGCCCAGCAATGTCTATTGAAGTTTTGACTTTGTTGTTGGTACCCACCCTCGGGATAACAGTCGTTCGCATAATGACCATTCACATCGCTTGGTGAATTAAGCTGAACGTGTTTCGCTGCAGGCATCTTGTGGAAGGGGGGGGTTTGAAAGAAAAATTCGAACTCAAAACCAATGAAAATGTGTTCTGGAAAATGCAATGTTTTGTTACTGAGTCTTTGGAAATGCTTGGTTCTACAGAGACGACGTAACGACTTTTGGTAGTGATCAAATTACACGCAGTGGAAAACAGCACATGCTTAATAGTTACAAATTTATAAAATGTGAAAAAACCTGTAAAATAACTTTGTATTTGAATGGTTAAGTGTTTGTGGTTGCGGTGATCTAATACCGCTTTGTGACTAAATATTTTATCAGCATTTTCAATGGCAATCCATTTCGGCAGCTGCTGCTGGCCAACGGTAAAGCGCATAGGTTCACCATGACTCACCAACGTCAATTCGATCATTTGTTATGTTACGGCAACATCATTTGAAAACGCTTCATAAACGATTAAAATGTAGGAATGTGGCCGGAACGCTTGTGACACACAGTCATATTTTGCAGCAAGTTAAATTAGCAAACATTTCTAATGGTAAAGAAATCTTCTAAGAGACCTTCTTCAAGTACACGCAACTATTGTAACAAAAACTTTGTTTGATCATTGCATGGAGCAATAAAACAACGTCATGTTCTTACGTTTGTTTAAAACTATCATTTTTCAGCGAACATACCACCAAAAATTAACGAATTTAAAGCTTTCCTCTTCGTACTGCCTTGCACATTCGTGTTATTTTCGTGTCACTAAACAATTAGACACGTCATTGACTCACCAGCGGCATAATCTGCTATTTTCTAAACTGGTTTAAATGCCCAAAGTGCAGAGTTAATACGGAAATGCTCTCCTTTATGGCAAACGAATATGCTATATTTTCCTGTACAGGTTCACAGCCACTTTATAACGTTTTTTTTCTTCTCATACTGAATTACTAAACCTCAACATCAACAAGACATCGCTGAAATCGATAGTTTGCTACGAATTAGGCTAATCAAAAACTGTTTAACATCTAGCAACTGAAATTGGAAAATAAGTCATTGCTGCCATTTACCGTAATTACATCTCTAAAAGTCAATTTTGTCGCACTATGAGCGCCAAAAAGTTCTTACATTGTATGAAAGCAATTAATTCGCAATTTGCTGCACCGAGGTTGATCGATTTAAAATTTATTATAAACTTAAATGAGGTTAAAGCACAAATTAATTTGTGCTCAACATCACCGAAAAGCGCCAGCTAAATTAAGCAGTAAATAATTTATATCAATCACATTGCAAGAAGAACACAAAACTTAAAAAGATTGCAATGGCTGAAAACTCACACCTGACTAGCAACATCTCTTGAGCTGTTTTTTCTATGCTGCTTTTCTTACAAGTGTTGATGCCTGCAACGAACGCTCTGTATTTACATGGCGATAACCTTTTTTCTGCGCTGTTTTGAACTGATTCAAAGGAGACAATACTTTTGTTTGCTCTCTGACTGCATTGGAAGCACAGTATTACAAGTAAATGGCATTTTCTCGCACTGATTCGAAGCAATGAAACGATTGATCGATTGTCCAATTGAAGACCTGCGTTGAAAAACTACCTAGGCTATATCACATTTGTGGAAATTGAGTTAGTACCAAAAATAAGTGGTCAATGCCTGTACCCGTGCAAAATTTGATTTGAAAAACTACTTAATTTTGCTTAGTAAGAATTTTAACTTGTTTCCTCTCAGCAGTCGCATTTTGGTCTCAGATAGTTCTTCAAGTCAGGTTTTCAATTGTGAGACACTTTGAACCGCTTGAGCAAGGTCTCGACTTTATCGACATAATCGAACTTTCGTATTAGTGATATATTCTCTGTAGCCTAATTAACAACGAGGTTTTATTTATTTATTTTTTGTTATGATTAGTTGGGCTTGAAAGATCTTCTGCGGTTTTTAGTGTTTTAGTTAAACACATTAAATTCTTAAATCGTGCAATTACATTTCCTGTGCCAGCGCCTATGTCAAATTCACTTGCGGTTTTAGAAGTAACGGAAAAATCACGCAATGACGTAATACTCCAAAATCAAAAGTCTAGGCCAGTAAATAAGACGATTTTAATATTTTGTCCTGATCAAATCAACTAAAAGTAGATAACTTTCAGTTTTAAAATTTGCACAGAGAAGTCCATTTTATGCAAGTTACAAGCTTGTGCCAACAAAATACAGATTTTGCTTTTTTCAATTAAGCTTTTATTTGCGAAATGTTCTAGTGGTGAGTTTAAAGTGCCTCTGACAGGTTGGACCCAAGTATAGCAACTTTGCTAAGCATTTTCTAGCGCAGAATTATGCTTAGCGAACTTTTTAATCTTAACCTCGAAGATCGACTGGGTAGGGCGAAATTTATACAAAACGACAGTTCCGCAGCGCCACCACAGGCGAAACTCCATCTTTTACTGCTCTGGGACGACTTTGGTGGTATTACGTCATCCTGGGTGGGCGTCGTTAGCGACGAATAAAACAAATGCTTTCTAGATGTAATTGGTGGATCACAGTTTGGTCGGAGTTGGTACAAGCGGTTGCTTTTTTCAAAGATTTATTGTTTTTTGCAGTTTAATAAAACTGTACTGGATACGTTCCTACAAAACCTAAAATATACTTGAAGTGAAAAATGAAGAAATCGTACGAATCATCATTCATATTTAATTCATCATCATTCATCACTATTCATCAATAAATAAAAGTTCTCTCTCTCTCTCTCTCTCTCTCTCTCTCATAATGTGCCTTAGTTGGCCATTGAAATCCGGTGTAACGGCCATCTGGACTTTAAAATTGTTTCGGATTCGCCAAACAATGCATGACGGCAGCACAATCCGATTGTTGCTTCCGAGAGCACCACCTTGTAGTATCCACTCCAATACATGCCTGTAAGCGACTAATTACCGATACTGTCTGCAAGGAAATAAAATCACTTTGTTTAGTGTGCATTCTTTAGCGTTTAGAGTATTTTTAGCCTAATGTAGCATCCTTACTCTTTCGATAGGTCTCCGTTTTCTCCTTTCGGTTTATTGCTTTTTCTCCAGTTCTTCCTGCTCCTCATAAAAAAAGTCCTCAGAACTGCAGGATGTAAGTGTGCCTCAAAATCGGTCAAATTGGTGACACAGCTAGATGCGTCTTTCTTCAAAAGTGCTTTCGTCTGTGGCACTTCATGGCAACATACACATTCATTGGGCTGGGACATAGACTCGCACTTGTGGCAAACGCACCACCTACAGTTCCCAGCACGCCACTCATTGCTGAGAAGATCCAAATCGGTTTGGTGGTGTTAACAAAATCATCTCCATTGAAATGAAGAGAACATATACGACTAGTTTTGTATGGTCCATCCCACTTTCGAACACTTGAAAAAAACTTTGACTATTTTCTTCTCTATTTTCTTCTTCTTTTGACTATTATCTTAAATAAAAAGAAGTAGCGTGGTTGATTTAACGTTGAACTAATTGGACGAAGAAGATGAAGAAGCAGAGCACATGCTTTAATTTATTGATGAAGTGTAACTGTAAGGAAAATTAACATAAAATAGTTTGGTTTCCAAACTAATTATGAAACTTGGAGAAAAAGAAGAAATTTAAAAGAAAGCATTACCATCTGTTATGCCACGACCGAGAAGGGACAGTTGTGTAGTTACTGGTATACATTTACATACAGTATCGCTTAAGATTTGTCGTCACCTTTTCGGTCGAGTCCAACCATAGTGTCCAACCCCTATGATTATTATCACCAAAGATTTAAGTTTGAAGATAAGTGAATCAAATATGAAGTTAATAGCTGACACCAAACCTTCTCTTTAAACTTCAAGGTTAGAAAACTTTTTAGGGTTTTAAGTTTGAAGTTATAAAAAGCAATTCTCAACGAGTCTGAATGTGACAAATTTAGTAGTAGCCTACATTAACAAACTGCTTTAATAAAAACCATCACTCTTTGCCCACGCAACTTCATCATAATTTATAATCTGCACGAGCAAGCTACTTACTGAATGGAATTTTTAGATTTTATTGAAGATTCACTCATATTAAGCCAATGCAGGTTGCAGAAACACTTTTACAGTGGAAATAACCGCATTTTTTTGCAGATTTAAGAACCCATATAGGCTACTGTTAAACCACCAAATTGCACATTTCAGATCAATAAACAGCAGCCAAGGACATCCTTTCCAAAAGAAAGCAATATGCAGTGTTTTGCCACATGAAAGTTGTGGTTAGTCTTTCAAGACAAACACTTTCTGCGGCAGCCCAGTTAATTTTTGCAATGATGCAAAGGTAATATGACAAAAACCGTAATACCAATCAAAGTGAAGCAAAATCAATAATTAGATGTCCCATATCTCATTCCCACAAAGCAAATCAGTCTTTTTTTACATTGATTCAACGTCTGCAGACGTTGAAATTGCTGTAATTGAAGATGACAGATAAGTCCAACTGATGAGACCAACGACAACTAGTGACGGCCTCTTTGAAAGTGGACGTCGATTGACACGAAATTGAAGAATGGTCTCCACCACAGAAGACAAAAACATAAACTAGACACAAACACCACCTCACACATTATTTCAACTATTCACCATAAAAATCGCTACCTCAAAAACCTGGCGGTTTAGATGAATATCTTCGACAGGCTTTTATTATATCAAAAGTACATTTATTAAAAATAAAACTGACATACTCAATATAAACTGATTGTCCTACTTTGGTATCATGCACGTTATAATGTCCGCGTTTTGTTGCTTCTACCTTTTTCTAGACCTCTGCTCTGTTTGGCATATGTTGTTTTTTTTTCGTTGTGATGGTCAGAAGAAGAAGTTCTTCAGAAACAAAAACAAACTGAACTGAACAGTGTCAATCACATTCCTTGCGGACAACAAAGCTTCGGCTAAAACTGATTCTGCAATCATATACAATTTTACTATTTATTTAGGTTTGATTTATGGAGGCCTAGCTATGCAGTCACTTTCTACTTTGCATTGATTGGTGCTATTGCTGCAGCAAGGTTTCTGTATTGATTTTCAGCACAAACATCAAACAAACAACTTATTCGGAGGGCAACAGGGTCCAATCTACTATAATCGCAATAACCAATAAGTGATAATGATATTTAAACTTTGATGATTACAGAATGAAGCCAAGTGCTGAGTCTGATCCAGTTTAAACGACATGATGACAAGTAGGCTCTTTAACCTGGAAGAGTAAAGTGTTGAGAACGTTTTGAGAACATTAGAAATCTGCTACTGTCTGTTCGCTTCAAAATAAAAATAGCGTTCAACAACAGCAATAATAGTAATGAATAACGATAATAAGATAATTAATCAGTGCATTGATCATTGATGCTTCTGAATTCTAACAGATCAGTTTCGATGGAAATGTTTCATCGTAAAAGTTGAAACGAATCACCAGATTTTAACTTCAAGAATCACATTACGTTCCACACACCAAATCAGTCTTTTTTTAGATTGATTCAACGTCTGCTGTAAAAATCAACCGATTTGCTGTGTAGGAAAATGTTTTTTTTTTTACAAACAGAACATTTGAAACCAATGATTTTCCAAATTGCAACTCAGCCGGAAGAAAGCCTTAAAACGTGAAACTTTCAGTTTTTTAATCACTTTAAAAATCCACTAATCATTCAGCACAGGCCCGGATTTAGGGGGGGGCAGAGGGGGCATGTGCCCCGGGCCCCCCGACTTTTGAAGGGCCCCCCTACGTGGAAAAAATGTAAGTTTGTGTTATTTTTTTCCTTTCAGCCTTTAAGGACTCTGCAAATTGGTGTGTAGTGCTGGAGTAATGCTATTGTAGACGTGGAGGTGGCTTTTCGCGCCGAAGGCGCGAAAAATTTTTTACAGGGGGGCCCCCCGATCTAAAAGTGCCCCGGGCCCCCCATCAGCTAAATCCGGCCCTGATTCAGCAAGCAATCCTTTTACGAATTAATTGTTGCATGATATGTTGATGAACCACTTGTCGTTTCAGATTACTAACTTTGTAATATGCTGCTTGAGACTCAGATTTAACAATAATTACAAGCTACTGCACTTTCATCGCTTCTATACAACAACATAGTAAGCTCTTGAATTAGTTGCGTTCATTTTGCCTGAAATCATGCTAGGCACTTGATGTAATCATATAAATGACTTTTGAGTTCTTCCTTGTTATTCCTTGTTATATGTTATTCCTGAAGAGGACATCGTGTGATGTCGAAAACGTTCGATATTTAATTGTTGCGTAGTTTTGTGTTTTTTGTAAATATATAATAATCTTTAATATGTTAAACTTAATAACGTTGCTCGGCTTCGTATGCCTATGGTTCAACTTTTGAGTTCGCTTGATAAAACTTAAAGAAGATATTTCAAAACATATTTTTAGTAATAATGTCACAAAAAGTTTGTTGAAATCTGTTTTTCAAGTGACCAGGTTGTTTCCATGTCATTTGCAAAATAGGTACGCTGGTACGGTATGTAGGGTATTACCCTATTGCGATGCTGAGACGTATTACAACTCACTTAGGTTAGGGCTCAAATATGGCGTCAAAAAGCAAAAGCTGTTACGATTATAGTAACGTTGCACTGCCTCAAATGCGATTTTGGACAAAAGTTTCTTGAAATATGATTTTGCTGAATGTTAACTTGTAATCGATATTGAAGATATGCGAAAGAACGTTGCGTTCAAAATGCAAGTAGTGCTTCTTTGATAAAACAACACATTTTGAAGCGCCGAGAAAAACAAGACCCTTTGACTGCTAACAACCCAGACAGCAAATCAACCGTCTGCAAACGTTGAATCAATGTAAAAAGCGGTTGATTTGTTGTTTGGAACTAACGAGAGCACCAACCCATCCAGCAAATCAGTTTTTTCACACTGAATCATCATACACGTCTGCGGACGTTCAACTGATTTAAAAAAAAAATGATTTGCTGGCTTGGGGGCTGCACGTTGCACTTACTTATACGAATGGATTGTTGAGCATATTATGGTTGCAGGTAAGTTCACGATCAAATAGTCAACTCCGTGAAAAGCGCAAAGGCCAAATACTTTCGGCTTATATATCATAAGCCAGCATAAGGACAGTGTCATAAACAGAGCGACTTAATCTCTTTAATCACAAAAAAAAACGCACTTAACAAACCTTGCTAAAGTTTGCCGCTTTAACTCAGGAAAATGACACGTTTTCGTCACGGTATAACCGCTACTTACGTCACGAGTGACGTAAAATCCGTTTCCGCGGGTCGCTAATGCAACAAATAGCGCTTTGCACTTCACTGTCGTTCCTTATAAGGGCTCAAATCTATTTTAGTGGAGGTACCCGCAGAAAAGTGGATTACTTCTTTCGGAAAAGCTTCCCAAATTGAATCAAGCACTTTATAAAGTAAATCAAATTAATTCTAAATCCTTGCTTAAAATTTAAACACGGTGTTTCTGTTCATTTCAAGCTAGTAAAATGCAGCAATCATTATTTGGTGTTTTGTGTTGTATATACAATTATACATATGCGATAGTTATCAGCTCAATTGCTTTGTGATGCTTTATTAAAAAAATTTTAAGCTTTGTACTGACAAAAAGTTTGTTTCTTCATGAGGGCACTTCGTTCTTTTGTCCTAGCTAAACCCAAAAACAAAAAGAGTTTTTATTTATTTAAATGATTTTACAAGAACTTCAGTAAGGTTTGACATCTTTACAACATTACATCAGTGATTCCAGATAATGTTCCAAAAATCAACCTTTCCAAGAGGCTTTTGTTGAGCATGTAATTTTTTCAGTTTTGTTTAAGTGATTCTACAAAATGAAATTGATTTTGATTGTTGCTCGCAGAAAAGCTGTGGTCACAAAGACATTATCACGTAGGCTGATATTCAGCTGCTGCTTGAAAATCGTCATTACCCAAGCAGCAAAATCCGTCATTTTTTCACTCAGAGACGTCTGAGACGTTGAATCAATGTAAAAATGACGGATGTTGCTGTCTGGGTAACTTTTTACAGTATTGCGTTCGCTCAGTTGTTCGCAGTAGCACTCTGGCAAGGGTAAAAATTTGTTTTGTGTTTAGAACGACTGTTACAAACAGTTTACCTACTGTAGATTATGGATATGAATATAATATGACACATTATGTATACATTATGTCAAAGCTTCAACAAAATTAATTTTAATTCAGCGACACCTGCCACTACTTCAACTTAAGTGCTTGATTGCTGTTTATGTCAAAGTGAGTAAGGCACTCTTTCAAATGGGTAATTCTCACAGTAATCTACTAAATGACCGTAATGATGGCTTGTAGATTTATATAGCATAGCCTGAAATTTTATCTTCAGTGAATATAAAAACATTCGCACTTTTGAAATCTGCAAAGTACCTTTTGTATTAAGGCCTTTGTTATTTCTCCCTGCGCAGAAAAACTGTAGGCTACTGATTGACTCCTACTGTACTTTAATGCACTTCTGTGCGGAGAAAAGATTTTAAATTAAAACGTTCAGCCTTGGTTCAGCAAATGCAAAAATACAAAGAGTCATGTGATTGAATTCTTCAAATGATTTTCAGAATAAGTGATTGCCAGGCGTCAGTGAATAAAGAACGGCCAAAAATTACTAGTTCCAGATGGCAGTTTTGTATTAAAATCATACAATCACTTCTTGAAATGGCTGGTATGGTTCGAAAGTATTTGCATAAGACAATCCACGTATTTTGAAAATATATTTCAAAAGTTAGACCAAGCTAATTCTACCTATTGGTATATTCTACTGGTAGCCTATACAAAAACACACGACCGACTGTATTTTCAAGAAAAAGGGAAAGGCCTTCCCTCATCAGTGGGCTACCACAGGCTGAAAATGATGATGATGAATTCTACTTAATTATTTAATAGGTTGAGTTTCGCTTTTAGCAGCAAAAAGTTTCGCTTTTTACTTATCTACTTTAGCATATTTTCAGCATATAGTATCTTTCCAACTCCAATCTTTGAATTCGTGTTGTCCAGCCATTGAGTAAGAAGTAAGAATAGGCCTAATCCTGAAATCTTCTCACAATTTTGAGCAAACCAAATAGTCTTAAAACTTTTAAAAGGCATTCAGTGAGTGAATGGATCCAAGGTAATGTAGGCTACTCGGCTGCACCCAGTGACGTACGCAAAGAAGGGTTTGGGAGTTAAAAACCCCAACTGAGATTGAGATTTGAAATTTTTGTATTATTTTATGGCTTATCATGGCTTTATTTAAATGTATCGCTCTCTATTTTTCTTAGTTTTTATAAAATCAAGTTTTGTAAACACGTATTTGTGCTGTGATGCAGCAATTATAGCCAAGAAACTATCTGTGAGGAACAAAAAAGGAAATAATTGAGTAGCTGGCATCAAAATTTCTAAATTTTTTGCTTGCTTTTTTTATTTACAGTATAAGTTTAGTACAGCAGTGCTTGAAGCTAAACTGTAGGCTAGGCCAATTGGGGACCCAGGCTCACCACCAGCTCTTGAATAACCGGTCAGTGTTTCGCTGATAGCTAACTTAATTTTTAATAGACGACGATTTCCAAATTCCTCCGTTTGATTGGACATTTCCTAGGCCCTAGCATGAGTAACTTTAATGTTACGTTGAAACGTTTTTCAAACAATGTTTTGTTTCATTTTGATGGAAAAAATATTTTATCTTCTTTGATTTCGTGATATCAGCAGCTTGGTTTCGTTATGCGTTGAAAAGAAATATGAAATGCCAATGCATGACAGTCGTAGGCTACAAGGTAGATAGCGTCAAGACAAAAATGTGTGGGATTGCGTAAAAACTGTTCATTTTTAGATAAACTGACTGCTTTCACTCAGGGGTGTTTCAAACAAGACACAGCTTATTTCAAATTTGTTTTATTTGATAAATAAATAATAATTAATCGGAAGGTTCGTAGAGATTTTTATCATCTTTAACCCATCTTTTTCTGCCCCAAAGTAAAAGCAAAGCACGGCAACGAGTATTTTAAATTCCTTTTTGCTACAACAGGTAGCTTAATCTTAACGTAACTCAAATGAAAAATGTCTTCGTACTTCACAGGAAACACCGGCCAAATTTGGAATCAACAGTGGATTGCATTCACGATATAGGCTAGATTGCATATTTGCATTAACTAACAAACTTTTAACAAAAGAAAACGTACGCTAATATTTGTCAAGCTTTCTCGACCATCTTGTAGCCCTAATCATCAGCACAATGACAAGTGCACGTTTACTGACCTGTCATAGGCCCACTTTCGTTTCATTTGTGAAATTAATTAAAGTATTACCATAAATTACTACCATGTGAAATAAATATTGGTTACGATTAGAAAGGTCTCATGAATTTTTTTCGAACCCCCCTCATGAAAAATTCCTGCGTACCCCACTGGCTGCAACTCTACACGGCTACATTAGCACTGTCTGCTTTGTAAAGAGCTGAGAAGCAATGCATGACTTTGTCTGAGATAGATACAATGCTATGTTGAACAAAAACTATTATTATTATCATTAGACTATTTTGTCTTTTTAGAGTCAAATTATTTCACCGATTGCGCTTTGCTTCTCTAATTTCTAGTATACGTGTAAAGTAATTGTTAAATTTCCATCTAGCACAGAATTGAAAGTTTTTTTTATAACAGTTGCAGCTTTATAACTTAAGGTACAAAATCTTCGCTTTTCATTTTAGTTTCGAAAAGATTTAATTTGTGCAAAATAAAGTAATAAAACATTTTGGCAAGCCACACTGCACACGAACAGTTGCATAATGAAAAGAAAATTATTGATGGCCACGTTTATAAAAACACAATAAACAGAACTTTAAACATAAGGTACGCACTGTATGACCGCCCTGGGCGGGGATTTATGTGTTTTTGTTGTTATTTTTGCTAGCTTTAAAGTAGGCATGTTCAATCACACAGTGGATGAAAATGTGGAGTGAATGCAAAAACCGCTGTCATAAAACCACGTTTCTTGTTCTTTTCATCTTAAAAACATTTAAAAACATCAGTAACATAGGCTTAGGTTACAAACATGAATTAGGATCCTGCTTCAAAACAATATTTAAGGATTTTAGCAATTCATATCCTGGCCTGTTTGTTGAAACGACTTGTTTTTAACATATCCTGCTCGCTGATTCATACAATATTCACAAAGCCTCTTTTCTTAGAGGTGTGAAAAGATGTTTTGATGTGAAAGGACTTGTTGAGGTGAGAATAAGGGTATACAGCAAATGATAAATATTATTATTTAAAAAGGCAGTCGTCATATGCCGGAAATGAGCCAAAACATGTTATGATATGGTGAAAATTTATTACAATGTCGAATGTACAACTTGTGAACGTTTTTATTAATTTTCACATTTTTTTACTCACACCGGTCAGTTACAAATAAACATTCACGATGTAGTCTTCGCCTACGTGCTTCAGCCTACCATTGATCTGAACCACAAATTGTAGGTCGTGGATTGCATGGAAGGTCACGTTACACTTTTTAGGACAGCGTTTCAGCAGATGTGATATTAAAGAGCTTGTTTATAAATTGAACACATATTATCTTTTAATACGCCCAATCGTTGTAGGCTAGTATTTTTCCTTGCACTTTTTTCATAATTTGTTTTACTGAAGCCTTACAAAACTATTCTTCACAAAAACTTTGCAAATGATAAGGTGTAGTTAGTTGGTTTGGTTTGATTGTGAATGTTTATCCTCGGTCCTGGTAGTTTCGCATACTTGTAGAGGCTCTTGACACAGAGCCGGTTACCGAGACTGACAAAGTGAAGTTTCCGATTGTTGAAGTGTTGTTGCTGAAGAATTATTCCATCCGTTAGGTGCCGCTGAATGGAGAGCAGTCCTGAAATGCGTTGCTCAAGCGCACACCCCGAGAGCCGCGTGATCTTGAGCCGGGCGCGTAACCATTGAGCTAACCGGGTGGACTAACTGAGCTAGTGTTCACAGCTGATGTGTTGGCAACTTTTTGTTACATATTTCTCTCGCAGCACCGACAACGACATGAAATATGAAGGAGACTTACTATGGAAAAGTTACTAGAGTAGGCTAGTTTTTATTGTCAGTGTTCGCGTTTGACTCGAACCACTTCAGTGCGTTGATAGCATTCTGACGTTTAAAACACTCGTTTGAATTATCAAGTAAACAACAAAACAAGAAGGCCTAAGTAAAACAAGCAAAAGGCTGCTGCTGCTTCTTCAGGAGGACTACCTGGAAGCACAAGAAAACGAAAAAAATGAAATTAATTTACCGTTGACCGGTAAAATCAACTGTGAAAATGTGCATATCATTTAAAACAAGAACTTTTTAACTTCTTTTTTTAAAATGACTTTCCACACTCACAGTGCACATTTTTACAATTGATTTTACAGGTTTGACTGAGTTTTATGTTTTCATCTACTTGTGTTTTTCCAGACGCTGAAGAGGCAGCTTTTACGATCGCAAAAGCTTTATCAATGATTTTTACAATTTAGTTTAATTTTAATCACTTGCTAATTGTTATGTATAATTGTTCGGTTGCATACTAAGGGAAGGATCTTTGTGCAGCTCTTCATGCTCCTTAAGTTCTGTTCTGTTTATCGATTTTAAGAGACAACAGTGCCTACTTTATCATTGAGACAGCACACATTGTTCTGTGGTTAATTAAGTCCTGTTTAAATTTCCAGAATTATGTCTCCTTCGATACCTCAGTTGGTAGAGCGGTGGACTGTAGCGGTATAGACCCCAGAAATCCATAGGTCACTGGTTCGAATCCGGTTCGAAGGATGTTTTTATTCTTTTATATTCTCAGAATATAATTGTGTGAAGAATGATAAATGGCGTGTGAGAACAATCAACTGAGTCTTAAGGCATCAACAGTTTCTTGGAATGCTTTATCTTGTATATGCACGAGTTCAGTTTTTCAAAATGAGATCTTTAGCGTCATCAAACGATTGTAATTATTTCAAAATTTGACCGCAAGAATGTGATAGATCTAACGCAAGTCACGTTTCAGCAGTGGTGAAAAACTGAGGCCAATTACTTCAAATGGGTGAGAATCAAAATTTCTGCGGTAATTTTAAGAGGCTGTTATGTTGTAGGTTTGTTAGGCATGCTCCAGAAAAAATGGGTTTGAAAATATATTTCAATCAAGCAATGCTTACAATTTTGGATGTGTAGAACTGTCAGAGCATAACTTTCTAGATTTTGCAGCTGGAAGACACAACACTTCAGCTACTTTTCTACCAACGTGTCACTGTGTCTGTGAGCACAATTTTTCTGCTTTAGCATTTTTAAAATTGAAATATTCGGAATTATTATTTCAATCTTGAGTATGATATTCAAGTTCCTCAGCCAAAAAGTGCAGTTTACAAAACTTTGAACATAATTAAGCAGTATGTAAATAATAATTCGCACTGAGCTTCAACGTGATCGCATAGCAACCTATTGTTAGAAAAACAATTTCTTTTTTTTAATTGTTTTTTTAATGATTTTGCAACCTTACAAGAGGATTTTTTCTTCCTCATGCGAATTTTCGATTATTTTCTTTTGGTTATGGTAATGAAATAGTTGTTTGTGCAAGTGCAAACTTTTTCCATTTCTAAAGCTTTGTAGTAACAGCACCTTTAATAGTAGGGTATCCCTGATGAGCAAAGACTTGGATAAAGTTTGCCGATCACGCAATCCCTGCGTTTCAATAACATCAAATACTTCAGCAAACTACAAAATACCAACAAAAACTTGCATTTTTGTTCATTTATTGCACTTTGAATTACATCCACTCAGACGAGCGTTCAATTGCCTATTTTTGTTCATCTTCCTACACCAGATGCAAATATCAGGACGTCACACACGTCTCCAAGAAAAAGACTTTGTGGTAGGCTTCATAAAATCCTCTCTCGGATATCAGAGCCTACTTTCTTTCTACGTTTAACTTTGAGGGTAGCCACTTTAACAAGTCGAAATTCTGCCACTAAACCTGACTAGAATGAAACCGCCAACCAATCATAAGCTACGGTTTAAGTGACGTAAAAAATGGCGAAAAGAAGATGATAAAAAGCAAATTAAGTGATGGATTTATTTTCTCTGGTTGGCTTAGGGGTTAGGGTTAGGGCTAGAAAGTAGTCATTTCATTGACGCGGGTTCGATTCCCACCACTGCTATTGCTCTTTTTCTTCTGTAATTACCAAATAAAGTTCAAAACAAGCATTAACTCTCTGGATGAGTGCTAGAAGGGTCACAATTGGACGGTAGCTTCTTATAACATGTTCTGATTGGTTGGCGGTTGCATTGTAGTCATTCGCAGTGGCAGAATTTCGACTTGTTAAAGTGGCTACCAACTTTGAGACTCTTCACGTGCGTAGCTGCTACAGTACTCTCTCTGTTGTTTTAAACACTCAATTGCACTTGCCAAGTTTATTTAGAGTTACGACTGACTTACAATAGGTTTTTAGAAAAGAGTAATTCAACGTCTCCTTCGATAGCTCAGTTGGTAGAGCGGTGGACTGTAGTGGTATGAATCCCAGAAATCCATAGGTCACTGGTTCGAATCCGGTTCGAAGGATGCTTTTATTCTTTTTATTCTTTTTATTTTTAAAATATAATTCTGTGAAGAATGATAAATAGCGTGTGAGAACAATCAACAGAGTCTCGAGGCGTCAACAGTTTCTTTTCTAGATCCAGCTTGGGAAGATCTGCTCATACCCCGATGAGCAGTTTCTTTGAATGCTTTATCTTATATGTTCACGAGTTCAGTTTTATCAAAGTGAGTTCTTTAGCGCCATCAAACGATTATAATTATTTCAAAATTTGACCGCAAGAATGTGATAGATCTAACGCAAGTCACGTTTCAGCAGTGGTGAAAAAACTGAGGCCAATTACTTCAAATGGGTGAGAATCAAAATTTCTGCGGTAATTTTAAGAGGCTGTTATGTTGTAGGTTTGTTAGGCATGCTCCAGAAAAAATGGGTTTGAAAATATATTTCAATCAAGCAATGCTTACAATTTTGGATGTGTAGGACTGTCAGAGCATAACTTTCTAGATTTTGCAGCTGGAAGACACAACATTTCAGCTACTTTTCTAACAACGTGTCACTCAGTCACTGTGTCTGTGAGCACAATTTTTCTGCTTTAGCATTTTTAAAATTGAAATATTCGGAATTATTATTTCGATCTTGAGTATGATATTCAAGTTCCTCAGCTAAAAAGTGCAGTTTACAAAACTTTGGACATAGTTAAGCAGTAGGCTATGTAAATAATAATT